>NW_026000196.1:20560789-20651211 GCF_001458135.2 Marmota marmota marmota
ATATATATATATATATATATATATATATATATATATATATATATATAGTGAAAATGGTACCCCTAAACAAACTAGTGTAAAATAAGTTACTCCAGTATAGTTGTCCTAAATTACAGGTGGATGGAAGACTTGATGTAACAACTTTTAGAGAGACCACTGGAAAAGAAACTACTCAACACTGTTACTTCCTAAAGATGACAGGTAAACACAATATGCATATTTTTTAAATATTTATTTTTCAGTTTTTGGTGGACACAACATCTTTATTTTATTTTATGTGGTGTTGAGGATCGAACCCAGCGCCCCGTGCATGCCAGGCGAGTGCGTTACTGCTTGAGCCACATCTCCAGCCCAATATGCATATTTTATACAATGGTTTTTAGAGTAGGCTGCAGACTCTGGTGTTCAGAATTCATGAAATTATCTATGGTAAAAGCTAGTTATAAAAGCATGTCATTTAAATTAACATTGTTAACATAAGCCTTATATAATATTTTAATTTGCCTACATCCATCTCCAGATTTGGATTAAAATACTTAATAATCTTCTGTTTGGAAATAACTGGGAGAGCAGGAAAGTATTTGTTAGTTGTACAGTGCTAGATGAAGGACAATCTACCTTAATTTTATAATATGCTGCATTTTCTGGTACTATTTTTAATACAGTGAATCAACAGTTTTGTAGCAAAATTAGAAACAAAACATTTAACTTCTTCATTTAAAAAAATGAGGGTGAAACAAAAGTATTTTAAGACTAATAAAAATGGAGAGTAAAATCAGCAGACTCCAAGGAAATTCTAAAGGATGAACTTCAAACAAAAGAAAGATCTGATGTGCAAGAAGTGAAGAGAAAATAGTATATTAGGTGAACACTGACTCTATTAAACAATAATAATGACCAATGAGATTAAGTACAGGGTAAAAAAAAAAAGTAACATAAATTAGGGGTTGGGGGTGTAGCTCAGTGGTAGAGTGCCTAGCATATGTAAGGCCCTCTGTTCCATCCCCAGCACTGAAAACAAACAAACGAAATAGAAAACTAAAACAAATGACAACAACTGTATATCAAGTTACAAGGTGAAGAGATGAATAAAATTAAATTACTCTAAGGGCCCTGTATTAACTGTGTAATTTGAGATGTAATTCATATGAATGTTGTATGATTTAGGGTAACCTCTCAATAATATAAAGAGTGTACACTTTGAAAACTAGTAGAAGAAAAAAGTGAAATAATTAAAAAATATTTAACTGAATTAAAACAAAGTTTGTAAAGAGAGAAAAAACCCACGTAAAGTAGAGACAAATAAAAGTTACCTTTAACATATGCACCCATTAAAGACAAATGGCATCAAACTGAGTATGAGATCAATTTACAAGAGACACATCTAAGATATAGGAATATAAATCTGCTGAAGGTAAAAGTTTGTAGGATGGGAAATGGGGTATCAGGCAAATTTTAACTTGTAGAAAGTTAGTATAGATGTAACAACAGCATATTAAAAAACCCCTGAAAGGCAAAAAAGCATTGCTAGAGTTAAATAAGCACTCTTATTATGTTCAGCATCTTACTCCATGAGAAAGGTAAAAGTTTATTTGTGGCATCTGATAATACTGCCTCATATTTATACATGCACTTAAAAATTGATAGAAATAAAAAGAAGATGTAGACAAGTGTACAATCATAACAGGAGATTTTAATGTAACTCTTTTAGTATGAGAGTACAAGCAGAAAACTTAATAAATATACAGATGTGAAAAACATAATGTGACCAAATGGACACATATAAATCAGTACAGTCAAAATAGAATACTATACATGCTTTTTAAGCATGTATGAAACATTAAAAAAAGATTCATATTATGGACTATATAGAAGTCTCAACAAATTTTAAATCATACAGATCATGTTCTCTGACCATAATGCAATTAAACTAGATATTGATAAGAAAACCTTAACTAGAAATATTTCATATATTTGAAAACAGAACGGGCTAGGGCTATAGCTCAGTGGTAGAGTGCCTGCCTTGCACGTGTGAGGCACTGGGTTCAATCCTCAGCACCACATAAAAATAAATAAATAAAGATATTGTGTCTATCTACAAATAAAAAAATATTTTAAAAGGAAAGAAAACAGAAAAAGTAATTCCAAATCATTCATGGGTCAAAGAATAAATCTAAATAAAAATCAGAAAATATTCTGAACTATATAATAACCAAAATAATATATTTCAAAACTTGTAGGATGTAACTAAAATAGTAATGAGAGGAAAATTAATAACCCTAGATGTTTATAATAAAATAAAAGAAAGAACTAAGAATTAATGAATTAAGCCAACTATCCAAAGATGTTAGAAAAGAACAGTAAATAAGTTTGAAGCAGAAAGAAGAAAATAATATAGATACGAATTCAGCAAATTTTGGCTTGGAAGAAGTATATGAAGTCGGTGGGAGAGAGAATAAGTATGTCATGGAGACACTATGTGACCTGTAAATTCTAGATATAGCACTTGAGTACTTAAGAAAAATAATGGCATTTTCAGAACATCAAAAACCAGAGAGTTTAGGACCACAAGGTCTCTGCACCTAAAAATAGAACTGAAGTTTTTACTTATTTGGATGGTATATCAATTCCAAATGCCTATCTACCTGAGAGCATAGCTTCAACATACATAAAACAAAAGTTCATAGAATTAAAGGAGAAATTTTAAAAAACCCACAATTAAATTAGGGAACTTTTATGTTCTTTTTTCAATAACTGGTAGAATAAGTGGACAGATACTCAGTTAAGGATAGAGAAAATCCGAATGAGAAAATTAACAAACTTGATAAAATTAACATATAAATATTATATATGAGAAGGACATAACTTCAGCTTTTTTTCCAGTGGACATGGAATCTTTAACAAAATTCATTATATGATAGGTTATAAAACAAATATCAACAAATTTTAAATGCCCCAAATCATCCAATGTATATACTGTGATCTTAGATAAATTGCAGTAGGGGGAAAAAAAACTAGAAAAAAATCCAATTTTCTTGGACATTAAGCAATACACTTCAAAACAAACTAGAATAAAAAATACAGAAGAAATTAGGAAAGGTCTTAAATTAAAAATAAAGACTTACATTTAAAACTGTAGGATTTAACTAAAACACTGAATAGAAAGAAGTTCATGACCTTATAGAAGCATACAGCTGAAGAAGATAAGCTCTCAGACTCTGAACCCAGAAAACAGAATAGTATATCTAATCCAAAAGATAAAGACAAAAATTAAATTTAAGAGCAACAGTTATGAAATAGGAAATAAATATACAATGAAAAAAGGCAACAAAGAACAAAATAGTTCTTTGAATAGAATAATATAATTCATAAGTCCCTGTCAACAGTATTAACAAATGAACACAAAGGAAATTATAGAGTACCAACAATGGAAATAAAAAGGAGCCATTACTACAAATCCTACAGACAATAAAACCATTATTGTTAACATCAGTAAATTTGGAAATTTAGATAGGAGAGGAAAACTCATTGAAAACATTTTAAAATAACATAAGAAGAAATAAAATTTCTAAACAGTTAAAAAATCGAATCTGTTATTTTGCAAAAAATTTTTTTTGTGGAACTGCAGATTGAAACCAGGGCCTCACACATGCCAGGAAGATCTATTATTGAGGTACACCTCAATAGTAGATTCTAGCCCTGGAATCTGTTATTTTTAAATGCTTAAAACAGAACCCATGAACACATAGCTTCATAGTGAATCTTCCCAATCGTTTAAGGAAGATATAACACCAGTCTTTTTTTTTTTTTTATTTTTTTATTTTTTTAAATTTTTTATTGTGGGTTGTTCAAAACATTACAAATTTCTTGACATATCATATTCCACACTTTGATTCAAGTGGGTTATGAACTCCCACCTTCACCCCATACACAGATTGCAGAATCACATCAGTTACACATCCATTGATTTACAAATTGCCATCCTAGTGTCTGTTGTGCTCCGCTGCCTTTCCCATCCTCCACCCTCCCCCCTCCCCACCTCTCCCCTCCCCTCCCCTCCTCTCTCTCTACCTCCTCCACTGTGTAACCCTGAGGGTCTCCTTCTATTACCATGCATTTTCCTTTCTCTCTCCCTTTCCCTCCCACTTCTCATCCCTGTTAAATGTTGATCTTCTTCTCCTGCTCTTCGTCCCTACTCTGTTCTTAGTTACTCTCCTTATATCAAAGAAGACATTTGGCATTTGTTTTTTAGGGATTGGCTAGCTTCACTTAGCATAATCTGCTCTAATGCCATCCATTTCCCTGTAAATTCTATGATTTTGTCATTTTTTAATGCAGAGTAATACTCCATTGTGTATAAATGCCACATTTTTTTTATCCATTCGTCTATTGAAGGGCATCTGGGTTGGTTCCACAGTCTTGCTATTGTGAACTGTATAACACCAGTCTTATAGAAACTCTTCCATTGAATAGAAATAGAGGAAAAACTTTATAGCTCTTGTCAGGTTAGAATAATTTTGATACCAAAACCTACCATGGACATTACTGGAAATGAAAATTAGAAACCAATTTTTCTCATAAACATAGATATCAAAATCCTAATAAAAACATTAGCAAACAAACTTAGAAATATATAAAAGGATAATACCATAACTAAATGGGATTTATTCCAGGGATGCAAGTATTCACAATAATTTGAAAATCAATGTAAATTCAGTAATGAATAGGAAAAAAAAGGAGATGGAGCAAAAGAATTTTATAATCTTTAAGCCAATTCATAGAAATAAAAACTCAGCACACTAGGGTTAGAAGACTATTGCATTAATCTGACATAAAGTATAAATAAAAATCTATGGTTAACATCATATTTAATGTTGAAGTGGTAAAAGTTTCTCTCTGAGATTGGAAACTAGTCAAGGATATCAGCTGTTACCTTTTTAGTTCAAAATTTTACTAGAAGGCCTAGCTAATACAACAAGGCAAAGAAAAGATATAATAATAATAAGCAGCCATGAGGACTGGAAAAGAAAAATAAACTGCCACTCTGCACTTTGTAGACTAAGAACCTAGAAAGCCTAAAATAAGATACAAATGAAGCAAATTTTTAAGTAAACTTAGAATGATTCCAGAATACAAGATGAAGCAATAAAAATCAATTGTTATTTGTACATCTCAGTTGTTACTTGCATTTAAAAAATATTTTTATATTATAAAATCAAATGATTAAGTCCAGTGAATTATGTCTAAGGCCTTTACTTTGAAAATTACCATATATTCTTAAGAGGAATTAAGGAACATACTATGTGCATGGATAGAAGATTTAATATTCTAAATATTAAAGCTAAATAAATAATAAATAAATGAAAATATTGCTCCTATTGGTTTTAATTTATGTGGAATTTAATAGATTCCAGATAAGTTAATTTATATGGAAATGAAAAAAACTAAGATTTGCAAAGACAAATTTTATTAAAAACAACAAAAGTGCAGAACTATACAGTATGAGACTTATAAAACTAAGACTATTTTGTTCCAAGGATAGACAAACCAAGAAAATAGAACAGAGAAAAGAATCAGAAACCTTCTGTACATGGTCAATTCCTTTATCTCAAAGATTACTCTGCAGTGTAAGAAGAAAAAGATATTTTTTTACAAATGGAACCAGATCAGGTATGGGAAAAAAGACTATCATCACATATTACACTACATATTAAAATTGTTTTAAGTGGATTACAGATTTAAATGTCAAATGCAGGAGAATATCTCCAGGTCATTTCTGAAAAACAAACAGAAGCTCTTAAACTATGGGGGGACAAAGGTATATTAAATATTTTAACTATGATCTTCTGTTCATTAGAGTTTATCAGTCAGAATACAAAGGTAGATAATAGCATCAGTGAAGATATATACATGTAATCATTACATATAATATTTATGTATATATTTTCACTCCCATGTTTATTGTAGCATAATTCAAACTAACCATGACACACAATCAGCCAAGTGTCCATCAATTTATGAATGAATAAATGGCACATATACACAATAGAATGCTACTTATCACAAAAAATAATGAAACCCTATCATTTGCAACAACATGGATAGAAATGGAGATCATTATGTTAAGTGAAATAAGCCAGGCACAGAAAAAAGCCAAGCCCCCAAAACCAAAGGCTGAATGTTTTCTCTGATAAGCGAATGCTAATCCATAATAGGGGATGGGTAGGGAAGAATGAAGGAACTTTGGATTGTGCAGAGGGGAGTGAGGGGAAAGGAGGAGGTATGGGGATGGGAAGGATGGTGGAATGAGATGGACATTATCACCCTATATAC
The DNA here is from genome assembly GCF_001458135.2 of Marmota marmota marmota. Lineage (NCBI taxonomy): Eukaryota > Metazoa > Chordata > Mammalia > Rodentia > Sciuridae > Marmota > Marmota marmota. The sequence goes on from NW_026000196.1 coordinate 20,567,123, forward strand.
AAGTATGATTATACTACCGGTGTGACTCTGTACTATGTTCAGCCAGAGGAGGGAGAAGTTGGGCTCCATCTGTGTACAATTTGTCAAATGCATTCTACTGTCATATATAATATTTATATTTTTATGTAACATATTTACATATAATATTTATCATAAAATAAAAAGTATACAAAGCAATCAGAACTTTAAAAAGTGGACAGGCAAATTCATGCATCCACTTTGGGAAATATTTGGAAAACTACGATATAGCTGAATTTATATAAATCCTCTGATTCCCAGTATCACTCCTGTTATGGTTTAGATGTGAGGTGTCACCCCAAAAGCTTGTGTGTGAGACAATGCAAGAATTTTCAGACATGAAATGATTAGATTATGAGAGTTGTAACCCAAGGACCACTCATACAGATTAATGGGCAGTAACTGTAGGTAGGTAGGGTGTGGTTGGAGGAAGTAGGTCAGTGAGGGTGTGACTTAGGGATTTATATTTTGTCCCCAGTGAGAGGAACTCTCTCTCTGCTTCCTGGTTGCCATATCCTGAGCTTCTCCCCTCTACCACTTCCTCTGCCATCTGGCCCAGAGCTATACAGTTGGCAGACCATGGGCTGAACCTCTGAAACCATGAGCCAAATAAACTTTTCCTCCTCTAAATTGGTCTTTTGGTTACAGTGATGAAAAAGCTGACTAAACAACTCATATGTATATATTCTAGAAATGTGTTCATGTATTCACTGAAAACATATATAAGATTCTTCATAGTAGTACTACTCATAATCACCAACAAATGGAAAGGGCCCAGATATTATGAATCAAATGTGTCCCCTCCAAATTTATAGATTGAATGTTTAACCCCCAATGTGGCTATATTTGGGGAGGGGTTCTCTAAGGAAGTTATTAAATAAGATCATAAGGGTGGGACCTTGATTGAATAGGGTGCATGTCCTTTTGAGAGACAAGAGTGCTCTCACCCTCAATTTCCCTACCCAGCTCATGCACACACTGAGGAAAAATCATGAGAACATGGCTAGAAGGAAGCTGTCTACAAGCCAGAAAGACAGCCCTCAACAAGAACTAAATTGACCAGCAGCTTGATCTAGGACTTACAGCCTCCAGAACTGTTAGAAAATAAACTTCTGTTACTCTATGGTATTTTGTTATTTCAGCTTCAGCTAAGATGCTGAATTAGTTCATTTTCTATTGCCAATAAAATAATACCACAGATTGGGTAAGTTTGGATGAAAAGAGGTTTATTTTGGCTCACAGTTCTGGAGGTCCAAGGGTGAGGCCCTGCACCTGGTGTTGGCCTTCTTGCTGGCACCATCCCAAGGCAATTCAGGGCCTGGCATGGCAAGAGAAAAGAAGATGTCTGTGCATGCGTGTGCGTGTGTACTTGTGTACACGTGTGTATGTGTGTTCTGGCCTCTCTTTCTTCTTATAAAGCCACCAGTATTTGTTCAGGGGATTGGCCCTTATGACCTTATCCAATCCAGATCACCTCCCAAAGGTCCCAGCTCTGAAAACAATAGTGGGATTAAGTTTCCACCTTCTTAATACTTCACAGTGCAGATTAAATTCCAACACAAGATGCTTCGGGAGACACACCCAAACCACAGACACCAAATGTCAATCAACAATATATTGGATAAATGATCTGTAGTAAATGCACACACTGCAGTACATTACAGCTCTAAGAATAAATAAACTATAATTACATTTAACTATGGATGAATTGCATAAACTTAATGCTAGGTGAAAGAATCCAGAACTTAACCCATTCACTATACCATTTACATAAAATTCAAAAACAGATGAAATAAATCTATGCTGTCAACAGTCACTTTCCTTGATCTGAGTCTTTGTTATAAAATGCATTTGGTTCTATACTTAAGATCTGTTCCGTAGTTTTCTGTGTATTATGTTTAGGAAAGAGTTAAAAAATGACAAGGTAAGGGGTCTAGCTCTGGAGATTATCATAATGGATGATAATCAAGATGGAAGCTTCCATCTGAGAAGCCATTCTGGAGGCCAAAGAAAAGATCCAGGTGGTGCATTTGCTGGAAGAAAAACCTTCAGAAAACTCCAACTTGCAAATATTTCCACCCTATATTATTTTCTCCAATAAAATGTAAAGAAGTATTTCTGAAATATTTAAGGGGCACTCTAGATGTTTACTGAGCCTATAAAACCCAAGGCTAAGTCATAAAACTCTTAATATATATTGTCACTATAGTTCAATTTAATACCACATTTTTTCCTTATTTTCACCTAGAATTTTTGATAGGCTGGTTTTTCATAGATCAGAGCCACTTTAATTTTATTTCAACACTTTTGAAGTTTAAAAGTTCTGCTTTCTTAGCAACCCCTACCAACCAACTTTCTGTTCATGTCTAACACCTAAATTAAATGAGCACCTTTTTAGTGTTCCCCCTTTACACAAAAATAAAAATTAGAACACAGTGATAACTGAATAGTGACTTAATGAATATTTTTTCATCTTGTGAAATCTGTTTAGCCACCATACATTATGGGACTGTTAAAGAAAAAATTTTTAAAAGGCTACAGTTTAGGTCTACCCCAAGGCCAACAGTCCATAACCACATAGCCAAAACTTAAGTCACCCTGATTTAGGTCTCATCATGAAGGAAACACAAAATGTAAGCAATACTTCTTTGTCAGCATGATTAAATAAAATGAAGCCAATCAGCCATGAACAATTCAGTTTAACTAGCTCTCCTTGCTCTAAAAAGAATGTGTAACAAATCACAAAAAAGGTCCTGAGACTTCCTCTCCTATGCTTTTAATTGTGCCATAACTGCTATTTCTGTCCATTCTCTGTTCAAATCTTTGGTTTGTGTATGCATAAATTTTAAAGTTTTTCTTACATGATCTGATTTTATTGACAAGATTTTGGAATCAGTCACCATGCATTAGGAGGAGGAGTATTAAGTGTGAAGATTGAGGACGGCTATAATCTGTGGGACCTCTGGGCCAGGACCACTTCACTCTGCATCTGTGTCAGATGCTCCTGCTTGGGATTCTGTGCAATGTGTCCTTCTATACATGTGTGACTTCACTGTTACTTCATATTTGGCCTCTCAAAGAATGTTCCTTTAGAGATTTTCTCCAGCATTGGTGACTTACTTTTTACTTTTTTAAAGAAAATGAAGAATTGTGCCACTCATATATGGAAGGTGGCATTTGGCAATAAGTTTCCTGAGGGTGAGGGTGACAGTTCGAAAGGTTCTAAGCTGGACCAAAGAGGTACTGTGCCATGGTCAGGGACAGGAGACTGCAGAGCTGGGCTCTGACCTGCCTCTGCCATTTTACAGACTGGAGAGGCAGGGATGGACTGACTGTTTTTCTTCTCTGGGACTCTATTTTTTTTTCATATCAGTAATCACATGCAGATTATGTGAGATTTGAAAGTAATTAATGGCACAATTAATTCACTTGAGATATGGTGGGCCCTCAATACATTATACAGTTACACTGTATAACTGTCCATAATACAGTTATCATAGTGCCCGTTTCACCCCACCCAAGATGACCATATCCATGGCTCTGATTTTCAAGAGAGCCCAGTAAAAGTAGTTTCCTTAGAGCTCTAAGAGACCTGCTGTTTGAAATTTGAAATCATTAAGAGTAGAATTCAGCAGATGCATGCTCTGCCTCTAACCACAGCATATTATAATACACAAATTCAGGTGCAATGGTTAGAAGTGGCACATTAGGAAATTGGGAAGATTTCCTTGGTTACCATATATCCAACATGATTTAGTCTCTCATTGTGTATCTTTTAGCATAACAGAATTGTCATCCTGTAAATAATACTGCTATATCTGCAGCAGATATTTCTAGGTGATCCCAAGATTCCGACCTCCTGGGGTCCACCCCTGCATAATTCCCTCCCCTTGAGTGTGGATGGGACCTGCTCCTGTGATGGGATGTTTCTCTCATGATCAGGTTACAATACAGGGTGACGTGAAGGTATTTTGTGGATTTAAGTAGCTGACTCAGGGTTAATCGAAGGGCAAATTATTTCTGGTTGGCTGGACCTAACTGGGAGAGCTCTTTAAAAGAGAGTTTAGTGGTCGGAGTGATTTGGAGAGAATGGGTAAAGGGTAGAATTGAGAAACTAATGTGACTCCATTTTTGAGAAACCAGCCTCTACCTCAGAGCAAAGCCTGTCCAAGGAAGGGGGTGTGACCCTTGTCCTTGGAAAAACCCACAGAGCACTCCTAGGCACATACCACCCTGCTGAGTTGTTTGTCTGTAACTAACTGGAGAGGTCTGCGGCAGCCCCCAGGTGTCCCTGACTCAGGCTAGGTGAGGACCCATAGCAACCCCCCTAGCAACCTCCAATCAGCATGAGACAGGGAAAATACCTGGGATGCCAGATGACCCCCCAGTAGTTTATGGTGGTTGATAACATGTTGGGAAACCATGTAGTTTAGCACGTACATCCCTCGTGGCCTAAACCAATCAGTTCAAAGGAACCCCCCTCTTGTACTAGCCAATCACCCCTACCCAACTTGTTCCCACCATTGAATGTGCTAATCAATGTTAAGAGTTGTTGTTTGACTTTCCCACCGTATGGCATGATTTGCTGTGTGATGTTGTGATGCACAGAGTATCCCCCAAAACCTATAAAATCTCACTGAACAAAGGACCGGGACTCACTCCCTGGGACCGCTGCGTCGGGAACGGTTATGAGTCCAGGCTTGAGCTTGAAATAAAGACTCTTGTGTGATTGCATCGGATTCGGCTCCTGGAGGTCTATTGGGGTCCCACGAATCTGGCATTATAGAATGTAGAGGGAAGAGGAGAGAGTGGCCTTGAGGAAGTAAGCTGTCACGTTGTGAAGAGAGCTACATAGCAAGGACCCAGTGCAGGACAATTCTCCAGGTGGCCTTGGATAGCCCCCGTTGGTCTCCTTTCCTTGTGTGTAATTCTCAAGAATAACTGCAGAACGTGCTGGATATGCAACACGTTAAGGAGGGACCTGTTCAGAATAGCCTTGGCTCTGTGTTGTTTCCTCCTAGAAGAGCAAGTCCTTCAATGCCTTAGCCTAGTGATATGTGTTTCCCCTGGGATATCAAGCTGCTTTCCAGGGTCCCTCAAGCGGGTATATGTAGATGAGACTCTCTGCCTTGGGTGGCTCTCTTGTGGTTTGCCATGAATCTTAGGTTTTTGTTATCTCTTAGTGCCTGGCTGTAATAAACCTCTGCCATGTAACTTCTTAGGTATGTGAGTGCTCTGTCTCACCAGAATAGGGCAAGTAATATCACACAGTGAACCTGCTTCACACCTAGGTCTTCTGAGCAGGCTCTAGGAGCTAAGAGCATCTGTGGCCAACAGCTAGCAAGAAAATGGGATGTCAGTCATTCAGCCGCAAGGAACCTTCAATCTGAGAGAACTTAGATAAGACTCCAGATGAGGACACAGCCAGCTGACACTTTAATTTCAGCCTGAGGCACTCTAAGCAGAATCTCAGACTTGGCTAAAACATTCCAAACTGCCAACTCACAGAAACTGTGAGATGATAAATTTGTGCTGTTTTAAGCTGCTAAGTGTCTGGTAATTTGTTATGCAGTACTGTGTCCTTTAGCCAAAGGGCATTTAAATGGAATTCTGTTCATCATTTCACATTCCTATCCCAGGAGTGTTTAGGTGATGTCTAGGATGCTTCCCTGTGTCCTTGAAGTTAAGGGGAGTTATGCAGGATGAAACACCTGAACCCACAAAGTCAAATGAACAGTTTCTGGGAGCTGTGCTAAGAACACTGTGGCCCGGGCTAGTGATAACTTGCACAATCAGGAGAGGACAGACAGGCAGGCTATAGCCTGCCAGAGAGGCTAGTGGGTGGATGACAAGGCTTAGTGGATTGACTTATGCTGGCTTCCAGAAGCCAAGACCCTTACCCAGCTGAGAGCATTCCTGGGGCTATACATTGGACATGATAACCCTGGGAAGATAACCCCATCGTGTCAAATGCCAGCACTTCCCAACTTCAGGAGAATAAAAAATGGCTACATAGTATTCCAGCATTTCCAGCCAAAATCCAGAGTGGGATGCCCAAGAGGATGGCATTCTTCATATATAGAATGCACTGCGAAGGTTCAAAGAGGGTTCACAGTTCAAAGTTCCTCTTCCTGGCTTTGACAGAGTGGTTATTTACATCTTCCTATGATATCACTTAAAAACATGAAAAAAATTATAGGAGTTGGCATTGTGAATATCTTAAAACCTGAGCTCCTGTAACAAAACAAAAGAAAAAAAAATCACAAGCCAACACCATCAAGTGAGGCTGATGGTCTCGTGGGTTAGGAGCTATTAGTCACTTGTTCTGACTTTTGAGTAGCATTTCTTCGATTCATGCATGATAATGGGACCGATTAACTTGAATGTTGTAACAGATGGTTACCACACAGTTTAAAATAAGATGCCAGTTTGCTCATCCCCAATGAGACACTTCCATGAAAAAAAAAAAAAAAAGTGACAATTCTTCATGAGAAAGATGAGGGATTCTTGCCCTAAGTGTGACCCTATGATTTCTTTTAATATCACTGAAGTGCACACCTCCTCCTAGAACTACCCGATCCTCTCTTTCTGGGGATTTCTGTACCTTGTAAGTGCTTCTGTGAGAGTTGCCTCCCTAGGACTGTGATGCTTGGCTCCCAGTCTGTCTTTCTTGTGTCTTTGGAGCTCCTTTGGGATAGGAACCTTGTGTTTCTTGTCTTAGTAGTTCTTGATACCAACAATAGTGTTTGTTCTACAATAGTTGTTCAATAAATGTTTTCTAAATGAATGGACAATCATAATGCTGGTGAAAACGATTTATCCTTTTGGTCAAATTCTTAAAAAAGAAATATCTATCACTCTATGCAAATAAAATAAAATACTACTAAAGCCAGCCATTGTTCAATATTTGGTATTTCTTGAGCACTGTGCAAATATCACTTGGTTATTTTTCGTAGTGGCCCTACAAGAAAGGCTAACTCATGGCCTGGTAACAGATAAGAATATGAAGCCCTATGATGGTAGCCTGATGAGGTTCATGCTACAACCAGTATGGTGCTAAGACATGAACCCTGATCTCTGTACCTCTGAAACTTGGTGCAAGTTCTGTGCTTAACATGTGCCAGGCCCACAGAGGAACATGGCACCTCCAGGCCTGCCCACCAGAGGCCTCTGCTGTGAATGATGGGTGGAGGGTGCTCCAAGCACCACCTGTCAGAAGACAAATCTGGAGTTAGGAAACATGTGGAAGTATTTTTAGGGGCAAGGAATGGTCCCATTAAATGGGAGGCCAATGGAAACCCCATGACACAGAGGGAAGGGGGGGCATGCAATTGTCTGGATCTTGAGTGTCCCTCAAAGGCACAAGTCTTGGTCCCCAGTTGTGATGCTAATGGAGGTGATGGGACCTGTAGGAGGTGGGATGGAGTGGGAGGAATTTAGGTGACTGGGGGCATGCCTTTGAAGGGATCACTAGGACCCCTTCTCTTTCTTTCTCTCTGCTTCCTGACTGCCATGAGGTAAACAGACCTCCCCCAACATGCCTCCTACCCTAATTATATTGTGCCACCACAGGCCCAAAGAAACAGGGCCAAGCAACCATAGACTGAAATCTCTGAAACAATAAGCCAAAATAAATCTTTCACTTATTAAGTTGATTATCTCAGGAATTCTGTTATAGTAACACAAAGCTGACTAACTCAGAGTCTAAACTGGAAGAAAGAGATGAATGCAGCAGCCCCTGAGAACTATTGGGTGGGAAGACACTTCCTAACTTTCTCTGCCCCCAAGCATAGTGTTGCTTCTAGTTCTTTGTTGCCCTGAAAACCTGGGTCTCAGTAGCCAAATCCACTCATCAATTCCTTGTGCTCTGAGGCACATTTGGTACCAGGTACAACTTCTTACTGGGCTTCAGGCTCCTGTCATCCCTGGCTGGCTTTTTCTGTTTCCCAGTCCATGTGTTCTCTGTCTCCTCTGCAGGATGCCCCTTTGTCTCCTCCTGCAGAGGATGCTGCCCCTGCTGCTTGCAAGCCCTCAGTACTGGAGCACCACAGCTGGAGTCCTAGCATGGCTTCTCTTTTTCTGTCCCTGCTCCAGAATAATGCCTCTAACCAATGCTCACCATTGCAGAGAGCTGTTTCAAGGGCATGGTGGGAGGGTCCTCCAAGGAGCTCACTCCACCCTACAGATTTCACCATATATTGTGTGAGCGCCCACATTTGCATCCGTAGCCCTGACCTCTGTAACTCCAGATTCACATGTTCAACTAGACAGCAACTTTACAAAAATCTCAGGCTTTTCCTGACAATGCTGGCTTCTTCCTCTCCCCCAGCCCACCTGACATGGTAACATTATCTACCCACATGTTAGGCGCAACATTCTTGGGGTCACGTTCACTCTTCTGTCTGCCACAGCCCCATCCAATCCCTCATTAAGGCCTGGAGGTCTATCATCAAAACATGTCCTGCTTCGATATCTACCAACTTCTTGTCACTCCCATTGCTACCCCACAGCCCTGACCACTTCCTTTCTCCTGGACTACAGCAGCTGCCTCCTGCCTATTCTTCCTGCTGCTTCTCTTTATAACTCTGTCATCCATTCTTGATAGAGAAACTAGAATCTGTCAGATGTAAATTTAAATGTGTCACTCACCTTCTCAAATCCTCTGAAGGTGGCATATCCTCCCTAAAGTAATACCCAAAGGACTCCTGAAGGTGCCCTAGGCCTGGGCTCCAGTTCCCCTGCCTTCCTTCCTGGCTTCTCCAGCCATTGCTCCACCTGCACACATGACACTGCTTCTGTTAAGTACACCCAGTCTGTGATGCTGTGCCCCCTATGCCAGGAATGTTGATGTCCCGGCTGGTGCCATCACTCCCTGCCCTCCTCTGGTTTACTTAGCCCCCTCCCTTCACCTTGGGCTTCCTTACCTTGCTTTTGACTTCTTCACAGCAGCCAGCATTGCCTCATTTAATATTTATAGTTTACTTGTTTATGGACTTTCATTCTCTGTGGAATTTCACCTCCTCCAGGGCAAAGATTTGTATCTGTTTGGTTTGTGAGGAAGCCCTTGACCTCAACAGGTCATTCTGTGGGACCATAGCAAAGGTGTTCACTGGGGGACTCTATCTCAGTTTGGTAGCTGCTATGCATCTCTGACTTTTGGATGGAAGAGAATGCAGCTCATGCAAGCCAAGCAACTTGGTCAAGCTCTCCCAGCTGACTAGGACTGAAGCCAGGGTTGAGATGCCTCTGAGGCCTACAGACCTCCACATTTAGGACTTTTCTAGCAGATTCCCTCCAGTACAATTATCCTTGCATGGAAACAATTCAATGCCATGATTAAGGTGTCCTAAATGTTTTTGGACATCTATATTCCAATGTCCTGTGTATGCAATAACTACTGCGTTATACAGACATGCTTCTGCCCTTTGGCTCATGAACATACTGCCGTGCCTCCCACAATCTTACCCACATGCTGTTAGTTTCCAAATGAGGTAATGGATGTCACTTCCTAAACCTAGAGACCTTTGGTCTCTGAGTCTTCTTACTTTTGAATACAGCAGGGCCACCCAATGGAGAAATGGATAGGCCCATGGATGCTCTGGCTGGCTAGTCATTAAAGAATGAAAACTGGTTTCTTTTCTATCTCTGAAGGTCAATCAGTTTGAGTTGCTGAAGGGTGGACCCTTCTAATGTGCCCAGAACTGTTGTGGGTTGGGTGTCACTATGCCCTCTGGGGTTGTAATTTAAGGGAAAACTGGTTCCCTGATGTGTGGTATATTTGACTATTCAAGGCTGGCACTCCACTGAATATGGAGCCCTCAGAGATACATGGGGGCTGCCTGTCCCGTGACTGGGGAAACTGGGCAGACACCTGAACACTGGAAAGAGGATACTGAGAAAGTAGAGTCAAGTCCCCAGGATGGACTAGCTGGAGGATAGGTAACACTAACTGAGCAAAGCCCATATTTTGCCAAGTTTTTGGACCATGTAATCCCTGGGTTATTATGTAGCCAAGGAAGGGGAAGTTTCCCCACTTGAGGCCTTATGGAAAAAAAATGCTATTTCCTGCCCACCACAACTGGTTTAACTGTACTTGAAGCAAGTGGACTTTTTTCACTAAATATTTTTTCCTATCTATTTTTCAATCTTACATGTGTACAGGAAATAATATTGCATATAAATAGTTTATTCACAACTCTTTTAAGCACTAAACTACTAGAAAGAAGAATTTATACCTCCTACCCAGTAGTACTGGGCATAAATATCAGATCACAGATATTTGGTAGAGTTTTTTGTTTTCCCCATGGACAATGACAGTTGAGGCCCCAGGAACACAGCCCATGGGGTGTGAGGGGAGCAAGAAGCTGCTGCCAGATGGGTTGTGGGGCTGGGGATCCCCACCAGAATTTGACCCTTAAGCAAGGGCTTAGACTAGACCCTTGCTTAAGGGTAGAGAAAAAGGAAAGTTCAGACAGGTCAGATGGATAGTGTGCTGGGTTTGTGTTCCCACCAGCCTAGAGATGGCCTTACTCTGTAGAGAGACATACACATACACATTTGCCCATGTACCTCCCTTGTTTCCCATGTGGGGAGTGTGGAAACATGTTTTGTCATAGGCTGCCTTTTCGAAGCAGAACCCTGACCTTCAACCTCATTCCTCTATGAGTGCCTTTGACAGCCTCCTGAGGTATGGGCTGGTGGTGTCTCCTCAGCCTCTTGCTAGCATAGACCAGGCTGGGGCCTAGATCTCTGCTCCCATTCTTCTCCATTCTCAGTATACAATGTAAGCAATGAGCTGTTTGAGAATTTAACACATTAATTTGGTAAGTTTGGGTTTTAAAGAGGTGTTTACCAAGACTGGATGATTGAAATTCCAATCAGACAAAATATAAATCAACATATGATACTGTAGTCTCCCCTTATCAGCAAGGGTATGTGTTCCAAGACCCCCAGTGAATAGTGCTGGATTCCAACAAAGATTGTTTTTCTATACATATACACCTGTGATAAAGCTTAATTTATAAATTAGGCAAGGTAAGAGATTGATGATAATAACTAATAATAAAATAGAATAACTGTAACAATACATTGTAATCAAAGTTATTTAAGCTTACAAATTCATCATTTCTGGAATTTTTCCATTTAATATTTTCAGAACATGTTTGATCATGAGTAACTGAAATGTGGGAAAGTAAAACTGCCAGTAAGGTAGGAAGCTGCTGCATATGGCCAAAAAATAAGGAAAAACAACCAAGAGAAGAACCAGCTTTTGTTAAGCATGATAGGTCTGAAAGGAGAAAGCCAATGTAGTAGACTCTACATATGCACCTTAAACAGGACTCTGAGCTTCAAATGAAGCAGTGTGTTAGGGCAACTGCTGCAATTACTCTGATACCAGCAATCTCTGGGGTTGAACTCCATACAGGTCTGAGCTGCTGCTGCATTTAATTGAGAGTAATGCATAAAACTTGTTTTCTTCTCTATGAAGAACGAAACTTGTTTAGAATACCATATCTCAATTAGTCACATGGAAGCATCATTGAAATAGCCAGCTTCCACAGCAGGTGGTTCAAATTACTGTCAACCCCTATGAATTGTTTCATGCTTGTGGATCAGTCATTGCTGTGGAGGTGAGACAGAGCAGGGATGTGGGTGCCAATCACTGAAGTGTTTTTGATGGCTGTGCAGAAGCTGAGATAATAATTTGTCCACAGTCACAATGTGAGTTCCAATACAGTGACTGGGGAGACAGACACTGTTCTAAAAATCAAGCACACCGTTAGTGAGGCTCCCCAGGTCTTATGACTGAGATATGACTGCAAATGTGCCCAATACAAAAAAGTCCCATGAATCATCATCCCTTTCTCAGTGTAGGTGCATCCTGCACCTCTCTCTTGCAGCAGATGGATGAGTATTATTCTGACAAGCAATGGCTTAAAACCAAGAATACACAGAAGCTCCAAGCTGGTCAAAACACCCAACACATTACTTTTTGGATGTTTCCCATTTGCCCTGAAGATCTACACTCTACCCTTCTGCATGCCATTCTCCACCCAGAAGGTGACATGGACCACATCAATGAAATCTCTGCCATCTATCCTACTAGTGAACGGCACTGGTCAGAGCTTGCATGGTGGAAGAAGAATGTGGTTGGAGTCTTATTTCTCCATCATTTTCTCTCTCTCCAAAGCCACAGCTCTCTCCATACAGCTACTCTCACCCCTTGCCTCTCTGATCTGCACAAGGGTGGCAATGGCCTCTCCAGGGCTACTGCCTGGCATGGCACTGTCGATCACTGGTATCCACAAACCCTGCCCATTCCTCAGCAAACAGTCCCTTTACAGAATCCCTTCATCTCATTAGGTATTGTGGGTCATCTTTCTTTCCTACTAGGGTCCTGACTAGTCCACCCACCAATGTATAACCTGTAGATCCTTCATTACTGGATTTTTCTGAAACACTCAAAGGTGCTTAGCAATTTTCATTGGGTTTTGGCCAAGAGATAAAAGAAGCTCCATTCTCTAAGAGTGCATTGTTGGCTGCAGCCCTCAGCAGAACACTCTCTCCTCTAGCCAGCTCTGCTTTCCTGTTTGTCTGGAATGTCACAATGGGGTACATCTTCAAGGGCCAGGGATCTGGAAGTGAGGCCACTCCCCAGCAGACAGAAAGAACTGGCTGAAGGCCAATCAGAATGAGAAGGCTGTGCTTCCCATCTCCAGCAGAAATGGTTCCCACGGATTGAGAACTCACTCTATGTCCACTGCCAGTGCATGCTGGCAGGTAAGGACCTCACCATGAGGTGCGTGGCTTGGGAAGAAGGGCACAGAGTCTTCTATATTATGTTTGTAAAGTTATGAATGTAGTTTTGCTATAATTTGTACTGCAAATGATCAAGAGTGCATAGGTATATAGCTTTGCCTCAAGAAGAACCTTTTTCTGTTGCAGACATTGGGTTTGAACTACTTACTTTTTCCAGAGGGACTTCAAAGAAGAGACATTTGTGTTGATCCCTGAGTGTCTTCCTTGTTGGAATGTTAGGGTGAGGAGGAAATGTTCAGGAGAAGGAGACTGAACTTAGGCTTTGCTTCCTCAACCCAGAGGCCAGAAAGGCTGAGAGGGCAAGGGACTGACAGCTACATGAGGCATGTGCCACTGAGTACTCAGAGAGCTTCACCAGGCCAGCTGTGTTCTCACCTTTGCAGATGGACAGCTGAGGCCCAGAGAGGTTACACAACTTGCTCATGTACATGGGAATAGACAAGAGTCTCCTATTTTTCTTTTAAGCTCAGGATCTTTCTTATCTTTTGTTCATCATCCATGGAGGAGCAAGATGGGTAAAAGAGAGAAGCAAGGCAGAGAAGCATGGAGTTCTCTTGGAGGAGTGGCTGGGATTTAGGAACAAAGGAAACAACTCAGAAAATATCAGCAAAGCATAACCTGCTCATATGCCCTACATCCTGCCAGCCCAGGTGGGATCACATTCAGTCTTTACAGAAGGTTTGGTACCAGCACTGAGAGTCCTGATGGATCACTGCTGGGAACCTCAGAACATGCATCTCCCTCTTGCTCACTGAGTGGGTTAGGCCAGCTCGCTCAGTCACTGAACCTAAGGAAAATGAGCCTGATGGCAGAAGCAACTCACCTGCCTGCTCCAAAGCTACCATCGTTGCCTGCTCTATCAAGTCCCGCTCGATGAAGCTCCTGAAGTCCTCACTGTACACACTCAGATCTGGCAACTGGAATGTGTAGATTGGCATCTCCAGAGGGAACTGTTCATTGTTGCATTCATTTGCTACGTGTGACCGGGCCAAGGAGACAATGGCTGAGCTGGCGTGAGAAATCCCCCGGGAAAGTCGCTTTTCTGCAGGGAAGAAGGAAAGACAGCCAGAGTAAGTCTAAGTGTGGCTCTGTGTACATGCAAATACATGAGAACACACAAAAGTCCTCATGCATGCACACATGACACCCAAACACATGTGTATGCACACACCACACACAAATTTATACATAGGCACACAGATATACACAAGCATATTTCTACCCTGCAGGCCTTTCTGCTGTGCAACTAAAATTTCCACCACCCAGTGTGTCACTTCCTCATGCCTAGCACAGAAGCGCTCAGAGGTGAGCTGCAACTCCACTGCACAAGTGCACATTAAAATTGTCACAGGGCACCAGGCTTGCTTTTGGGTCTGTAGTTACATTTAACTCAATTCATCAGAGCTGTCCTCTCCTAGCATTGAATGGCACAAGGGTGGCTCCTTATTATTATTATTTTTTCCATTTACGTATTTAAAGAAATAAGTGACCTACTCAAGCTTTTTTCCCTGTTTATAAGATTTTTACTAACGTTCCTCTGATAAACACCTCCCACATGAACATCCTTGGGATATAAACATGAATCTTTACCTGTGTTTCTTTTCCACCTGTAAATACTTATGTCACAGCATTATCAGATATGATGGTCTACTCTGGTCTTGTTCTAGTCTAGGCTTTCTAACCAATGAATAGTAATGCAGTGTAGAATCACCTAAAAAGTATGCATCTTTGTTCTCTTAATGCACAAAAGCATTTTTACTTTTTAAAGCCCTGTGTTTGATGGCTACATTTAACTTAAACAGGAATTCTTAAACATATGATGTGGGAAATAATTTTTCTTTGTTACAGTGAGTATTTGTAACTTTTAACAACAGTTCTCTTATTTTCCTCAGGAAAGGAGGATCACCAGTGTTTGGCCTTGATTATTTTATAAACCCTGTGGTGAATTCCTAAGTATATTCCCTTGATTTATAAAGACCCCCATTTTATTTCAGATGAGCCTGCTCACTGGTAAGGATGCCCCCTGGAGGTGCACTGCTAGCGGACATACTATGGACACACAGAAAATCCCAGCCTGCACCTTCCTCCAGAGCAGGAGCTTCCTACATGCTCATTTATAGGATTAGCAGAGAGAAATGACGTTAATAGAATTTGGCTAGAACAGACTAATAGGCAGAGGCTTTTGATCCTGTGTTAGTTTTTAAATTCAAAATTAATTCATATAAGTCTCATGTATTTGCCCACTTAAATGAATGGAAAGTCAAAGACACAGAATATATTTCAGAATAGATGGTTTTGATTTGCCTGCAATTTCATTCTGAGACAACAGGACTAAATTGTTTTAAATTTTGAGAAAAAGCAAAAAGAGATGTAAAATCACAGGCCTTTAAAAAGAAGAAAACTGGAACACTTGGACCTGTCATGTGTTGATGACCATTGTTTCCTCACTTGTTCCAGATCTTTAAGAGCAGGAGCCAAGGAGACCCCAAGTAGATCTGCCTCTTGCATACCATGCTGAGCTCACGTATTTTTCATAGAATTTGTTTTTGAGTCTGAGAAAGAAGAAACTGTCTGGAACTGCCCCATCTTTGGGGTGTAATGGAAATGGACATCAGATGTTAGAGAATCGAGGGGCCATGCACACCCATAATCTGTTGGTCTTGGGTTGGGCATCTTCTCCCCAGTCAGCCCACAAGGCTGCTGCAAAACAGTGGGAATTTTTTAACCAGGGGCAACCATTCTCCTTCTGCATTTAACAATCGGTAACAATTTATCAATTTATAAGATGCAATTAGGATCTTACAAACATTGTGATTAGAGGTAAAAAGTGATTAAGAAAATTTAAACATGAAATATTTGGAATTAGTCTCAAGAAAAAGCATTTTTTAACTAAAACAGATAAATTGAAGATCATATAATTACAAATATATGTTTCTAATTCTGACACCTCTCTGTCCCTATCATCACCTCCACGACTGCACAGTAACCACACATACTCACATACTGACTTTTATTGTTCAGTGCTGGGGATGGAACCCAGTGCCTTCTACGTGCTAGGCAAGTGCACTCAGTCACACTCTCAGCCCTGATTCTTTAAACGTGAACCCAGTGATTCTTCTTTTAGAGGTATAAATGAATAAAACATTTTATAAGAATTACCATGTTCACAGTTGTGCCTCATGAAACAGGAAGATAAAAAATAAAATCACAGTGGGAGCATGTATAGAATTTCCCACCTGCTGATAAAGCCAACTCCAACATTGATGATTTAGGCCAGGGGAGGTACACGACTGTATTTCTGTTTTGTTTTTTTTTTTTTTTTTTTTTTGTGTGTGTGTGTTTCTAAAGCTCAGGCATCTGGGGCCTAGCTGACTGGGGAGAAGATGCCCCACCCAAGGCCAAGCAAGTCTTAGAGGAAGACTCTAAGGAGTGAATGTTTCATATGCAAACCAAGTAATCCAGAGTTTGAACCAGGTCTTCTGTCTGGCTCTGGGGACCCAGGACCCAATATTTCGTTGCTTTAATCACCCTTGGGTCCAGGTACCAGACAATCAAAGACAGGCCCCATGCCTCAGAGCCCACTGAAATGATGGCAACTAGCCAGTCCAAGATCTGCTTGCCTTTCCACAGAACACATAATAAGAGATCTCACCCATGCTCCCCTCCCAACCCTGCTTCCTGACCCACCCTGTGTGCCTCCACATGGAATGCAGTTTCCAGGCAATTGTGAGGAAAACCTTCTTTCCTCCATCCTTTCTGTGTTTGTGTGTCTTACAATACTTGATTAAAATAATCCTGGGTACATTTTAAAGCAGGTGGACAAAACTTTCATTGAGAGACAGATACAAATATTTTAGACTCTGTAGGCCACACAGACTTAGTATTGAATACTCAATAGCATTATAACAGGCATAAACAATACATATGTGAATGGGCATGAGGGTGCTCCAATAAAAAAATTATTTAGAAAACAGGCAGCAGCCAGATTTTGGTTTAGGGCCATCATTCGCTTACCTATGATTTAGACTGTGGAATGCTTTATTTTATTTTTTTTATCACACTTTGATTTCTGAAAGACCTCAACTAGGAGAGACATAAACTTGATTCAGAAACTATTTAATTTGTTTTATTAAAAATTAATATATCTGTCTTGTAGACTTATTTTACTATGATAGATTCTTTTTTTTTCTTGAAAATAATATCTGGTAAAATTTCAACAGAGCAGGTGCCAGTGACACTTATTAGGCCATGATTCTGTCAATTGCTCTAGAAGCCGAGAAGCAGGTCCTTCTAGTATTCTCACAGGAGGATAAGATAATGGCAAGGATGTTTGCTGCCTGCAAACATATGTTTGAGCAGGAACTTCCGTATTGGCACCTGCCTGGAACTATTGCTGCCTGAGAGGGACTAAGAGCTTAACTCTGTGAGTCTGAAGGCATGGACAGTCTGGAGGCCCTCGGGGAGAATGGAAGAACACACCTGTCAAAGTAGTCCCTCCTGAACCAGATCTAATGGCAGAAAGGAAGCAGACCTTGAGAACAATATAACAAGAAGCACAAGACAGTGCACAAGCCTCAGCATTCTTCCCCTAAACCTTCTCCAGGGATGCATAGGAGCAGAGGGGTGGGAATGGGTGAGGCTCCACAGGCTGGGGCTGGGGAGGGCATTCTGGTTGTGCCTTTGGTCTCCCCAGCAGAGCCCTGGCAGGTCACTGCCTCCCCCATTGTCACTGCAGTGTTGATGAAGAGCTGCTCGAGCCAATGCCTGCTGAAGGATACTGCCAGGAAGAGGCACCAAAAACAGTGAGCACACACACCCTGACACACCCTGACAGCCTGGCAGTTACCAGAGAGTAGACAGCCCCTGGAAACAAGCCATTTCTTGAACAGTGATGCTGGGAGGTTCCCTGAGGAGAAAAGCCAACTATGGGGAAGACAGCAAGTGGGGAAAGTTTAGAGCCTGAATTAAAACATTCAAGGCTCAGCAATCCCAAGAGTGGGTATATATCCGAAGGAAAGGAAGTGAGTATGTTAAGACATTGCATTCCCATGAACACTGCAGCATAACAGTCAAGAAATGGAACAACCTAAGTGTCCACCAGTGGATGAATAGATAGAGAAAATCTAGTGCATATATGCAACAGAATACCATACAGCCATAAAAGAATGAAATTCTGTCATTTGTGACAACATGGTTGAACTAGAGATCATTAAGTGAACTAAGTCAGACACAGAAAGGCAAATTCCACAATATCTCACTCAGGTGTAGAAGCAAAAACAACTGATCTTAAAGAAGTAGAGAGTAAAATAGTGGTTATCAGAGGCTAGGGGTTGGGGGCTGAAAGAAAGATAAACTGAGGTTGGTGATTGGCTACAAAATTACAGCAAGATTGGGTAATAAATTCCAGGGTTCCACAGCAAAAAAGGATTACTGTAGTTAATAATAATGTATTGTGTATTTCAAAAATAGCTAGAAGAAAGG
This sequence comes from Marmota marmota marmota, assembly GCF_001458135.2. Classification (NCBI taxonomy): domain Eukaryota; kingdom Metazoa; phylum Chordata; class Mammalia; order Rodentia; family Sciuridae; genus Marmota; species Marmota marmota. Next base: position 20,585,441 of record NW_026000196.1, read on the forward strand.
ATTTTGAATGTTTATAACACAAAGAAATGACAAATGTTTGAGATGATGGAAATGCTAATTACCCTGATTTGATCATAATACATTGTATATGTGTATTGAGATACCCTCCATACCCCATTAATACATATGAATATTATATGTCAATTTAAAATAAAAGAAAAAAATTTAGGCTTTTTCACTTCAGTGCTTTTCTTTCACAGTCTCTTTCAGAGGAAGACTAGTCCAGAGCCCAATGCCTTTGCCTGAAGTATGCTGTGGGCTGATATGGCTGATAACCACAGGCACTAGGAGCTCACAAGGAAATGTGGGAAACATCTGATGAGTGCAAGCATGGTTAAGGGAAGTCCACAAATGGACCAAATTTAAAAATGAACCTCATAAACATGTTCAATGAGATAAAGAGAATATTCGAGTATGAAATGCTACTAATGACAAAGAACTAATTTGTAATGAAAAATGCAAATGTTGACTCAAAGTGGATGCATGTAGAAAATGAATCAGGAGGTTAGGATATCAGGGTCAAGCAAAGCTCTTAGCAGATATGAAATAAGAAGACAATGGAAGAAGGGTTGCAAAGAGTTCAAGGAAAATAATTTGAACTGAGAATTTTTATTCCACTAAACAAAAATGTAAGTCTATCAAGTAAATGTATACAGGCACTTAAGGCCTTAGGAGATTCACTAGGCCAAAACACTCTGGAAGTAGTCTTTGAGGAAATATTCTTTCAGCAACAGAGAAATGAAAATAGACATGTCTCTTGAGGACAAGGATATATTCTGAGGAATGCATCATAGGGTAAATTTTACAGAGTGTGCTTATAAGAGACACAGATGATATAAGACATTCTCTTGATGTGGCCGCCTGCAATCAAGAGACATGGTCAACACTACAAGTGTAAGGCTGTTGCTAGTGTAACCCGGCACACTGTTTCACACTAAACTATATTTTTATAAGTAGAATCACACTCTAAAATAATGACAAAAAGGATACTATAGCAAAAACCAGTAACACACATTAACAGTCACCTGTTATTCTTTATGCTTTTCTTTTGGCAGTGCTGGGGATTGAACATGGGTTTTGCCCATGCTAGGCAAATGCTCTACTGCTGAGCCACATACCTAGCCCATCATATTATCCTTCCTTATCAAGTAACATGTAATTTAATATCAAATATCAATACTTGGTAATGATAATTAATGAATCATACTTTTATATTACTGGCAGTGAAATAGATCTGCTTACACCAGCATCACCACAAACACATGAATGATGTGCTGCACTGTATTATTACATTGGCTGTGACATCAAAGGTGATTGACGAGAAATTCTCAGCTCCATGATAAACTATGGGACCACCATTGTAGGTGTAGATTGTCGTCACCGAAATGTCAGTTTGTGACATGTGACTGCAAATATGAGCAAATGAAGAAGTTAATTACTTCTTTACAAAATATACAAAGGCAACAAAAAGAACCTAAATATGATTAAGGCCAAGTGGAGGTAGAAAGAGGGAAGGTAAGAACACATGGATACACATGTATTTTTCAGGGTAAAATATAGTCGTCAACAAGTTTTTTAAAATCATAAAAAGAAAACCTAAATACAGGTTTTAGTAGATTAGAGGTAATGTTCACCCAAGTAAAAATAGAATGCATACTTTTGAGAAGTAGAAAAAATTAGAAAGAAACAAAAGATAGAAAAGAGAAAAGCACATGAAAAAGCTTGTCAAATAAAACATAAAACGTAAAGAAATACAGATATGAAGAAATTGAAAACTAAATAAACTAATGGTAAACTAAGTGAATTAAATTCCATACTTGAAAGACAAAGACTCTTGAATAATACAAAAAATATGATGATAAATAATCTTCAAGAACTACATTTACTATGAAAAGATAAGAAAAGTTTGAAAATAACTTAGAAAATGACATTCTAGGCAAATATGAACCAACGGAAAGCAAGGGTAATAGTGTAATATCAACAAGAACCGATTAAAGGATAAAATCTTTACATGAGACAAAGTGTCAACTTATATACTGGTAAAATAAGAACGCTAGAGCAAGATGATCTAACACTTATAAAAACATATGCATCTATCCATATAACCTCAAGAGAAATACAGAAAAAAAGGATAAGATTAAGGGAGAAAAAAGATAATGCATATTATAATTTCTAACTCAATTGTGGTTTTTTTTTAGACAACAGGGTAAGCAGACAAAAGAACAATCTAAGATAGCTTAGATAATGAAGCTGAACTACAGAAATGAAGACAACATTTACAATAATTTTGGAGGGTCTCCCTTAACATGAGAGGACAAAACTGAACCAATTAGGTAAATATTAAAGAAGAATTCAAAATAATTTTAGATGATATGATTTTTATATATCTAGAAAACCCAATTCATCCCCTGGAACTCGCTGTTAATATTAAGAGAATTTACATAGGTGACTGAATAAAAGATAAGTAAAAAATGAGTTGCTTTTTCTATACCTAGTCTTAACAGTAAATGAGTACATGAAGAAGTATAATAATGTTCTGGAATGGGAGAAAAATATCACAAATGCCAATTATTCTTAATCCATTTTGTCCCATTGTCTCAGGTGCAATATATCTATTAAAATCTAAATATATATGATATATAATCACTCAAAAGAATAAAATTATATATTATTTATGATATAATAATATTAACTAATATAATACTGAAGGTAAGCTCTAGCTTATTATTTGTAAGTTATTTTAATGCACCTGTATCATTTTGTTACAATGTTAGTAGAATTAAAAGCTTGGGACTTAAGGGTTAAAATAAAATAAAATTTTATTTTAAAAACCAAACTGCTTAACAAACAAATTCAATTTCAATCACACTTGCAAATTCAAGGTTTATTTGGCAGAAAACACATGCAAAATAGTGAAAAATTTTGAAAAATCAATAAATGGGTTTGCTTTAGCATAGAGTGATACTATATAAAACTATAAGTTAGAGGTAACAAGCTGGGCAAGACACATGGGTGAACAGGACAGAGTCCTGGAACAGATTCTGGTATATTTGGTAATTTAATATATGGAATAGTTGTCATTTCAGTTCAGTGGATAAAGGATGCTTTGTTCAATAAAGATGCTTGAATAATTCAATCTCATTCCAGAAGAAATCAGAACAAAATCCTCTGCTATTATTTACAGAAATTTCAAACTGATGAAAAGACCTGAAGAATGAAATTTGAAAACAAACATTATTGGACAACGTTGTGGTGACTTTATATTCCAGGAGACTTTCTAAAGCAAGAGAGGAGCTCTCTATCCATGAATATATAATAATGTAAACATTCTGAATGCCAAAGAGTTCTGTAAACAAAGTCATAAGGCAAGTGATCCTGTGGGACACACACAAATAAATACATATGTGTTGCAGGCTTCATTGAAGAGAAAGCTACAAGTTGATAAGGAAAAGCAAACCAATCAAAGGAAAAATGGACTAGATATGCAAACAGGTAGGATGCATAATGGAAAACCAAACTGCCTAACAGACAAATTTTGAGATTAAGCTTAAAATAAGACACCACTTTTCACCCTTGAGAACAGAAACACAGGTAAAACCATAGCAATAACTTCCAGTGCTGGCTAGCATGAGGGAGATACTCAAATTCACACACAGCAAGCCTAAATGTTTTTAGAAAGAAATCCTAATATTATTAAGCTAAAAACATACATATGTTTGTATGCCTGCCCACACTGGAATGCTAACCTACAGATAGAAAAACATCAGCATGGACTGAGGAGATAGCTCGGTTGGTAGAGTGCTTGCCTAGCACACAGGCCCTGGGTTCAATCCCCAGCACCACCACCACCACAAAAAAAAAAAAAAAAAAGCTTACCAGCATATAAGATTTACAGGTATAAAGCTAGTTATTTACACATTGCTTATAGAGGTGAAAATGGATGACAACAACAACAAAAAACCCAAATGAAAACCTGGATAACCATTTTATAGGTCTAAAAATTATACTACAGACTAAAATTTAGCTATTAAAAGAATATGTTCACGATTTATTGCTCAGGAAATAATCACTTCGCAGTATACAATATGCATTTTACTCTGATGTGTTTGCCTTTTGAACATACCTAGCAGACCTGGACGATCAGTAGTTATTACTCTGGTAAGATTTGGGAATTAGGAGAAGAAAAAGTTTCCTTTTATATTGCCATATTCTTCCTTTGTTACAATAAGCATATCTTACTGTTGTAATGAAAAAAAAAGAATAATAGAGAAGTTGAAGCACAGGGAATAAGGAACATGATGTTGAACAGAGTTGAAGACCAAGCTGCTTGGGATATAATTGAAAGAACTACAGATGTTTGGTCTGGAAAAATCAGGACTCTAGGAGGAATGCTAGTCTTCAATCTCTTAAAAGACTTGTTTTTCAAAGGAAAGGAATTGGATTCACATTCCTGCTTTTGGAGGCAGAGGTAACAGCTGTGGATGTATGCTGTGAAGACATTTCAGCCTACCGTGAGGAAGGATGTACTGAGGGTCCAATTTATTTGCAGCAGGGAACTGATGATCTGGCTATTCTTTGGAACCCCAATCTACCTGCAAACCATGGTGCACCACTCCAGGCAGCTGTACCTTGGGCAATGTCGTCCTGCCTCTGCAGGCAGGGCCGCTCCACCTTGTGCCCAGGCTGGGGCAGCTCCCGCTCAGGCTGCTTGGGGCACCTCCCTTCATTGAACACATGTGGCAGGTTGGCTGTGTGCACCTGTCGGAGTTGCTCATAGTCGCTTAGAGCAGCTGTCAGGTCCCAGTTTTTGCCTATGGATTAGAATGACAAGAATTATTATTAAGCCTATTAATGCATGAATAATGATATCATTGAAGAAAAGAACCATGGCAAGAAAGGGTGCCCATTAGTGCATTAACTAATGACCTTCTCACCAGCAGTTCTCATTTTTCAAGGGGGTAATTGTCTTCTGCAGTCTTTGAAAGTAGAATTTTTTACCCACAAATGATGACCTGAAATATGTGAATTTCTAGTCTCTAGTCTCATCTCCCCCCACCCCCCACACACATTATGTGCCTAATTACCCTATCCTATCCCCCTTTGAAAATGGCAAGGAAGAACATCAAAGTGGCATGGCGTTGATTTGAGACACTTACAATGGAATCTGGAGGACTTGTTAAGCCACATACTAGGCACATACCCACACAGATAGATGCTGACCTTGGGGGCTGTGCTGGACCAGGACTCTGGAAGGAAGTTCACTAGCCTTTGTAATAGTTGTGAACTCTCCACCACCCTGTCAGAGGCTGAGATCCTGCCCTATCCTTCTCTTAAAAACTCTTTTCACACCAGTCATGATTCCTGACAAAGTGAGGGAATTAATGCCCCATTTTGCATTCTAAGTTATAAAAGGAGCTCCAATATTCTAAAACCTTGGAGCATATTTTGAAGGCTACAAATTTGGTGTCTCTCATTGCAACCCTAATAAACCCCAAATAAATGTAATTTTTCTTATTCTTAATTAACTACCTTGATTTTCTCTTAGTTGGGAGGAATAAAGCATAAAGTAAAAAAGAAAATAAAAGAAACAGAATCCCAAAGTTTCTTTGTTTTTTTCTATTATTATTATTATTATTAATTTTAACCTTAACATGGGAAAAGCAGCAGCTTGGGAGATATTCCTATCTTAACAGCCTTAGTCACAGGCTGTGTGTGGGGAGAGATGTCCAGTTTAGTGCATAGGCTCACAAATCACAGTCCCTGCCCACCAGGTGCTGCATTGACACTTCACAGTGTCTATAAAAATGGTAAAAGGTGGAAAGTAGAATCATTTGCAGTTGTCTCAGCTGTAATACATGGGAATACAAAGACAACGTTTAAAGTTGACATAGCAAATATACATGAAAGCGTGTTTAATGGTACAAAGCCAACAGTAAAATGGAGAAAAGATATTTACTGATTTAAGAAGGGATTGTAGGAGAGAGAGAGTGAGGAGGGTATAGAAAGAAGACACAAACCCATTTCATTGAAGAATATCATAGAGAATGAATTAATATGTCTAAAAAAAGGAAATAGTATATTATGTAGACTTTTAGAAAGTAAACATTATTAATAAACAATTTTTCTAAATAGCAGAAAAATATTTTTACATAAAAAGCTAAGAGAACATGAAAGACATTTGAAATATTTTTATGGGTGCATTATAATTACAAACAATAGCGGGATTTGTTGCTACCTATTTGTACATGCACACAATATAACAATATAATTTGGTTAATTTCCTTCCCTAATATCTCCCTTTCCTATTCTTACTCCTCTCTTCTGGTCCCCTTCTTCTATTCTATCATTCTCCCTTCTATTTTCAAGAGATCCTTCCCCTACCACCTTTTTTTTTGGAAATATTTACATATAGAAATAGAGAATATAATACAACTAGACAAAAAGCAATAAATTAAAGTAGGCTTAACATAACTATTCAAAGAAAAAGATGTTCACATAATCTCAGGAAGGAAAGACTAGCTTTTGCTACATATAAGAGACACATCTAGAGCAAAGTGACTTAGAAAGGTGGCATCCAAAAGTGATGCTCATTGGTTTATCAGATCTGCCAGACAGAGACAAAAACACCACCGGAGAGAGCATCCTCTTGTACCAACATTGGAGGATTCAGTTCCCAAAGCATTAATTAAAATGGAGAAAGCAATTTTATAAGGCTTAAGGTTCAATTTACAATAAAGATGTGTTAGTCATGTCTTTTATTTTCTGAACTTTATAATGCTTTTACATCTTGGAGTCTTGTTGACAGGGAGAATGTCCCCTCCAGGGTCAGTTAATTCCTAAAGACAGAAAGAGACTCCTCTGCAGGCCTGTGAACTTTTTATAGACAACAATCAATCCAAAGCCCACAATCCCTAATTGGGCTCCTTTATTGGTCTGTTCCATTCTTGTCCAATATTCCCTGGCTCTAATCACCCAAGGGCCAGGTACCAACAACCTGAACAGTTCTACCCTTGGAGCCTGCTGAAATTATTAGACTAGCTGATTCTAAACCTGCGTATCCTGCCTTGCCCATTCCTCCCCACAGAAACCATTAAAATGGCTTTGTCTATGTTTTACCCTTACTCCCTCTTCCTCCTGACAGACCCTGGTGCTTCCCTGTGTGGCCCTGCATGATATGCTGTGCCTCCTGCTTCTAGGGAAAACTTCCTTTATGATACTTACTTCAGTATCTACATATCTAATTAAAACAAATTTCAGGTATATATGCAAACAGAAGACATGTGAGGTATAGATATCTGCTTACTATATTAAGAAGTAAAAATTACCAGAAGACTCTGAGATAAACACACTGACATATACCTGTTACAGAGAGAATGTCATAGATAGCAGGACAGATTTTTTTTTTTTTTCAGTGCTGGGTATGGAACCCAGGGCCTTGCACACATGAGGCAAGTGGTCTACCACTGAGTTACACCCCCAGGGTGCAGGATAGATTCCAATGCAGTCACAATCAACCTCCAAAACCTGGGGGCAAAATGACAAAGGATTCATCTTTTCTTGTGCTACCCATTTACCATGCACTGGCCTAGCTCTGTGCCACCTTCTCACTTCAGGATTCAGGGTGATAGGGTGACCATTCTTCATTATGGCCTATCTTTTTGGAAGAGGGACAAAAAGCCAGAGAACATATCTTACCAATAGGAACACTCTTGTCCAGAAGTGACATCACTTCTCTAATAATCCATGACTAGAACTCATCACAGGGTCCTATCTAACCCTGGGGGCCAGGAAGGATGTCCTTCCATGTGCCCATAAGGGGTAGTCAGAGAGTAGGACAGTCTATGAACAGTACTGATGATAAATACATTGGATATAAAATTAATATATTTGAATAAAAAGGCCTTAATATATCAACATAATTGAAGAGAATAGTTCGTTCATAGTGGCAAAGATAAAACATTGAAGAATAAATTTAAATGTATAAAACACATATGGGGACACTTATAATACTTCTGAAAGGCAGAAAAGTAAAACTGCATGTGCTGTGTCCTTAGTTTTTTTTTGGGGGGGGTGGGGTGGGGGGGTTGTACTAGGATTTATTGAATAATGAATTCCAGGTCTGCCAGGTTTCCTTACTTGCACTGCTGCTTTGGTTCACCCTTATCCTTAGTAACATCCTAACAGGCGAAGACTTTGCTGCTAAATCCCCAACCTGCCCATCCCTGGACCTAGACTTCCCTCTACCTCATTTCCAAATAAGCATTCAGTCACATGAAGCCACAGGAAGCCCTTAGGGCAAAAGCAGCTGTGCTTGCAGTCACCTTTCAGGTGAGGGCCAGGAGACACTGTCACTTCTACCATCTCCCTTAGTAGAAACAGAGGAGGATGAGACATAGGCAAAGTCATTTGGGGCTTTTATGTAAATCTTAAATCCTGAATTAAGAGTGCTCACTGTCTCTGAGAACCAAAACAAACCTACCTGCCCACTCAGGTTCCCAACATGAAGATACCTTTCTCTCTGCACTTCCCAGATGCTTCTAATAGGAATGTCCTGGAGGAGGCAGTGCCACTGCATGGGTGGCTCCTGGACAGTATGCAGCATAATGGAGGCCATGGTCTCCTCCTCTGCTTGGCTAGACATCCTCATTGCCTTGGCTGAAATGTGACCTTTGCCTCCTTGGAACCCTGGAACCCCCGTCAAGGAGGTTAAGGAGCAGGCCACAGTGGGAGAAAGGCTAGTGTGGAGAGTGTCCAGTGTGACCCTGGGAAGGCCCGGGAAGGTGGAATCAGGCAGAAGGCGGACAAACAAGCAGCCCAGGTACTTCTGGGGGATAGGCAGGACCTGTGCCAGCGTCTCACCCCTCTGGGATAAAGGGACGAATCAGTTCTGGATCCAACAGCGACTCCTCAAGAGGCCGGTCCACATGGAAGTCATGGACATGAGGAGGTCCCGGGTGGGCCTTAGGAGCAGGCCCCCCTGGGCACTGGGGAATTGGCAGCTCAAATGGGTGGACAGGAAGGGGAGCTGTGAAGAAGTATTGATGCAGGAGAGCCTGGGAGGCTGCAATGTGCTGGAAAGGAGGGTAGAGGAGGAACTGACCCAGCAGGTCCAAGGCCTGAGGAGAGGCGTCTGACAGGACCTCCTCCAGGGGCACTGGCGCCTGTTCCTTAAAGGAGATCTTGTTGTAGTCTGGCAGCTCTGTGATCTCTGGCCAGACTTGAGGGCTAGGGGTGCCCAAGATGCGAAGCACACAGCAAAGCTGTTCAATGTCGATCTCTCCAGGGAAAAGAGGGGACCCATTCAATAGCTCCCCCATGATGCAGCCCACAGCCCATAGGTCAACGCCCTGGTCATATTGGTGGGCACCATACAGGAGCTCAGGGGCTTGGTACCACCTGGTAGCCACCTGGTGTGTGTAGAGGCAGCTGCCATCAGGAGAAAAGACCCAGGCCAGACCAAAGTCTGCTATCTTGAACTGGCCTGAAGCATTGATGAGCAGATTGGCAGTTTTCAGATCCTGATGCACAATGTTGTTGGCATGGCAGAAGGCCACACCCTTGAGCAGCATTTGCAGGTAGCTCTTGACCTGTGCTGGAGCCTGCGGCCTCTGGGCATGCACACCACCTCTTCCAGGTCTGACAGCATGAACTCAAAGGCCAGCACGAAGCCTGCACCATGCGGGAACACGGCCTTCAGCTGCACCACATACTGATTATCCTCAATTTCCTGCAAAGCCTTGATCTCCCGCAGGGCCTGGTTGGGGATGTCATCCTCTAGCTGCCGCAGGGCCACCTTCTTGAGGGCAACGATCTTGCCAGTCTCTATGTGCTTGGCCTTGAAGATGACGCCGTGGGTGCCCTCCCCGATGCGGCCCAGGATGTAGTACTGGTCCATCAGCCCTTAGTTTTTAAGCCTCAATATCATAACCTCTTCTTGAGCTAACATATATTTAATATGATTCCAACATAAATAGTATTTTTCTTTAGAATCAGACATGCTGATTTTAATGTTCATTTGGAAAAATAAGTGAAAATAACCAGGTAATGTTTGAAAAAGAAGTGCAAAGAGAGGAGATGGACGCTCCCAGACATTGAAGCTCACTCTGCCGCCTCAGTACCTGGTCTATCCCTCAGGATCGGACATAAGGGAGCTACTGAAGAGCCCCAGAGACTCAATTACATGCAAAATGTCAAAAGACAAACGCTGATGGGGACAAATATTTGTAACTCATATCACATACAAGAGGCTTATTTCTGAAGTAGGTCAGTTCCCAGAAAAATCTATGGAGGAAATTCACAGACAGGAAGCTCGTGGGAGGTGAAGTTGGCAATGGCTGCTAACCCACAGGGACATGCAGAGCCTCTGCCAAGTTTATGGGCAGTGCAGAGCGGGGATGGCTCCTCACCTGGGTCCACACAGAGACATGAGTTTCCAGCATTTACACCAGATGAGAAACAGTATCTGAGATGGGTATAATCCCAGGGAGAACCTTGGGCCAGGTGACTTCTTTGGGGGAAAATGCTGATGAGGGACTGAACTGTGAGCCATCAGCAACACCTCTCCCAACTCAGGCTGGGAGGCCTGGGTTCCTCAATGAGGGATCTGAGCTCTGGAGAAAACTTTACAATCCCTGCTTTTGTGAGTGTGTATGTGTGTGTTTTGTCCAGAAACAAACAAATAAAAATTAACAAAATCTTTGATTTTGAAATAATTTGAATGAATTAGCTATCTAAAATCAATAGTTAAAAAAAGTTTTAAAACTTAAGAATAAGGTTAAGATCCTAAGTATATTAGGCATAATAGAATGGGAACTTTTTCATAATATTGAGTTGGACACATTGCCAGAGCAAAGAGAGGAGATGGACGCTCCCAGACACTGAAGCTCACTCTGCCGCCTCAATACCTGATCTATGTACAAAAACTTCATCTGTATATTTTTTTCAGGCAACAATTTTGGATTCTATATCTGTTAAATACAGACAAAGAGTTCATGGGAAAATAACAAATGGCCCCTAAACACAGAAAAGATGCTTATAATTTCATCCACTAAAAGATATGCAAATTACAAATACATGGAAAAACCATTTTACAGATATCTAAATGGCAAAAAGCAATAGTTGGCAACCCACCTGGTTACCAGTCTGGATAAACAGGCTTGCGCATCCACTTGCTGGTGGCAGTGCACATTATAAATCCTTAGTATTCATCAAAGATACAGATGCTTTTATCCATGGCCCAGAAATTCCATTTCTTGGAATTTATCCTACAGAAATACCTGTATATATGTATACATGAAAATGAAGTATGTGCAATGTCACTGTAGCATTGTTTATAATGGCAAATAATGGAAATAAGCCAAGTGCCTATCTACAGAAAGAATATTTAAGTACACTGGAGTATGTGCTTCCTGACACAGTGTTATGCTAGTGTATGAAAGAATGAGGAAGCTGCATGGAAGGATAGTTAGCCTACATTAAGGAGTAAAAATATTTATAATCTTACCTTGGAGTAAAGACAGAAATATGTACATATTCATCTTATACACACATACACACACAACACATAAATATACATGTGCATGCATATGTATATGTGTATATATATATTTGTTAATATCTGTATTTGTAAATGTATATACACACATGTATAGATACTTATATTTGCACATGCAAATGCTGGAAGAGTAAATAAGAAAGCAACACAGGTGGTGACCCAGGGGTCAGAGAACAGTGGGCACACAGGACAAAAAGAGGGCAGTATTTTCAATGTCTTCTTTTGATTTTGAAACAATTTAAATGAATTAGCTATCTAAAACCAATAGTAAAAAAAAAGTTTTAAAACTTAAAAATGAGGAAGGTTTAAAATTCCAAGTATATTAGGTATAATAGAATGGGAACTTTTTCATAATATTGAGTTGGTCACATTGCCAGAAATAAAACAAAAAAACAAACAAAAAAAAAACCTTCATCCATATATTTTTTTCAGCAACAATTTTGGATTCTATAGCTGTTAAATACAGACAGAAATACAAAGAACCAGTTGAAATAATTGATCTCTAAATCAGCTGATATTGATAATGTTAGTACTAATTAGCTTATTTTTATAGAAATATGGAAAAAGAAATTATCCCAAAGTTTGCCCAAACTAATCTTCCAGTAGGTCCTAGGCTACTGCATGCTTGTGTATTCTGAACTGAAATGAGGTTACTGATGTTTTGTTTAAGAATTTTTAATAGAGAACACTTAAAAATTATTGGTGTCATTCTGTATTCCATGGCCAAATCTAGTGGTTAGTGTATGCAGTATATGTGGAAGGACAAGAGATTCGTGTTTGCTCTTTGACCCTCTATAATATAGATTTTGTGCACATCACTCTACTGACCAGTTATTTTCAAGACTTCTATATAGTAAATCCAAGGTCTTGGCTGCCATTCAATATAGCTAACTTCTACTACCTTTTTGATTCACTCTCTTCTTACTTATTCCAAGACAGCACCCTCTCCTAATCATCCTCTTATGTCAAAAGTCTGCTCTAGTACTTTCTATTTAATAGTGTCTCCTCCTCCTTCACCTCTGGATGTTGTCATTCCTTAGAGCTCAGGTCTGGACCAGATTCTATTGGGAAGCATTTGAAAGCATTTTTTTTAAATGTCTGACTTAAAAGCATGCATATTGAGGAGAACAGGTGACTTGTGCTGTTCGTCCCCATGGTTACTACCTTGAAAGTTGACATGGTACCTGGAGCTGTGGCAACCATCTTGTAAACATGAAGTAACAAGCATGGTCTGCTAGGCCACTAGCCAAGAACAGTTTGAATGAAAACAAATAAAAAACCTGAATAAGAGTCTGGATGAATTCCTGGCAGTAGTCACCTCTTCTTTTATTGTCAGAAAAGAAATATGTATGTATGTATGTATGTATATGCACGTGCGTGCACACACACATGCACACATTCAGATAATTAAAAATCTACCTGATCATTTAAAAAAAAACCTAATGTACATATGTAATAGATTTGGGGAGATTTCAGGGAAGGACTGCTGAGTAAGAAGGGTAGTATGCTGCAAAATATGCTCAGTGCAATCCAGTCTAGCAAATCAAAGTGAACCCAGTCCTGTTTGACCCATGCTATGTCCTACCATGGTCAATTTTGTACAATTGAAGCATTTATCTAACCCCATCCCCTATCTCTACTTGCTGGCAGCTGACTCTTCCCAGAATCCTCTGCCCCTCAATTTATTTCCAGTGACACCCTCCAGCAAGGGATACTAGTGCAAGATCTGGAATGTGGAAGAGGACAGACTGCTTTTCTATGGAAGCAGTTGCAAGCACATACCTGGGCAAAGAGCAGATATGAGATTTGATGTAGGTTCCAGCAAACTCCTGTGAAACATCTGCTTTGGGAATCTAAGCCACTGAGACAGTGGTGGTAGAGGTGTCCCTTGGGACTCCCAAGGATTCCTTAATTACCAGTGAATGCCAGTGAACTTTCTGTTGGTAGCAAGTCTTTTCCATATTCCTGTATTTGCCCTGGTTGTGAAAACCTCAAGTTCCCCTTTCTCCTTGGAAGACCTAGAGCAGCTTCTATTTCCTTGAACAAATGCTGATGGATATAGAACATGGTTCTGTAAATGGTTTCAGAAACACAGAGATGAGATGAGATCCCTGATGATGGAAAGAATGGCATAGGACTTGCCCTTCTGGAAAGGAAAAAGGGTGAGATGGGCTTTTATCTGAGCTCCAGACTTGGCTGTGGAGCCAGAGTTTCCTTGACCTCCCTTAAGGAACCGCTTAGCTCTTCCAGCTATGGTGGCATTGATTCCAAAAGCTGACATTTTTGATATTGCAAGTTGCAGAATCATACAAGTTGAACTCAAAGCCTGTCTAGATCTCCTGTGAACACAGTAGGACCGTGATCAAGACAGCTGGATGGGATCCCAAGAATGTTTAGGTTGGTTCTGAGCAACCTGAAGACCTCAAATCCTTATCATCCTGAGTCCCTCTGGATGAGCAGAAGAGTCCCTCATCACTTGCTAAGACTAGCGTCTCCTTGTCTGCTCCTTGTCTGAAGGCCTGGTGAGGACCACATCCGAGCAGATGTATGATGGGAAGATAATCAAGTCACCTTAAAACCTAGTGTATATATATATTTTGGTTACCAGATCCATAACTAGGAAGACAGGAAATATCAGACACATTGAAAGAATACCAAATTTTTTTTTCCAGTAAAAATATGAAAAATGTATAGGAGTAGATTTACAAATGTTAAACCAGGACTTTTCATGCATAGCACCAGCAGAAACTAAAGCTGAGCCCTTTAGATATAAAGTTCTGGGTGCTGGCAGGGGGTGGGGGGGTGGCAGACGCAGTGGATGAAAATGTTACACACTTGTCACCAGATTCTTCAAAGGGCAGAGTTCCAGATCATGAGAGTTTATTTATTTCTTGCTTAGTTACTTATCTAGGGTATACATGAATCCCTTGTGCCCCTTTCCCGTCTTTGCCATAGGACATAAGGTAGACAAGCAGGGATGGAGTTGTTAATTTACAGCTCTTTAAGTCACAGTTTACCAGAGTTGGGCTATGATCAAGCCAGGTGAGGAAGGAACAAAACTCAAAAAGGATTTAGTGACTTTTGGGACTCTGTATCTTCCCTTTTTAGTGAAAAGTGGGTGCATCTATGGGGGTTAGTGAGATATGAGGTCATTGCTCTTGCTTGCTAGTGTAAATATGGGTCCAAGGATATGGATGGATGAGAACATGACAAAAAGTGTGGGTAGCGCTAGAGAGCCTCTTACCAACTGGACCACTGTCCTTCCTGTGTCCTCCCCTTACCCCATTCTCCTCTGTGTAATTCAGGAAAAGCCTGGAATGGCACTTCCCAGATTGATTTCCTGATAAGTTCCAGTTTTTAAATGAAAAGTGCTTGTGCACTATTTGGAAGAGAGCAAGAGAAGCCACCATACTCGGAGGTTAGCAGGGAGAAGCAACAGCTCCTAGATGAACTTCAGGGGATCCTGTTCTCGGTAACTGAGATGGTGACAGTGGCTTTGATTGTGAGTCACAGTTGATTCCAGTAGAGTGCCTGCAAATTACCTGCCTTGCAGCTTTGGTTCAGTAGAAGGCCAGCAGTGGCAGCATGGCCTCTCTGGATTCCCCAAGGTTGAGTACAACTTGTCAGTCAGCTGCCTCTATTCCAGGCTTGCCTGACCTTCACTCCTCCAGACCTCCCAGTGGTGCTACAAGCTCCTGACTAAATGGAAACCCTTCTCATTTGCAAACCTAAAGTATTTTGGGTTCTTAACAGGACCCTGGCTATGATCATATATGAATCTACATGTATACAGTTGTCTCTCCCCCAGTATCCATGGGGGATTGGCTCCAGGACCTTTGCAGATACTAAATTCTATGGATGGTTAATTCCTTTATATAAAATGGTGTAATATTTGCATGCAATCTACACAATTCTCCTGTATACTTTAAATCATATATAGATGTCTTATAATGCCTAACACAATGTAAATGCTATGCAAACAGTTGTTACACTGTATTTTATTGACAAGAAAAAAAGTGTGTATATGTTCAGTGCAGATGGAAATTTAGAAAATATTTTTTACCTGTGGTGGTTGAATCCATGGATGCAGAAACCATGGGTACAGAAGGCTGACTGAACATTAAATCTATTTGTGTGTGTGCACATAAGTATCTATAGATGAATATTTGAGCTTGAATAAAAACATGGGAGGGTATATACTAGGTTATTAATATCGGCTTCCAAGAGCTGGTAGTGATATGGGCAAGAAGACAGGATGAGCCCAGAAAAAGAGAAGACTTTTTCTAGAAATAAATGATTTTGTTAATAATTAATGCAAAATTACATATGCGAATGTATGTAAAACAGAAAAAGGTAGAAAGGGTTAGGGTAGGACTTAGTATGAATTCTGAAGAGCAAGGATGTGCTGGTTTAGTCTGTGAATAAGGATCACCTGCCTATTACTATTATGTGTCTGCCATCTATCCCTCTAAGAGTGGATCCATTATTTATTTCCCACCATGATAGAAGGACCAAAGAAGCATAGAGATGGAAGGAGAAGACAAAAACTATGCAGAAAGGGAAGACACAAAAGGTGAGATTCAGCTTTTATAGTACATCTCTCTAAATGAATTGACTTGAAACCTAAATGAAAGTCTCAAATCTATACATACAATGTGAGCAGCTCAAATATCTATCTGTTCCAAACAAGGTTATGGTGTATCAAACAGCAAGTCCTAAAATGACCGAGAGCAGGATTTTCCATGTAAAAGTCCTTTTGCTGTGAGTAACACATGTATTGAGTCAGTGTACCCTGCAAATTCACCTATGAATCAGAGGCAGGGTGGCTGGGAGTGAGGAGGGCAGGTAGGTCCTGGCCACAGCCCAGCCTCGAGCTGCTTTGTGACCTTGGGCAATTTCAGTTTTCATCTTTTGTTTAGGTCCCTGTTTCAGCAACTTAAAGGAAACATGGTAGACATTCATCTATAAAGGGCACTCTAAATCTTAAGATCATAAAAGTAATAAAAAACAATTTATAATATAGGGTTCTATTGTTTTTCAGAGACCCAATTGGAAACAAAATAGAAGATCCAGGAAAGCACCCTAGTCTTGAGTAGGCCTGGACTCAAAAAGCTGAATCCACACTCTTCATTATGTGTTATCAATGGCCACTGAGTCAAAGGACTTGGGTAAGGATGGGGAGGCCGAGCTGTCAGAGTAACCCTGGGAAGAGCAGGGGCATCACCAGGCAGAATTCTGGACTCATCTACCCTCTCTGTCGCAACTTGAGCCCTTCCATTATTATCCCCTTTGACCCTGTTCCCTCATTTCTAACACTCCAGTGACATCACCCTTAGAATTAGCACCAATAACCAGAACTCTACCAACCCTCATATGGAACATTCAGCATTGATCACTCCCTTCTCCAACTATGCTCTTGACAGCTGAGACACATTACTGCTTTTCTAAAAATTAAAAGATATTTATTAACATGTATCAATTGCACATAGCAATGGGGTTCAATGTGATATTCACAAACATGCATACAGCATGCACTAATTAAATCCAATCTCCCTCCATCTAAAATATTCAGAAATCCCAACCTCTGGGTACAAAACCTAGAAAATGCCTGTACATTTGCCATAAGAACAAAGAGTCCTATTAAAAATGCATAGAGAAACTCTGTTCATAACAGCAGAAAAGAGATACAGGACAAAGGTTCAACAAAAGTAGAATGAACAAATGCATTTTTGTTTTTACAAGCAACTGGATACTATGCAGCAAGGAAAAAGCAGTTAAACTTCATTCAACAATACAGATGAATTTCAGAAACATCGCTGAAGAAAGAAGAAAGTTCCTAGAGATTCATACACTATGGTTCCATTTACATAAAGTTCAAAGCATGTGATACTAAATAAAATATATTGAGAGAGAGAGAGAGGCAGAAGAAACACGAAGGGATTTCAGTGTTAATGATAAAAGCCCATCATTATATTCCCCACACCCTTTTAAAGGTGGTTTAAATTTGCAACATTAGAGGCTAAGGGTATAGTTCAGTAGTAGAGTGCTTTCCTGTACATGTGAGGCCTTGAGTTCACTCTTCAGCCCTGTAGAAAACAAAACCTGCAATATTTTATAATTAGTTTTTTTTCTCTTCTTTTAGTACTAGGGATTAAACTCAGGGGCACGCAACCACTGAGCAACATCCCCAGCCCTATTTTGTATTTTATTTAGAAATAGGGTCTCATTGAGTTGCTTAGTGCCTCGCTTTTGCTGAGGTGGGCTTTGAATTCACAATCCTCCTTTCTCAGACTCCCAAGATGCAGAGATTACAGGCATGTACCACTGCGCCTGGCTTATAATTAGTTTTGATAAATATTATTTTGTATCATCTCAGTATTTAATAAATTCATGATCTAGGGTAGGTTAAGCTGTAGGTATCAGTAGAACTCTCCACCCCTCATCAACAGCATAAAGAAAAAAAGGTGATTTCTTCTTACTCATGGCAATTCAGGCTGGGAGTCCAGGGAAGTGGTGACTCTACTCCATATAGTCATCCAGGGATCCAGGTGCTGTCTTCTAAATGTGACTTCCAAGGCTGTCCTGGGTAGCCACAGTTTGCTCAGCCAGAAGGAGGAAGAATCCAAAGGGACACTCTTTTCTCCCTTATTTTACTTCAGTCTCTTTCCAAACCTCATCTCCTCAGACAGGAGATGATAGGTCATGCACAAAAGTGTACATGCTGCTCTCTGTCATTTCACTGTGGGAATTTATTGAGTGGCCACACTGGGCCTGGGCAATCAGGCCTAGTGGCCTGCTTAGGGAGAAGGAAGGATGGGTTTCAATAAACAGCAAGATTTTTCTACCCCAAACACTGGAACATATATATGTATGTATGTATATGTATAGCACACATACACACAATACATATCTACACACGTGTTATACACGTATGTACATAAACGTACACAAAGAACTGAAAGAAGAGATCCTGGTCTAAAGAACTGGATCCTGAATGACTTTCATTTTCTCATTTTGTTTGTATTTTCTTTACTGAATTCCTACTAATGTTAAAGTATTCTCAGGGCCTGATTTTACCTGAATGGATGTAATTTGTTTGTCTAGCTAATGAATTGGCTCCTTTTTGTTTTGTTTTTAGAGAATATGAACACATCCAAAAACTAAAATAAACTGTGGACTCAAACATTTCAAAAAACTGCTTAAACACTAGCAAATAAATATAGTCAATTTTAGCATTGAATGAGAACTATGTTCTGTTACTCTGCAAGGTAAATATTAAAGCTACCAATTTCATAATAACGTTAAATATATATATATATAAAATCAGTGTATTTTGTGATAAAAATAATTTTGAAAAAACTTTCGATCTGATCATCTACAGCAATAGAATAAAAGAAAGACATTATAATTATATATTCATGGTAAATATTAACTCATTATTGACTTATTACACAAATGAAATTATTTTACTGTCCTATGACTATATAAGTGCACATGTACTTACAGTCTGAGAAACTCTACTTTTGGATCACACACCTTCTGAGATTATAAACACAGTAACCTTAGGTATTTCTAGATGCTTGGGCTTTCCATGCTCAGAATGCAATTAATCTAAGTGATGATGAAAAATATATGGAGTATTATCTTCACAGCAGATAAAGAAATAGCTAAAATGAACAGCCAAATCTATAAGAAAGGAAGTGTTCCAAGACTGCACCTTAGAGAAGGCTAACTGCTAGTGGCCATGGGCCTGCTCAGCAGACACTGATGAAGCTCCCAGCACATGCAGGCATCCCTGAGTGCTGCTGATATAAATATAAATAAAGACCTGTGTGTGCTTCTTTAGAGGCTGGCAGGCATGGAAACAGCTGCTGTGCACTGGGACGGTTGAGAGGTATGTACAGAGTGCAAAGAGTCTGTAAGGGGATGACACACCCCATTATTTGTGAGTGAGGAGGAGGCTTTCCAAAAGAGGAGGAAGAAGAGCAGTGTGGGGGGAAAGCACACACAACAGGCTTGCAAAACCACCATCTGACCAGTGAATTGCAGAGAGGTGCCGGGGGTTGGGGGAGATTTGGGTATGAACAAGGAAAAAAATATATGACCATGAGATGGCAGTAGAACACACAAGCTTTATGGGGGATGTTTCCACAGGGTTGAGTGCTGGAAATCCACTCATTGAAGGAGACTGTTCAGGGATGACAGTGGAGGAGGGAGTTTGCTACTTAGAAGGGGAGGAGGATATGGGAATTCTTCAGGGATAGACAGACTGGAGAGAGAGCTCACATGTGATGGTTAACTTTTTGTGTCAACTTGACTGGGCCACAGGGTGCCCAGATATTTGATTAAACATGATTTTGGGTGTATCTGTGGGGGTGTTTCTGAAGGAGATTAACATTTGAATCTGTAGATTGAGTCAAGAAGATTGCCCTCCCCAGTGTGGGTGTGTCTCACCCAATTTATTGAAGGTCTGAGTAGAACAAAATGAATAAATAAGGGAAAATTCACTCTTTCTGCCTGACAATGAGAGTTGTCTTTCAGATTCAGATTATAACTTATACCATCAGGTCTCCTGGTTTTCCAGCTTACTGACTGCAGATCTCGGGACTTGAAAATCTTCATAAATGCATGAACCAATTTCTTATGAGTCTCTCTTTCTCCCTCTATCTTCCTCTCCATAATATATACATACATGTATGTATGTATGTGCACATATAGATATCTCCTATTGCTGAGAACATAGGTTAACACATGTGAGCAGGTGACATCACTCAAAAGTGGAGTCTCCAGGTCAGAGAGCTCTAAAGGGCAGCAGTGGTTTGTAGTCTTATAACCACAAGGCTCTATCTTATCAATGACAAGCAAGATGCTGTGGAAGACTTAGCAGGCTATGCAAAACAGAAAGGCTCTAAATGGTTAAAACTCTGCTTTTTAAAAAAGCTATGTTTAAAACATTTGTGCTGGGGTATAGCTCAGTGGTAGAATGCTTGCCTCACATGCCAAAAACTCTGGGTTCAATCTAAAGGACTGAAAAAAATTAAAAGATATGTAAACATCTGAATTTGGGGCTGGCAGGATTTTAAGTTAATGGGTTCCAACCTACAGGGGAGGAACAACTGAGCTAGGAGCCAACACAGAGAGCCTGTCTTGGTCTCATTTATATGAAACAAAGTCAGCAGGACAAAAATGATTCTCTCAGGTGGATTTATAGAAAATATATAATTTGATTTCAAAGTCTCAGATGGACTTTTTGAAAAAAATATAATTTGGTTTCAAAGAAAAATGATTGAATTCATTTAACTAGCTCACACCCAGTCACACTCTGCCTTCACCCTGATGTCTAAGCCAATTGTCTCAAGGGATGTGGAAACTTATTGGAATAAAATGTCATATTGTAGAAAGCCATAATTAGCTTATGGCTCGATTTTCTTCTTATTGAATTGAATCATCCTCTTTTTAGCCAGCCCAAAGCTACTTACTGAAATCAGCATCAGCATTACTTACTCAGGTACTAGAGTCTGGATGTTGAATGTCTCCTAAAGGTCCTTGTGGTAAAGGACTGTCCTCATGGGGAGGGGTTTACTTGAGGTGGTGGGAATTTCTCTTAATGGAAGGTCTTCAGATCACTGGGAATATGCTCTCAAAGGAGATTATGGAACTCTGGCCCCTTCCCTGCTCTCCTTTTGCTTCCTGACTGATGAGGCAAGTGGTTTTGCTCTACCCCATACTCTCACCATGATGTGTTGTCACAGACCCAAAACAATGAATAATCTATTATTGACTGGAGACTCCAAAACTGTGAGCCAAAACATATTTTTTCTCTTTACAAACTAATTACCTCATGTATTTTATTATAGTGATGGAAAACTCACTGACACACCAAGTAAGATCTCTTGGCCTTTAATCTTAAAATAGCTTTACAAAGAATCCAAATATGGATTCTCATAAAGTCTAAGAAAGCTAAGTCAACCGTCAAATGAATTTTGTGTTGAAAATTAAAGTGTGCTCCGCTAAGATTGACAGCAGCCTTCTGAGGTGAGATTTACCAGGAACCCTCATTTCTAGGGGACAATCTGGCTGTGCACCCTGTACTATAGATCTGCATGGTGTTTAAGAAAGAAAACTATTCCTTTCAGTTAAATTATTTCTGTTAAAATTCCTCAGGCAGATTTTTAAAACTGAAATCAAATTAACTCCTGAAGCTCTGAGAATAAAAAAATCACTTCATTTATATTGGATGTCTGCCAACCTGGCCTCCAGGAGGAATCTTAATTTTTCACTTCTAAAGAAAATCTTCTAGCTCTTTCCATCCAGTTCTACAAGGAAGTTCACCCACTGCGCTGTGTCTGTGTATCACAAGGATAATGATGGAGATTGCTATAAGCCACTGGAGTCCAGGCTTCACAAACCCAGGCTAGTGCCTTACCTGGGGGACTAGGAACACTAAGAGGACTTTGCCCCCAACAAAGGAGTCATCAGCTCAGACATGGGTAGTCAACACATGATAGTCAGAAAGGCTGCTGGGTTCTGAGCACATTTTCTGCTTGTTCAGAGTAAAAGAAATACTGTTGTGAGTCTGTATTGACAAAACAGTGAAATCATACCCATGTAGTGATCAGGATTCAGGCAAGCTGTATCTACCCTCCTCTTCCCAGGTTCCCTAGGCAGAGTGCCAAGAGAGGCAGGTGTGGGCAATGAGAGAGTTGGTACAGATAAAAAGAACCCACAGAACATGTCTAGGTAAGGCCTGAGCATGAGGAGTCTGTGTCCACCCAGGAGGCCATGTCCTCCCTGTAGGTACTTCTGCAGAGAAGGCTACATCCATCTGGGAGCAGCATCTACCCAGGAGGAGGTCCACCAAGGAGGCTGCATCTCCCTAGGAGGTTATGTTTACCCAGCAGACCATGCCCCCACAGAGGCATATCTACCCCAGGGGACAGTGTCTACACAGTGGGCTGCATCCACCCAGGAGGCTGAATCTATTCAGAAAGCTGTGTCCTCATGAGAGCCCATGTCCTCTCAGGAAGGTTCACCTACCCTGAAGGCTGTGCCCACTCAGGAGGCTGCATCATCCAGGAGTCTGAGTCTCCCCAGAAGACATGTTCATGCACTCAGCAGAGATCCAGAGAGCACCCTGTCTCTGCTGTTGTAGTACTCTACTCACACACTGAATAGTTCCTTAACAGGATGACTTTAGCAGAGGACAGCATTCTCAGTCATTAGAACAGCAAGGTTTAACTGTGCTGTGGGTCTGTGCAATTGTAGTACCTACAGGTGAACCTGGAGGAGTGACTTTGCAGGGCTGAGGTAAGGACATGGGGTTTTATTTTGGAAGAGGTGAGGTCTTAGATGCAGAGAGAAATACTCCAACATGTCTTTAATTTTTAAAATGTTCATGTATAATTTGTAGACAGTGGAACGAATTCCCAGAACTGTAACCACCAGCACAATTGAGATCTAGACCCTGTACTTTCCATCAGCATGGCTGTCTTGTCCTTTCTCAGTTGGCACCTCTGTCATTGCTGCTGCCTAACATGTTATCACATACTTAATGGCTTAAAGCAACATCAATGTATTATCTTATGGTTTTGGAGGCCAGATGTACACAGTGCTTAGTGGGTTTGTGTTCTCTGAGTTCTTACAAGGTACAGTAATGGTTTCAGCAGGGCTGTGCCCCTTCCTGGATGCTCTAGAAAAAGAATCAGCTTCTGTGCTCCTTCAGGTTTGGTGGCTGGAGTACAGAGTCTCTGTTGCCTCGAAAGCTACTAGCTAGAGGTCATTGCCAGTTTCCAGAGGCCATTGGATCCTTAAACCGTTGGCTCCTCAAGCTCACAGTGGAATAAGTCACCTTCACACTTCAAAATCCTCTGACCTAACTGTCCTCATGTCTCATTCTTCTGTCTTGTTCTTTTGCTTCCAAAGACCCCTGATGTTACCTTGGACCCACCCAGATAATCGCTACTCTGTTTCATAATCAGCTGATCAGCAACCTGAATTCCATCTGCAGTCCCTTTGCAACAATACAGTAGTCCTCCTTTATTTGTAGGGGATATACTCCAAGACCCTCAATAGATGCTGAATCAATAGATAGTACCAAACCCTGTATATGCTATGTTTTGTTCTCACTGTAGATCTTAGAAACTTTAGCATGTGATTCCCCCGGGCCCCCACCACTTCCTTATTAAGTAAAGAACTTTCACCATTTCACTTATAGGAAATACTTATTGTTTCTCTTTGGCATATCTGAATCATCAGACTCACTACACTTACATTTCAAGACCATTATTAAGTAAAATAAGGGTTACCCGAACACAAGCACTGCAATATGGTGACAGTTAATATGATACTGAGCTACAAAGTGACTAATGGGTGGGTAATATATACATCATGGATACACTAGACTAACGGATGATTTATGTCCTAGGATGAATGAAGAAGGAAGATGCAAGATATCACAATGCTTCTCACAATATATGCAATTTAAACCTTATGATTTTTTTTTTAAATCTCCCATTTAATATTTTGGGGCTGCCACTGACTGCCAGCAACTGAAACCATGGGAAAAAAAAACATGGGTAAAGGGGAACTGCTGTACCTACATCAGTGTTTGAACACTGGGGAACAGAAATCTTAAGACACATCTTTAGAATCTCATCTACCACACAGCCCTTGTGCTCGAGCTTCGTATAAATGGACCCATGCAGTAAGTACTGCATTGTGTCTGAATTCTGGCTCAGAATAAGTTCTCGGGTTCATCCATGTTGTAGCATGCATCAGTAATTCATCTCTTTCTATTGCTGAGTAGTATTCCATTACAGGGATAACTACAGTGTGTTTATTCACTTTCTCACTGACAGATATTTATGTTGCTTCCAGATTTTGCTGATTATGAATAAAGCTGTTAGAAACATTCAAGTATGAGTCTTTTTTAGCACATATGTTTTCATTTTTCTTCCTTTTAAAAAATATTTTTAAACTGATACATAAAAATCCAAGAGCTGAATTGCTGGGTCAAGGGGAAAATGTATTTTTAATTTTATAAGAAAACAATCCAACTGTTTCTCAATAAGGGCTTTACGATTTTGCTTTCCCACCAGTAACTTCTGAGAGTCCAACTTATTTCAACTCCTTCTAGTTCTTGGTGTTGTCATTCTTCTTGATTTCAGTTACTTTGGTGGGTGTGCAGTGATATCTCATTGTAATTCTCATTTCTATTGCCTGATGACTAATTTAAGCATCTTTTCATGGACTCATTAGTCATTCGTGTATGTGTGTGTGTGTGTAAATATATATATATTTACATATATATGATTTATATTTTTATAATTGACTTATAGTTCTTATTTATATATTCTCGCTATAAGTGCTTCTTCAGTTATGTTTTATTACTATTAGTTCCCACTTTTTGAATTACCTTTTTATTTTTACCACAGGTATTTGATGAAAAAAATTCTTGGCTTTGAATAAGTCCAATTTATCATTCATTTTCTGTTTCTTAGTTTTATTTTTCCTTCGTTTTTATTTTTGGGCCTCTCCATATTTGCCAATGAAAAACTACCCACTATGTGTTTAAGTGTATAAACAAATTACCAGAAAGTAATTTGCATGTATGTTAGAAGACAGGGCCTAAGTTAGTCTCTCCTTCCTCCCTGACTTCTTCCCTCTCCTTCTGCATTTCCTTCCTTCTTCCCTTCCTCTGTTCTTCCCTTTTCCCTTGCTCTCTCCTTCCACCTTTGCTTCCTTCCTTTTTAAATAAATTCTGTTTTATAGTTGCTCCAATCCTTATATTAAAAAGACATTTTCGCTCTCGTGACTAAAATTTTTAAATATATTTTTATTTGTTCTTATTAGTTATAGGATAATGTACTTTGACATATTATAAAAATATGGAGTATAATTTCTCATTCTTCTGGTTGTACATAATGTAGAATTACATCGATTGTATAATCATATGTGCACACAGGATAGTAATGTCTGCTTCATTCTACTATATTTCCTATTCCCATCCCCCTGCCCCTGTTCCCTTTATACACCTTTGTCTAATCCAAAGTACTTCTATTCTTCCCTACACTTCCCTCCTTATTGTGAATTAGAGCTATATATTCGAGAAAACATTCGGCCTTTTTTTGGGGGGGATTGGCCTATTTCACTTAGCATGATACTCTCCAGTTCCATCCATTTACCAGAAAATGCCATAATTTTGTTCTTCTTTATGGCTGAGTAATATTCCTGTGTGTGTAGTGTGTGTGTGTGTGTGTGTGTGTGTGGTATAGAATAGAAGACAGAGAGACAAACATAGATAAATATAGTTACCTCATACTAGACAAAGGCATCAAAAATACACATTGGAGAAAATATAGCCTCTTTAACAAATGGTGCTGGGAAAACTGGAAATCCATATGCAGCAAATCGAAATTAAACCCCTCTCTCCTCCTGCACAAAACTCAAAGTAGATCAAAGACTTGGATATTAGATCAAAGACCTTGTGCTTAATAGAAGAAAAAGTAGGCCCAAATCTACATCATGCCAGCTTAGGAACTGACTTCCTTAATAAGACTCTTAAAGTGCAAGAAGTAAAATCAAGAATCTTCAAATAGGATGGAATCAAACTAAAAAAGCTTCTTCACAGCAAAGGAATCAATCCAGAACGTGAATAGAACCTACATAATAGGAGAAAATCTCTTGGTGACTTTTAAAAAGTAAACTTACCATTTGGTATGAGTCTGTTTCAGGACTCTCTTTTGTTCCAGGATACACCTCTGGTTCATCCCATGCAAATATCACAGGGTTCTGATGACTACACCTGAGATCAGGTCCTGTAAGCCTTCCAGCTCTTCTCTCCCTCTGCAAAATTGTCTTCTTCTAGGTTTCCACAGAGTCAGTGTGATCCCAATTAAATTCCAGCACTCCCTTCCCAGCTCCTTGTTAGGACAAGCTGACTGTAAAATTTCATGGACATGACTTCTATTTTACATTTTACTCAGGTCCTTGTCTGAAGAGTGGAGATATTAGTAGGACAAACACAGAGTGGCTGGGTACTTGGGCTGTTGCCCTATAGCACAGGGACTGAATTTCTGAAGGACTTCCTGACAGCTTACTTGTGGGTATAAGCACAAGTGGTGGAAGCGCCCTGCTTTCAGACAGGAAGAGCAGGGTGTTCCCTGCTTCCCACCGCCAACACTGAGATGGCTGAGTGGTTCCCTTGTGGGTTCACATGAGTGCCAGAGGTGCCTGTCCCAGTGTCCCTGGGGTATGACTATTATGTGGGTGAATCTGGGGGTTCTGCAGAGGTGATGCCGTCCTAGGAGAGGCCTGGGTTCCTTGTTCTCATGTTGCCTGAGCAGCTCTACCTTTTCAATGTTTCCTAAAATCATGGCTGAAAATTATGTTCAGGTGTTTCACAAAAATATTTCAAATAACAGCAAGAATAGTGTGTTAAATGCACTGAGTTCATTACTTGGCTCATAACATGGCCAGAGAGAAGTGGGTCAGAGGACAGCGTGTGGCTCCCTCTCTGGAATCCATGAAGGATTCACAGGGCTGGGTGAGGTGTCAAGCCAAACCAAATGTGCAACTGTGCTAGAGCCTTTGGAAAAGCTGCACCTCTCACTTCTGCACTTTGTGGGATCAGGAGGCAGGTCCTGCTTGAGACTCTGGGTCCTAGTGAGTCATCACAGTAACCAGGAGCTTCTGTGAGCAACAGATGTGATCAGTAGAGCATTGCAGCAGAGATGCAGGGATGAGCTAAGGCCTTGCCTGTGGATGTAGTGGGCTGGAATGTATTATCAGGCCAGAAAAATATAGGGACTTCTATACTTATCTGCTTCTTTGCTTTTATGTTTTATTTTGGTTTGCTTTTTGTGGAAAGAATTTAGATATGCTGGGAGGCGGAACTCATTCTCTCCTTCATTCATTCATTTAATATTTGAGTACCTACTCAAACCAACCAGCTGTTGTGATAATTTATACAAATATGTTATCTTCTTTAATCTCATGGCAATCCTGCTAGTGTGGATGGGATGATGATGATGGTGTCTTTTTTAGCACAAAAATCAAATAACTTAAAGACATCAGCTAGCTTGCTTGGCTCATACATGTACAGGGAATGAAAGCCCACCTGGACCTAGGACATCTAAACTGCCAGAACTCACTCTCTCAACTTCCACCTTATGCTGCCTTCCAGAATAGAGCTGACCAATTCACAAGCTTGAGAAGCAGATAAGAAAGACAAATATCATTCCAATGTTCCAGGATTAGGAGCAAGTTCACACTAGTTTAATGCACATATGAAATTCAGATTTGATAGTTTATATTTTGTGTATGTCACAAATTACCAGCCACTATGATAAAAAGTAATGTTTTGAATTCTCAATTTCTACAAATAGTAAACAATACATAAACACAACCATTATGTGTTTTATTTAAAAACATAATATTTTAAAAAACCATAGAGTGTATATCTATAATGTTTTTAGATCAGGCCTCCCCTTCTGCTGCTCTCATTTCTACGTTGCCCTGAGGGATGATCAGAAAGGACAGAAAGAGGCTGGGACACAGGATCTGAGGAGCATGTAGAGGCAGGGGCTGTAACTGCCCTGTGATAGGCAGTGTGTATGTGCTCTGTGCATGTACTATGGGGTTAGTATGGGTATGATGTGTGTCTATGGTGTGCACAAGTGTAGTGAGTTTGTATGACATGTATATACTCTGTGGCATGTTGTGTTATAGCATTCATATGGGGCATGTATGCAGAATGCAGATTCTGTAAGTTTCTGTGGTGACTATGGCATGCATATTGTGTGTGGTATGGTGTTGTAAGTATGGGTGTTTGGTATGTGTGGTGTATATGGCCTGTTGGTATATGTGGTTGTTGTGTTGCCCAACATGCATGGTATATGAGTGGTATGTGATATGTATGTTTCAGGAAGTGTATATGCACATTGGGTATGATATGGATATAAGTATCTGCACACATGAATGTGAGATATATACAAGGAATATGCATCTGCAATTTGTGTTTGTGAAATATGTATTATGTGACTAGTGCTATGTTGAATGTGGTATGTGTGTAGGTGTGCATGCAGAATGTATTTAGTGTATGGTGTGTATGTGGTGTGTGTGGTATGTGTGTGTGATGGTGAATGTGTTATATTGTGCACATGTGTTTGCATGGTAAATGTGTTTTGTGCAAGCTGTGTATCTATGTTGTATGTCATGTGGCATATGTTGTCAGATACATGTCATGGGTGATGTGAGTGTGTGTGACTGATGTGCAGGGTGGATGGGTGGTAGGAGTAAATACGATACTCAGTTTCTTAACTGGCTTAGACTAAGCCTCAGGCCAAATATTCTGTTGATTATTTAAGGGATTCTGGTATCTGCCTTCCAGGGACATGCCACAGTGCTATGAAGAAGAATCTGGCTGACCTCTGCTCCTGAGCAAGGGTCTCCTCCCATCCAATCTCTTCTCTCCAGCACAAGGGGACTGTGTCAGGCTGCCTAAGATAGAGAATAACAAAGGGCAGAACTCATATTCCAGCATTGGACTATCTGTCCTGGAGTCACGGGGAAACTAAAAATGCCTCAAGTAGCAGCATCAACATCAACATGTCTCTCTGTACACTCTTGTTAGGTGTCCCATTAGAAGAACATTATTTAGAACAAAGCTTACTTCCCTCAATCCAGATGATGTTTAACCCAAATCTCTGGTTTGAGCATAGTGATCTGGGTATGTCCTCACAACCCACTCAGAGCTGCTCTTGGCTCGAAAGTTATGGCCTGCAAAAATGTAGAACAATCCATGCTTCCCAGAAACATCTCTTGCTATATATACAGGGTCATTCTGAAATTCTGATTGGCTCTTTTACAAAATTCATTGGCAAAAGCTTAAGTTTGCCTCAGGGGAGGGTTGTTTCCTTTGGTTGCGCTAGAAGGGAGCACAGAATGAAGCAGATTGTGAGCACAGACATGTGAGCACATATAGAGGTAGAGAGCTAGAGAAGCCTTTGGTTTCCCTCATGATGGAGAGTTAATTCTTAGTACTGGTGGTATATGAGGTTGTTTAAAACAAATCAATCAGGATGTAGATGGATAAGAAATTTAATTGGGTTTTCTAACATGACTAGTAAAATGTAAACGATGGTAGATAATCTGTGTTTATAGCTTTGAAAAATTCCCTTTGCTGCAAAAATATATTAAGTCAGACAGTAATGGAATTACACATCTTTACAAGATGCATCTGTGTAAACTGCAATGACAGAGCTACAAAACTAATGTCAACATCTGTCACATTAGCTGTCTAATGCACAACTTCTGTTTTGGAAGTTAGCAGTCCTTTGTTCAACTGGCAAAAATAGATACCATCTGGACTTTAAACAGGTAATATTTACAACCACTCTTTCGTGTATGTGAATTAAGTAATTATATTTTACTTCAATATTAGTTACATAACGCTGACATTAGTCAATTGGGATTCTTTGAGAAAATACACAGAAAACTGTTATAACCTTATTACACTATTGAAGTGATATCACAGTAAAAATCCAAACTGTGTAGGAGAGCTCGATTTCGGACAATGGCAGACTGAAGAACAATACTCATGGCAGAAGATAAGGAAGAAAGCTCTTTGATGATTTCAAAGGCAGTGAGAAATCTTAAGGTGAAAATATGAGACAAAAACAGAGACAAGAGAGTTGAAGCTAGGATTTAGAGTCACTTTTCCCATTGGGAATATTGCAGTGACAAAGGCAGTGGCTGAGAAATTCATCAGAGGTCCCAACAAGTCAAGACTCTTGATAGACTTCAGGGTCTTCAAAGAACAGACCTTGGTACATATTCCAGACTTACAGCTAGAAACCTGAAGGCTAACCCCCAAGAGTCAGCGTAAGTTAAAAATAGGAAAGTCACAGCAAGGAGCTATATCCAGCTGCAAATCACTGAAATCACTGAATCACTTAAAGTGGTATTGGATTGCTAATGCCTCCATGCTTGCTGCCTGAAATAAGCAAACCTAATCCTCCCTGGAAAAAGAAAAACTCATCATTCAAAGCCTAAAATTCTGTTTCAAAATGTTAATATAAAATATCCAGGACCCAATTAAGATTACCAGGATGATGATAAATCAAGACAAGATAGAAAAATAAAAGCAGGCAGTAGAAACAAGAACAAAAAAAGGCATTCTAGACAATGAAGTTATAAAACCTACTTTAATTATAACTAATACATAGAAGATAAAGAATTTTGGCAAAGTTCTAGGAAATATTAAAAATAAGTCAAGTAGAAGCTTTAGAACTAAGAAACAGAGTAACTAAAAATAAGAAGTGAGGGAAATGAGGGTGGTACACTGTGTGGTATACAGTGTGAGTCTCTGGGTTTAATCCACAGCAACCCAAACACACACACACACACACACACACACACACACTCACACATACAACCACAGCGTTGAAAGATCACATTCTACTCCATTAATATGTATAATTTTATAGATTAATAAAAATTCTCATAAATGCTAACTACCATTATCAGTGTTATGTTCTTGGCTTTAAGAATTTCTAATTTAATGAAGAAAATAAGCATGTGATTAATTATAAAAGAAGGCACAACCAAATATATGCTAAAATTAAAGTCCACAAAATTCAGAGAGGTAACAAGGATGATAAATGATAAGTGAATCCTAACTCTTTCTAGATACATGCTATGTTTAAAAGCTGACTGGATATCCAGGAAAAGAGAAAAATTAATCTGAAATAAAGGTTAAATAAAAACAGCTAATTCGATACACACAACAAGGTGCAGGGTAGTAGAATAAGATACAAGCATAAATATAAACAAATAAAAGGAACATAAGATCAAATATATATATGTAACTGAATTCTAGAAAGAAAGAATAGAGAGGATGAGACAGAAGCAATATTTTAAAAGACAATGAGAATGTTTTTAGTATTAATGAATGATATCAAGCCACAGATTCAGAGGTGGTATGAACCTTAAGATCAAATAAAAGAACAAAATAAGTTGGCACATTATAATAAAGCTTCTGAAAACCCAAAACAAAGAAAAACATTTTAGATTCAGGACGAGTAAAAAAAAAAAAAAAAAAAAAAGACATATTACTTTCAAGTGACTGATAAGACAGTTGACTTTTCAGTGGAAATAATGAAGATCTGAGGAAAATGGAATGATGTCTTCAGAGAGCTGAGAGAAAGTAAATGCTGGCCTAGATTTCTATGTCTTATAAAATTATCTGTCAAAAGTTCAGGTAAAAATAAATTCCAGAGAAATAAAATCTGAGAACGTTTATAGCCAGGGGATCACACTAAAGAAAACACTAAAGGGTGTTCTTTTAAAAAAATTCCTCATTTTTAAATTAGTGCATTATAGTAGTACATATTGATGGGATTTGTTGTTACACATTTGTACATGCACACAATATAACAATATAATTTGGCCAATATCACTCCCTTGCATTTCCCCTCTCCCTCCTTGTCTCCTACCCCTGGGTTTAAAGGGTGTTCTTTAAGCAGAAGGAAATGCTCCCAGATTAAAGCATGGAGATGCAGGAAAGAATAAGGAACAATGGAAAGCTTTTATATGTCTAAATGAGCATTGACTCTGTGGAAAATAACAGTCTTTATGAAGTTTAAAATGGGATAAGATTATGGGACAACATTAGTGTGAAAGGCTGGAGGGGATAAATAGAATGAAAAGTTCTAAGTTCCTTGAATTGTCCATAGTATGATTAAAGCACTAATTTAAGGGAAATTCTGTTTCTAAAGAAAAATGTTATAATCTCTTTAGTAAACAGAAGATGGTCAGAGAATGGATAACCAAGAAACTAACAGAAAATAAAATAAAATGACTTATACAAAGTAAGGCAAGAAGGATAAAAAGATAACAAAGAACAGATAGGAGAAGCAAAAAACATAAACAGGTATTAGATATCTCACTAGATATATTCATCTCAATATAAGTAACTGTATATATCAGTTATCATATCTAAAATGGTGACTAAATACTCCAACTTAAAGATAAATAATCAGATTGGATTAAAACCCTAAGTATATATTCCTTAGAAAAGCTGCATGTGAAATACAATGTCAGAAAGGTTGAAAGTAAAAAAAGAAGAAGTGATTCACACAAACTCTAGCCAAAAGCTACTATAGAATTACTAATATCAGACAAATAGATTTTAAGTAAAATAAATGGAAAAAATGTTTATAATGATAAAGAAATCAGTCCATCAGGAAGATATGACACTAAGCATTCTTAGTCTCAAATTAAAGTAAAAACTGATGGAAAAGAAAAGAGAAATATACAAATCCACGGTCATAGTTGAAGATTGAAACAAAAAATTTTCAGTAACTGATAGAACAAACAGATAAAAGTAATCAATATGGATTAAAATCATAGAGTAATAAATATGATCTAGTTAACATATATAGATCATTGCACTAAGATTAACAAAAACACTGCTCCCCTGTGAACACAGAATATTTACCAAAATTGATGATGTAATTAGACATAAATCAAGTCTCAAATTCCAAAATGCTGAAATAATTTGGAGCTTATTCTTGAACAAGTGGAATTAGACAGGAAACTGTAGGGACAGGCTCTCCCCTGTTGCCCAGGTGACTTGCGCATAACAACACAAGACACCATGGACATAGGTTTGAACTGTAGCCTTAGTCTTGGTAAAATGCCTTGGAATCCTCACAGAAAAAAAGAAGGTGGAAGATCTGTGCAGAGTGATTCCCAGGGCATCTCCCACTCACCTTCCTATCTCCCCTTGGAGGCTCTCAAGAGCTAGCACCTCGTGGCCTCTCAGGCTCTGATGAGCCTTGGGGGTTTCTTACCCCAACTCACATGGGGATAGATATGCAGAATATAAAACCTCTTAACTGGAGCATTGAATAACCTCCTCAGAAACAGGGTCTCCATGTAATATCATTTGTCCCCTTTTGCTGAAGTGTCTTCCTTCCTGGTATGTAGGACAAGGACCAAGAAACTGGCATCTTTGGCTATTCTTCTTTTCGCCATGTAAGTAATAAACTGAATCTACAAGTAACTTGTATCTTTGGTTGAAACAGGCAAGCCTTGCCAATGCCTTGTCTTGGGTGTGTGCTTGACAAAAATCAATAACAAAGATAATTAGATAATGCTTAGCAATTAAATTGAAATGTAGAGCTTCCACCATATAAATTGGAAACAAAAGGCTGACCTAAATAATCTAAATTGGGGGTTTGAAAATTGTGGCCTTATTTTTGTACAATGCATAAAAATTGATTCTACATTCATTCATTCATTCATTCATGAAGGAGCTTGAATCCAGGACCTCATTCATGTTAAGTGTGCAGTCTACCCCTGAGCTACACACTCAGCCCACATCTATATTTTTAAATGGCCAAAAAATATATGTGACAGAGACCATATGTGGTTTTGCAAAGCTAAAAGTACCTATTATTTGTTCTTTTATGGGATAAGTTGTCAATCCCTGATCTAAATATTTATCTCAAAGAGCTTAAAATAGCATATTTAATCAAAAGATAAAATAGGAATAAAAAAGAAACAAAGAGTAGATAAGACAAATAAAACAAAATGCAAAATCTGAGTTTATGGATCTATAACCAAATGTATTAAATATTCATAAATATAAGATCAGGTCTTAGCGAAATAGGTAACAAACAATGGAGAGCATCAACAAAGTCAGAAGATGTTTTCTTTGAAAACACTTATAAAGTATAAATAACACTGGCAAGACTGATTTGTATCTATATTTATGGCAGTATTTATGTCTATATGCAAAAGAACTTATTCTAGAAAATATAAGGAACTTACAAAACATGATTATAAAAAAAACTACCCAGATTAAAAATGTACAAAGGATTTGCACAGACACTTCAGCAAAGAAGATATATGGATGGTAAATGAGTACATGAAAAGAAGAAGATCACTAATCATTAAGGAAATAAGATTAAAGCCAGAATAAAATACTTCTACATACAATCAGAATGACCAAAACCAAGAGAATGACCATATTAAATCTAAGCAAGGGTGTGAAATAACTGGTATTTTCAGTACTCCTGGTTTAGAAAGTCAAATGGTACAGTCATTTCAAAAATAAGTTTTCTTAATTCTTGAAAGTTAAACATAGACTAAACATATATTCAGCAATTTTACTCCTAGGTGCAGTCATGTGCAAATCTTTTGCACATTTTTTATTTGGGTAGTTTCTTTCTTGTATAACTGAGTTTTTAAAGTTCTTTATGTAAGTTTTTTTTTAAACCAGATACAATGATTTACAAATATCTTCTTCCATTCTTAATATTATCCTCAAAGCAATTTTCAATTTTTATGAAGTCCAACTTATCATTTCTGTATTATACCTTGTGTATCATATCTAAAAGATTGTTGCCTAACTCAAGGTCAAAAAGATTTTCTCCTGTGCCTTTTACTAAAAGACTTTTTATAGTTTTAGGTTTTATATTTAGTTGTACCATCATTTTTTTTTTTTGTGTGTGTGTGTGTGTATGTGTGTATGTGGTTCGGGGGATGAAACCCAGGGTTTCACACATTCTGGCAAGCACCCTACCACTGAGTTAAACTCCTCGGCCCTCTATATCAATTTTGAGATAATTTTATAATATGTGAGATATGAATCAGAGTTCATTTTTTTTGCATATAAATGTCCAATTATTCCACCACCATTTGTTGAAAAGATATTCTTCCTGAACTACACTGCTTTTGTATATTTACTAAATACCAGTTGTTAGCTGGGCATGGTGGTGAACTCCTATAATCTTAGGGGCTCAGGAGGCTGAGGCAGGAGGACTGTGAGTTCAAAGCCAGCCTCAGCATTAGTGAGGCACTAAGCAACTCAGTGAGACCCTGTCTCTAAATAAAATACAAAATAGGGCTGAGGATGTGGCTCAGTGGTTGAGTGCCCCTGAGTTTGATCCCTGGTACCAAAAAACCAAACCAAAACAAACAAAAAAAGTTGTCAGTTGTTAAGATATATGATCTATTTCTTGATTTTTCCAATCTGTTTCATTGACCTATTTCTCTCCTTTAAAAATTATTGTATGTTTATATTCAAGGTATTCATGATGTTTTGATATACATACTAAAATCAAGCAAATTAACATATCCATAATTTCAGTTACCCCTGCATATGTGTATGCATGTGTGAGCACCCATGTGTGGTAGGAGCCCATAAATCTACTCTTTCAGCAGGTTTCCAGTATACAATGCAGTATTATTATCTAGACTTCTTATGTGTACACCAGATCAATATCACATTGTATTTTTATAATAAGACTTAATATCAAGTATTGTTAGCCATCCAATTGTATTCTATATTTCCAAGTTGTTTTGTTTGTTCTATGTCCTTGAATTTTTGTATCATGTTGAAGTCAGCTCCTCAGTTGCCACTGAAAAAATCTGCTATTATGGTTAGGATATGAGGTGTCCCCCATAAGCTCACTTGAGATAATGCAAGAAAGTTAGGAGGAGAAATGATTGGATTGTGAGAAAAATTAATCCTTGACGGGATTAACTGAATGGTAACTACAGGCAGGTGGGGTGTGGCTGGAGGAAGTGGGGGTGGCTAAGGGTTATGTATTTTGTATCTGGAGCTGGGGTCTCTCTCTTTGTTTCCTGATGTGAGCTGCTTCCTTCTGCCACACTCTCCTGCCATGATGTGCATCCTCACCTTGAGCCCTGAGGAATAGAGCTGGCCTTCTTTGGATTAAGACCTCTGAAACCCTGAGCCCTCAAATAAACTTTTCCTCTTAATGGTTGTTCTGGTCTGATCCTTTAGTCACAGCAGCAAAAAAGCTGGCTAAAACATCTGCTAAAATTTTGATTTGGACTGGAATGCATTTAAAGATTGATTTGAAAAGAGCAGTATTGAGTTTTCTGAATCATGGACATGGTACATTTCACCATATATTTATGTCTTAAATTTTATAAAAAATGATTTGTAGTTTTAGTGTATGGATCTTACGTGTCTGCCAGATTATTTCTTTTTTGATGTTATTGAAAAGATATTTTTAAAAACTCAACTTCCACCTATTCATTGCAAATATGTAAACATTTGTATATAGAGATCTTGTATCATACAACATTATTAAACTTATTAGTTCCAATAGCTTTTTGTAAATTCTACTGTACCTTCTTCAGAGACATGTTTTCTATGAATAAAGACAGTCTGTTTCTTCCTTTCCAATCTGGTGCTTTCTTATTATATTTGTTTGCTTGACTGTTCTGGCTAGAATCTCCAGGAAAATGCTGGTAGAAGTGGTGGAAATGGGCATCCTTGTCTCCTTCCTAATCTTTGGTGGAAAGTATTCTTTCTTTCATCAATAAATGACATGTCAACTGTAGGTTTTGGTTTTTGTTGTTTTTGTTTTTGAAAACACTCCACAGCAGATTAGAGAAGTATCCTTCTAGTTTTCTGAACTGCATTGAGAATTTTTTTAAAATCAGAAATGAATGTTGGAATATGGCAAATCACATCAAATTATGGTTTTACTAGTTAAACTAGTTTTGAATCTTGGGGATAAAACCCACATGGTCATGATATGCTGCTATCCTTTCTGTATATTGCAGAATTTAATTTGTTAAATTTTGATTAGAGTTTTCACATTGATTTTCATGAAGAATATTTGTCTGTGGCCTTCTTAGAGGATGTTGACTTTACAGAATAAATTGAGAAGTATAGCTCCTCTTCAATTTTCAAGAAGACTTTGTATACAACTGGTATAATTTCTTTATTATGTGTACAGTAGAATTTACTGGTGAAGAACTCAATGAAACCATAAGTAGGTTCCTTGAGATTGATAAAATTAACTAGCCCTTGCCCAAATAATAGGGGAAAATATATAATTTATAACATCAAAAATAAAAGACTATTATATACAACTATAATGTACCAATAAAAGCAAAACAAAACTAAAAACCCCAATCAGAACCATACAGTAAGTGGACATGTAAGTCAGACTCAAGATTTCACTGAGTTTCTCTATTATTCTATTTTCTATTTAATTGATTTCTGTTCTGATTTGTATTCTTTCATTTCTCATATTTATATTAGGTTTAACTTGCTCTTTTTTTATAGTTTTCAGGATGGAAATTGAAGTAATTGATCTGAGGCCTTGCTTCTTTCCTAATAAAGATGCTTAGTGATCTAAATTTCCCCAAAGGTACAGCTTATATTTGAATATTTTTCTGTTTCTCATGCCTCTTTTTCAGGGGCTCCAATTACTTATTTTTAGCTTCTTGTATTTTTTCCAGAGATCAATGATTTTTTTTTTGGCAGTTTTCGGGTACGCTCCCACTGTGCTACATCCCTAGCCCTTTTTATTTATTTTTTATTTTGAGAGAGGGTCTCCTCTTAACTTGCCCAGGCAGGCTTTGAACTTCTGATCCTCCTGCCTCAGCCTCTTGAGTAGCTGGTATTACAGGCATGCATCATGACTCCCCCTACTCATTGATGCTTTTAAATTTCTTTAATTTTATTTTCTCTGTATTTTATTTTGGATATTTTCTATTGCCATGTCTTCATGTTCATGAGTCTTTTCCTATAATATCTACTGTTAATTCTATTGAGTTATATTTTATGTATTTTCATTTCAGATGTTGTAGTTTTCATCTCTGGAAGTTCAATTTGGGCTTTTAAAAATATCTTCCATACCTTTATTTAAATTTTTCAATGTACTGAATATAGCTGTAATAAATTTTAATGTCCTTATCTGATAATTCTAACATCAATGCACTTCTAATTTGGTTCTCATCAAATAGCTTCTCCTCGTTATGGAACATATTTCCTGCTACTTTGTGTTCCTGGTAACTTTTGATTGGGTGTGAGACATTGTGAATTTTACATTGTTTGGTGCTAGACAAGTTTTATATTCCTATAAATATACTGAGCTTTGTTCTGGAATATAGCTACATTACTTGGGAATTGTTTGGGTCTTGCTTGTAAGTTTTGCTAGTTGTGATTAGAGCAGTTTTCGTCCTAGAGTTGATTATTCCCCATGACTGAGGCTAGACCCTTCTAGATTATATCTGTGTGTCTCTAGTTTGGTGCTTTTCTTGGCTCTGTCAGCACTAGACATGGTTCTCTCTAATCCTTTTAGGGGGCTCTCTCCCAGCTGCCTGTAGCTTCCTCTCATGGGCTCTGATCACCACTACTGACTGGCAGAGGCGAACCTCTGTGTGTGCAGCTCTCTCCTCTCCTGTGCTCTGGCCTCTGAACTCCAGCCTCCTGGCCTCCCAGGACTCTCAGCTGCCTCCTCACATGAGAGTGTGGCAGGTTCCTCCTCCTTACACCATACCCTGGAAACTCTCAATGCTGTGAACTAGCAAACACAGGGACAACTTGATTTTTTTTTTGCCCCCAATCTTTAGGGAATTACTGTCTCTCATTTAATGTTCAGTGTCTTGTTTACCCTATTTCATTTTTTTTCCTTTTCTTCTTTGTTTTTGGCAGGAGGGAAAACTCACTTTCTGACACTCTATTTTGGCTAGAAGCAGAGATTTCCTGTTGCTGTTTTTGAAACTTTTTATTTCAAAAAATATTTTAACATATGCAGCAGAAGACACATAATTTTAATGCATCTGTGTGCACTTATTTCTTAGTTTTAATAATAGTCAACTCAGAGCTAATCTGTTTCATTTTTTCTCTCACCAATTTCCCCATGCCTAGCATGGTATCATGATCATCATCATTTCATCCATCAATATTTCAGTATATACCTTTTTCTTAGCACTACCATGAAACTTATGATTCTTCTGCCTGAGTCTGCCAATTAGCTGGGATTATAGGTGTGAACTACCACACCTTGCTGAGATTATTAAGTGTTCAAATTTTCCAGATTATCTTAAAAATTTTCCCTTTTTACAATTCGAGCAAATCAGCAAACAAAATGCATACATTATCACTGTTTGGTAGAATTCTTCAGTCTTTTTAAAATCTATAGCAGGGGTTTGGCCAACTATGGCTCATAGGCTGGCTGCCTGTTATTGTGAATAAAGTTTTATTAGCACACAATTGCTTGGGCAGAAAGGACCTTAAAGGTAGAAGTTTTTCTTCTTCCTTCCTGGATCTCTCAAACCTAGCTCAGAGAACCCCCCTATGTGCCTGCTGACTGACAACATGATGGTTTTGCTTAAAGGAGCAGTTCTTTATAGGTAGCAACATCCCCTTTCCTGCTTAGTCAAAGAAAAATGTCTCAAACTGATTTCAGTGTGCACAGCAGCTTTTTATCTTCAAAAGTGTTTAACTATATAAGAACCTGAGTGTGAGCCACAATAATAGAGAATCTTTGGCCAGGGCTGCTGTTCTTTTGATCTTATCCTCTTCAACACCATTTAATGTGGTCCATGCATACAGTGCCCACTTGGGGCAGGTCATTTCCTGGGACTATGCTCAGGGTGACATTAAAAGGAACAGCACATACTTCCTTGGATATGACCAAGGATCCTTGAAAGAATAAGCACATTAGTGAAGCAAAGTGGGGGAACACACAGTGGGGACACAGGTAGTGGAGAAGATTCTACCTATGCATAGACATCAAGACTCTGTGAGGTATATGGCTGACTCTCTAGGGAGGAAGCATTTAATTCCAAGAAGCAGGATGGGGTAGACTTCTGAGAAAAGCCAATAAACTAGGCCAATGGCAGTACTTGGGTTACAGCTTTCTCTAACAGAAAGCAAATGAGAGAAATACGATCTACTTAATTGATCTTGGTGACAAAGGGAAACTCACCACAAATGTGTTCATGGGTCTAAGTTTGTTTTCAAGAGTAAACCCACTCAGTTATCTAAAGAGAGAATGTGTTCTCTTGAGGGGGACCAGGCCAGAGGAGGTATCTTAGAATTCTGATCATGAAGGGGCACTTGTTGTTTTGTTTTGCCATTTTATGTCAAAAATGTCCAGTCCTGGGATGAATGTATATCTCTTGGTAGAACATGTGCTTTGAATGTAAAAGGCCATGGTTTAAATCCCTGAAATTAAAAAAAAAAAAAAAGTCTTATGGCAGAGCTTTCCCCAGTGGGGACGGCAGAGTTGGAAAAACTGTCAGTGGTTTCCTTTTGGTATTTCTGTACCTGACAAGGTTGTCCCAGCTCCAGCTCAAAGTTTCTCTCTCCTAACTTTTGCTTAGGATTCAGTCACTAGACCACCTTTTTGTGGCCACTCATTAAAGAGAGGCTCGCCAAAGAAGGTCTCTAATCAAACAGACTTGAAAAGTTAGAACAGTGAATTTGGTAAAACAGTATCCTGTGCATAAAAGTGGGCAGATCTAGCTTGATCACAGAGAAAGACTGCATAGGTCACATATACATGGCATATGTGACCCTTGAGATGGATTTCTTTTTCATTTTAATTAGAAAAAAGTGAGCATTCACTGTCTATTTTTGTTTGTGTTTAAGTTAGTGTGGTTTGTAGGGCCAAAGCACCTGGGGCAGTGGTGGTAGACAGTGGCTCTCTAGGCAAAGGCCCTCCAGGCTCCTCTGATCACTGCTCTACCTTCAGATTTCATTTTGCCTACTCTGGTAGGTGCTCCATGGGACAAATGCACAGATTTGTTGCAGCTGGATCCCATGACCAGCTGTTAGGCTAATGTGAGAATTTAACTAAATATGTCTGTCCCTTAGTTGCCTTTACCTCTTTTTTCATTTCTTAGATGAACATTTGGAACATTATTAGAATTATTCAAGTCAGCAGCTGCTGTCCCCAAATTGTGGAAAGTTTTCAATGGCCCAATGTAAATGCTAGCAGTAGTACCTATCAAAATGGTGAGTGATTGGGAGTTGCCTCTCTGCGTTGAGCTAATCCAAGAAAATACACCATATGCAAATTTCTAAACCACACATTCTTCAAACCCAGGGGATCCAGAACTGGAAAAGAAGCGATATACTTCCTCATAAAGCACTGAGAATTTTTATTCTGAAATTGTCATCTCAATTGGTAAACATACATACATCTTAAGATACATGAATAGGCTTCCCATTTTTAAAAAAGTTTAACATATGGGGTTTTTCACTATGTTGCCCAAGCTGGCCCTGAACCCCTGGGCTTAAGTAATCCTCCTGCCTCAGACTCATGAGTAGATACCACATAGGTATCTACTGTTTCACTCAGGAATTTTTTTTCTATGGATAACAACATAAGTGAGTCATAGATTTGCTGGAAGGGTATCTTGGTAGAGCTGCAAGGTCTAAACTTCACAGTTATTACGAAAGCGTGAGCATTGCTTTTTCCTTAGGTAGAGAACTCACAC
Organism: Marmota marmota marmota; assembly: GCF_001458135.2. Taxonomy (NCBI): domain Eukaryota; kingdom Metazoa; phylum Chordata; class Mammalia; order Rodentia; family Sciuridae; genus Marmota; species Marmota marmota. The sequence continues at coordinate 20,627,280 of NW_026000196.1, forward strand.
TTTATAAACAACTCCTGTGTTTGGCTCCTACTCAAAAATCTTAACTACCTTTAATATGTGGGAAGTAGCCAGACAGTATCTGGCACATGAATGGTAGCTGTTAGTTCTAATTTCTGAATACATTTTGTAGTCTATAGGAGTATGATTTAATCTGAAAATAAAAGTTAATTAGACACATTATAAAAAGGCTAAGTAAACTATACCTTTGGTGATTAGTGAAACCTCTTTTGAGTTCATAAGGCATACAAAGCATGGTTAAGTTCCAGAACGGCAGTGGATACAAAGCCAAGTGGGAGGTGATATGGCTCTGCTGAAAGAACTTGGCCTTTAGAGACATGAGTCAGTTCAAATGCTGGTTTTGAACCTATAGCAGTGCATTTTGCTATATTCTGGCCATGCAACATTAGGGACTTTTCTGGGTCTCAGCTATTTTGCGTAATGCGATGTCTAACACGTTGGTTGCTTATTCATTGTGAGGATTAAATGAGACATTACATTTAAAAGGCTTAGTTTCTGACATTTAATAATGTCCCTATTATATATTTCATGAAGAGGTTGGAGAGACGAACTCAAGGGACCCAAATACAAAGAAATGATAAGGAGAGAAGAATGTTAATCACGCTGATTTGATCAGTGCTTGTTGTATGTGTGTGTTGAAAGTTCTCACTCTATCCCATTAATATGTACAATTATTAGTGGTTAATAAAAGTTCTTATAAAGGCTAACTACTGTTATCAGTGTTATGTTCTTGGCTTTAAGAACTTCTAATTTAATGAAGAAAATAAGCATGCAATTACTTATAAAAGAAGGCACAGCCAAATATATGGTACAATTGAAGTCCACAAAATTCAAAGAGATAACAAGTAATGACCAATTAACTCTAACTCTTTCTAGATATCTGGCTCACTCGCTTACTTTCGCAAACATTTTTTTTCTGCTCAGATTCCTTTTTTTAGGTGCTTTCCTGACAATCCTAATTTTAAATTGCACTCACACCCATACCCTCTACTTCTTCCCTTGAATTAGTTTACTCTGTAGCTCCAACCAGCAGGACACTATACACGGAAAAGAAGTTTTGTCTGGCTGCTCATTGCTGTATTCCCAGCAGCTAGGTCACTCTTTTGTGGGACCAGCACATGCTGGCTGGCACATAGTGTAGTCCCTTGTGTCTTGGAGCTCACAGTCCTACTTGGAGGAAGAGATGAATTTCAAAAGGGGAAAGAGTGTGTGTGGGGGATGTTAGTGGCACTAGCAAAGGGCTTAAGCAAAATCACATGGTAAATGGGATGGCGAATCTGGTGAAGGGATGAAGGGCCTCAGAGGGGGCTGAAGTGGAAAAGATGGAAAAGGGCCAGATGCTGAAGAGACTTAATTGGCAGGTAGAGGAGTTTATTCTGCAGGTGATTAAGGTTGCTATGGTTTGATTATGGTCTTTCCCTCTAAAATCATGTTGCAATTTGACTGCTGTTTGTGACAGTATCAGGAGGTGGGGCCTTTAAGAGGTGAGTAGGTTGTCTAGAAGGATTAATGCCTTTCATGCAAGAAGAGTTCTTGTTCTAGGGGTACTGGATCAGTTATCACAAGAGCAGATGGTTATGAAGCAAGACTATCCCTTATGTTTGGCCTCTTCTGTATATACCCATTCTCTTTCCACTTTTCTTTATATGACTACACAGCATATAGCCCTCACCAGAAGGTAAGCAGACATTGATGCCCTACTAGTGGACTTCTTGACTCCAGAACTGTGAGCCAAAGTGAACCTCTATTCCTTTTAAAATTACCTGGTCTCAGGTATTTGCTTATAACAACAGAAAATGTACTAAAATACAGACTTATAGGCTTTTGGGGAAGCAAATCCACCTGCTTTGATTTTGACTCAGGACCACATGGCAATGAAGCAATCAGGAGATAGGCAGGAACACCTTCTTCCAACTGGAAGCAGATCTGTGTTTACTTTCTGTCTTCATCTCTGAAACTTGCTCTTCTATCCTGTCTCTTTCTGCCAGATTTTTCATCAATCACGCTACTCTTTCTTCTCAATGGCCTCCATCTGTTTCCCTGTGATCCTCATCATTGTGGTGTTTTTTATTTATCTTTTGTTTTTATTATCTTGAAACAAATAAATAATACTCAAAAACATTACCAAAGTAATACTAAGAAGGCCTCTGTACCTTTTATCCAGCTTTAAACATCACTGCAATTTTTTTAATCCTTTTAGACACCTCTGCATTCTAAATCCCTACGTTATTTTTTATCTTCCCAGCACATCTTTTTGAGGCCTGTTTATGAAAATATTTCATAATTTACATCACTGGCTTACAGAGGAATCTTGAACCAAATAACATCATGCCTTAAAGAATCTGCCATACAGCTGTGACCACAGTCCTCTAGGTTGTCATAACAGAAGACAGGATTCAGTCCAGGCAAGATGGGCAAGAACACTACATCTTCTGTCCTACTGAATGCAGTCACAACAGTGGACAGAGTGCAGAATGCACTACGGGGCCCTCAGGAAATGAGTCCATGATGAGATAGATATCAACTCACTCCTTTTAGAATGACCATTATCAGCAAGTCAAAAGATAAGTGTGGTGGGGAGGTGAAGGAAAGGGAGCTACTGTTCACTGTTGGTGGGAATGTAAATTAGTTCAGCAATTATGGAAAACAGTATGGAGATTCCTCAATGAATTAAAAATAGAACTGCCATGCGATCTAGCAATCCCACTATTGGGTATATATCCAAAGAAAATAAAATCATTATGTTGAAGAGATATGCACTACCATGTTTATTGTAGCACCATTCACAATTGCCAAGATATGGAATTAACCCAAAGGTCTATCAACCAATGAAGAGATAAAGAAGATATCACCTATATACAAAACAGAATATTATTCATCCTTGAAAAAGGATGAAATACTGTCATGTTTGAGAGCATGGTTAAGCCTGGAGTCTATTATGTTAAGAGAAACAAGCCAGGCACAGAAAGACAGCATGTGACTTCATAAGTGGCATTTTGGAAAGTGGAACTCATGGATGTAGAAGTAGAATGGAGATCATTAGAGGCTGGGGGAACGTTATAGAGATACTGGTCAAAGAATACAAAATTGTAATTAGGAGGAATAAGTTTTAAGAGATCTACTGCATAGCATGGTGACTATAATTAATAGTGATATATTGTATTAAAAAGTGCTAAGAGAGTGAATGTTAAATGTTCTTGCCACCAAGTGATGAGATAATGCATATGCTAATTAGCTAGACTTAGCCATTCTATTATGCGTATACATAAATATTTTAAAATACGTTGTATATGACAAATACATTCAATTTTATCTGTCAATTTAAACATAAATATAAAAAGAAAAAAAAAGATTAACCCAGGCAGATGGAGGAAGAAGAACATCATTCAATGTGCCATCAAACTAATAGTGATTTATTGCATTTTTCCCTTCTCTATATGGACAAAACGTAGACTCAAATCCAGAAGTCAGCATTCATTGCAAGAGAAACCTTCCAGATCTGGTTCAGGTATCAAAAAAGGGGTCCCATTAAAACAAAAAAAGCATGGAAATCCCTCATTTATTTATTTTTCATTTTCCTTCTACATTTTTCTCAGTTCTCTGCACCTTAGAACTCAAGCAATTCTGTGACAGCAATGGGCAATGCTGTCTAAATACTAAAACTGGTTCTGTTTGAGAGCTTTCTCTCCTACCAGAGGCTCTGTGGTCACTGGAGGGTGGGTGAGCCTCACTGTTTTTTGTTTTTTTTTTTCCTCTCTGGCTTTTGCTGTTGGGCTTTACCATGTTAATAGTCGATTCAAGTATGCTAAGCAATAGGCAAGTAAAGCCCCAGTTATCCAAGCTGGCTGGAGGACTTGGAAAGTGGAGCCAGAGTCAGAGGATTATGATGGGAAAGACCAGTCCCTAAAGTTGTTTATGAACTCTTGGGTCTGTCCCAGAGCTGTAACCTACGGTTCTGCCGTAAACAGATTGAACAGACTTTGAATGTTGACAGACATGTCAAAGTCCCTGAGTGGCCACTAGGTGGCATACAAGTGAGATGGATCCAAATGGCATGTCTTGAAGACTTGCTGGGGAACCACAATCCACAGAACTGACCTGGGGAGATTATATTCTAGAGCAAGTATAACAATATTTTCTGTAAGAGCTTAACAACAATAAGAATCTCAAAACATAATTTTCAAAATGTCCCTAATACAATTTAAATTTCTTTACTATCCTAAAACAAAACAAAATCCCACGAAAGAACAACCAGAGAAATCTCAACGGCTATACTGGGATGAAACAGTATATAAAGTCTTAGCAAGGAAATAGGAGATATGAATAAGAGCCAAGTGGAAAGGTTAGAAATAAAACCATTTAACAATTAAAAAAATCACTGGATGGGTTCAATAACATAATGGAGATAAGGGAGGAAAGAGTTGATAAATTTATTAATAAACAAATAGAAACAATCTAAACAATATACAGAGAAAAGATCAGAAAAGGAAATGATTAGAGCCATAGGAACCTGTAGGACAGTAAGAAAAGGTCTATTATAACATCTGGGTCCAGAAGGAGAGGAGAATGTGTACAGCAGAAAAACATGATAAGAAATGACTGAAAGGTTGCTTTATTATTAGAAGACAATCACTGTCAGCTAGAATATTAACAGGTTTTAGGGGGAAAACATTTGACCCTATCAATTGATACAGAAAATGCAAAAGAATTCAACATCGTTTCATGATAAAACTCTCTGTAAACTAGAAATAGAGAGGAATTCAACCTCCCTACCAAGATCATGTACAAAATTGCCACATTCTACTTAATGATGGAAGATTGAATGCTTTCCCCTGAGATTAAGAAGGAAGCAAGGATGTTCTTTTTCACCATTTCTGTTAAACATTTTATTAGAAGTCCTAGTTAGTAAATGAAGTCTAGAAAAATAAAAAGGCATAGTGATTGGAAAAGAAGAAATAAAACTGCCCCTTATCTAGAGATAATGTGATTGTCAAGAAAATATCAAGGAATATGCAGGACAGGGGAGAGTTCTTAGAACAAATAATTGAGTAGTTTGGTTTTAGCAAGATTTTAGGATACAGCATCAACACATAAAAATAAACAATATTTCAGCTAGGTGTGGTGGTGCACACCTGTAATTCCAATGACCCAGGAGGCTGAGGCACAGGATTTCAAATCTGAGGCAGCTTAGCAAGACCCTGTCTCAAAATAAAACAAAATAAAAAGGGCAGGGGATGTGGCTAAGAGGTAAAGGGTCCCTGGGTTCAATTCCCAGAAACAGAAAAATAAAACAAATAAAATAAATAAATTATATTTTACTTACTAGCAACGAAAAATTTGAAGCTAAAACCTTTTTAAATTACACAAATTTCTCAATAAATAAGATGACTATATATAAATCTAACAAAACACATTTAGGTTCTAAATGCTAAAAACTATAAAATGTTGAGCAAGGAACTCAAAGAAGGCCAAATAAATAGAACACTATATCTCATGGATTGAGATAATTAGGATTGACTTACAGATTTAATATAATTCCAATCATAATTCCAGTAGGACATTTCATAGGGTAAGCTCTTCCTAAAATATGTATGGAAAGGCAAAGGAAAGGAATATTTAAAACATGTCTGAAAAAGAAATTGAATTTAGAAGAATCACATTACCTGATTTTAAGACTCATTACAAAGCTATAATCATCAAAATGGTGTTCTATTGGCAAAGAAATGACATTGATCAATGGAATACAACTGGTATCAAGAAATAGATTTTCACAGATATATTTCTTGGTTATTACTATTTCTATAATCTTGGTTGGTTTTGACAAATATGCAAAGACAATTCAATGGAGGATGCATAATATTTTCAATAAATGGTGTTTAAACTTCTGGACATTCATAAGCGTAAAAATGGATCTTGACCTAAATCTTGTGCATTCTACAAAAAGCAACTCACAATAGGTCACAGATCTAAATGTAAAACATAAAAGCATAAAACTTTCAAAAGACCACAAAGGAGAAAATCTTTATGACCTGGAATTATGCAAAGGTTCTTAGACATGCCACACAAAAGCATGATTCATAAAAGATAGAACTGGTAAGTTGGATTGCACCAAAATTAAAAGCCTTTGCTCTGCAAAAAAGCACTGTTAAAATAATGAAAAGACAAAGTACTGGGGAATGTATTTGACCAAATTACATGCCTGTACAAATATGTAATAATAAAGCCTGTTATGTATAATTATAATGTACTGAAATTATATTAATAAATAAAAAAGAATGAAAACTCAAATACACACTGAGAGAAAATGTTTTCAAGTCACATATCTGACTAATTATTTATACTCAATATTTAGGCTGCGCCTGATGGTGTGATCCCAGCATCTCGGGAGGCTGAAGAAGGAGGATCGCAAGTTCAAAGCCAGCCTCAGCAAAAGCAAGGCACTAAGCAACTCGGTGAGACCCTATCTCTAAATAAACTACAAAATAGGGCTAGGGATGTGGCTCAGTGGTCGAGTGCCCCGGAGTTCAATCCCTGGTACTACCAACAAAACAAACAAAAATACTCTGTATACTCAATATATAAAAAGAACTCTCAAAACTCAAGTATGAGAAAACAAACAACTCAATGTAGTAGCAGGCATAAAATTTGAACAGATGTTTTTTGAAAGAGAATTCACAGATGAAGATAATTACCTGAAAAAATTTCAACATCATTAATCAATTAGGGAAATGAAAATTAAAGCCATGAAGAAATATCATTGTACTCCTAATTAAAATGGCCAAAATTAACAAAAATAAAGAAACATCAAATGCCGGTGAATATGTGGAACACTGGACTTCTTGTACATTGCTGGTGGGAAATGCAAAATGGCTTAGCTACTCTGGAAAACAGTTCGGCAGTTTCCTATAAAGTTAAACATACCCTTACCATATGCACTGGTGATTCCACCCCTATGTAATTTAATCTAGGATAATTAAAATTATATTTGCAAGAAACCTGTTCTTAAATATTTATAGACACTCTAATCATATCTGCCCCCAACAGGAAACAACTGAAATGCCCTCAACACATGAATGAATAAACAACTGTGGTTCATGTCTAAAATGAACCACTTTCATTAATAAAAACCAACAAAGAGTTATGCTGAGTAAAAAGACGCTGGTTTCAAGAGATGAGGATCTGTGATTCCATGTATATGACATTCTTGAAAAGAGACAAAATTAGTGATAGGATACAGTACTGTGGCTACCAATGGATAAGGATGAGCCTTACTATAAAAGATAACAGGACATAGAATGTGGAGGTGGTGAAGGGGTATGGTGTCCTGACAGCTGTAGTAATCACACAAATCCAGGCATGTTAAAATTCATACAAATGAACACTAAGAAGTCAGTTTTTGTGTATCTTAATTTTAAAAATAAAGAAAAAGGAGATAATCACTCTTGCATCTCATTTAAGGCTGTCTAGAAACTAATATCAATTTAGTACTCGTTATGCCATCAGCAACTACAAGCATGATCTACCTCCACTATTTTTTGAGCATTTCCTACCTGCTGCTCACTCCTCCAGGCACTTTACATCATAACTTCTAATATGCACAATCACTCTTTAAGGTAGATTAGGCCCAACTTATAGGGGAAAAGAAATAAAACTAAGGTTAAGGGAAGTAAAATGATTTTCCCTACATCTCATAGCTGACAAGTGGCTGCATCTGGACTTGGACAAAGCTCTCATTGCTAACCTCATTCCCAAGCTCCTTCACGCTGCCACTCACTTAAATGAACAGAAGCAGTGGGAACCTGCAGGGGTTCATTATATAATATCAAGAGTGGGAAGTAAGAATCGCATTTTGACTCAGATATATCCACAAAGATTCTCTACACTTATTTCATCCCAAACCCTGAGTGTGTTTGAAATTATCAGAGCCTGAGAGAAATTTCAAAACTATAATATTGCCATTGTCATTTTCTCACAATCTTCTAAGAGGAGGTTCTTAATTTATAACAGGATTGAATGATTATCTCCATTTTTACAAATGTATAACAATTCATTTTTTTCTGTGAGTGACTGAAAGAATCACTGGGATTTACAATACTTGACTAAGTATTTACTAACTCTTCAAGTTGCAATTTATATACCTGAAACAAAGACTAATAATCTAAAAAGTTCCCTCCTCCCACAAATCTGACCATTTAGAGAAACGAAAACTGGCTCTTCCTACTTTACCTGGTTCCAACACCATCATTGTTACCTTTGTCAGGTAATGATACCAAAAAAAGAAAAAAAAAACTATAATAAGTAAATCTATTTTAGAGACAGACTTTAATTTTCAGTCTATTATAGTTATTGCTGAATAAATACCTGAAAGCATCATATATGTGAATAACACATTTTTTTTTTCATGTAGCAAATGATACAAAAAACATTGAAGATAAAGTTTAATTTCCTGCTTGTGAATTATTTCCAACCTACTTAATTGGCTACCAGGTGGCTTTTTTCACCAATAACTTTTGACTAAAACATTTTCATCTCTTCATATGTTAGATAATGTCAATCTTCATATGTTCTATCACTGGTTAGAAGGTAGTCAGGCCCCAGAGGATGGTGTGTGGGAGAAGGTCAGCTTACCTTCCAGCAGGTCTCTGGCCAGACCAGGTTCTGCCCCCGTGGACCGAACAAAGTCTGACAGGACTGCATCCATATCAAGCGTCATAGGATCATGTAGAAGTGCTGCCCAACACTCAGCCGAGGTGGGGTTTGGAAGCAGGCTAGAAACCATCCATCTGTATAAGAAATGGAGATGTGAGTGACCACACACACGGAGACCCAACAGAAAGAATGAAATGCTGCCCCTGGCATCTGTAGAGGTTTGAACTAGTTTGAGCCAACTCACTTATTCTTCATGCTAGATATTATATCATAAAAGTCAACTGAGATATCATTCCTCTGTACATACCATGTGAGAAGGTATGCGAGTTTGGATATTTGTGTCCCCCCAATTCATATGTTGAAACCTAACTGCAGTTGATGGTGTTAGAGGGTGGGGCCTTTTGGAGGTGATTAGGTCATGAGCATGGAAGTTTGATGATGGGATTATTGTTTAGAAAGAAGCCTAAAAGGGCTCGCTTGCCTCTTCCACATGTAAAGATGTTGGTCAGGAGAGCAGATGTGCTGGGTACCTTGATCTTGGACTTCCTAGCCTCCCAAACTGTGAGAAATAAATTTATGTTTTTGTTTTGTTTTGCATCACTGGGGACTGAACCCAATAACTAAACTACCACTGATATATACCTCCAGCCTTTAAAAATATTTTGTTTTAAGAAAGAGTCTCATTAAGTTGCTGAGGCTGGCTTCAAACTTAGGATCCTCTTGCCTCAGCATCCTGAGTAACTGGGATGGCAGATGTATGCCACTGTGCCCAGAAAATTTATGTTGTATATAGGCCTTTTAGTTTGTGATATTTTTGTTATAGCAGCCTGAACAGATTAAAGCCAGGGGTCATTATTAACTCTAGTGCCTCCAATCTTATATTCCTATCAATTACAATTACTGATGGGGAAAAAAGAGACTAGATTATTTAAAGAAAAAACAAGTGCCCAAGTACATGTAGGGAGATTAATTTGGAATAACTAGATTTCTGATCCTCTTTTCCCTGTCTTGCCTTTATCATTGTGCTGCCCCGCTTCCCTTAGCTCTTAACCGTTACTTGGCTACTAGGAGGCACTCTGTGTTTGTTAGCAGTTGACAAGAATACCAAACTTGCTGAAGATGACTACCTTCATATGCCAAAATATATGCCAACCCTCTAAGAGTTGTTAGATTCACAGTGATAATCTAACAAAATTCAAAAGGAAATCAGATTTCCTAAGTAGAGTCATCTTGGTCAGAGGAATTCAGTGGTCATCTAGGAGCTGGACCACTGGCTGATGGAGCAGATAGAAAGCAGCCATTACTCTGCATATGAAAGTGACTCTCATTAGTGAAGTAGTTTAGGGGCCATTGATGGGTCTCAGTCATGACTGATAAGTACAAATGCATCCAAATTTGTATAGATAAGGGGTCAGTACATTATGGCCTGTAGACCAAATGTGACCCTCCACCTGTTCTTATATGTAAAGTTTTATTGGGGCACAGCCATACTAATTGATTTATATAATGTCTGTGGCTGTTTTTGTTCATGGCTTAGTAAGGTATTTAAAATAGAGACCATAAGGCCCACATTACTGAAAATATTTTCTAGTTGAGCCTTTATAGAAAAAAATTTGCTTTTATTTTATAAGTAACCAGAACTTACTGACCCCAGTATATATGATGAAAATTTTATACTTAGCAAACATGTAATTGAATTTACACACTGTGTGATAAGTTTAAATCCCCTGCATTAATGAATGTGCTTTGTCCTCCTTTCATGATGACCACAGGGATGGGCATTGTTCAGTGGGGCAGGTTCTATGGCAGTTGCTAGGGTGTTAAAGCCAAGCACACTGGCCTAGTTTGAGCCCAGTTCTGTTCCTTATCAGCTGTGACATGGTCATTGGTGAGCTCTGGGCCCATCTGGGATTCAGTCAGAATGGAAGAAATAAAGTTATCTATGCTCAAACTCTTGAGGACTAAGTGTCTCAGGCAGGGAGGTCTATAACTGGAACTATCCATTGTTATTCACCACTTTGTACATGGTTCATACTTGGGTGTAAGTTTTTATTGGTATGGCTAAAAATGAATAAAATTGTTTGACCTGATGTATATAGTACCAATTAGGAAATTTCCTTCTTCCTTCTCTCCATGTACCGGAGCCTCGGCCTGGAGAGTTTTTTCTGTCAGTGCCACCTGTGGGACAAATCAGAGAATAATGGCATGTTATTCTCCTTACCCTGGAAAACTTTGCTTCTTGTCACAGGAGGCTACATCTGGGGTGGGGCCAACAGCTGGAGGCATGTCCTCTGCCTTCCCAGGTGCTACACGCACTTGCTGACCACATCTACCACATCTACTCCTCTGTATCTCATACTTAATGTAAAATAGAGGTGAAGGGTAGGCGTAAGATGAACGCTTTTGTGTGGCAAGGTTTCTGCTTTAAGACTTAATTCTTAAACCTAACGTCACCATGGCCATGATTTCAAATTCATGCCCTTTGAAGAGAGGGGAGGACAGTGGTCAATAAGGACCATCAGCCACCCTTGCCCTGCTGTGCCTCTTCAAAGTGCACTGCTGGGCCTTATGACCTACTCAGCAGGTCATACTTACTTAATCATACCATTAAGATATGATACCACATCAATACAGTTCAACTTAGCTATAGTGGTAAAATACGTAAACACGAAATATATTGGCCCAGAGCACATTCTCAATAAACATGAACTATTACTTATCTCTTATTCAACAGAGATTCTGGGACCACCCTCTCCATTCTAGAACTCCATTTAGAGCCAGGACTGCTGCTACCAGCCTTCTTAAGGCAGAAAGAAGGGGCCCACCTCTAACTGTGGCTCCAAATCATTGTGTCCATGCTGAATGGAGGTTCTTGCCTTCAATACCATAGTCTTTTCGGTACCTGAGTTCTTATTTTATAAGTAACCAGAACTTACTGAGCTGCTACTTTATTTAGGCCACTGTTATAGGGACTGTGATGGTCCCTTGGGCCTTCCCCAGGAGTTTCTAAGCAGAGAGAGACAGGTGCACACATAGGCACAGGCCTCTGAGACTGACTGTTAGATCTGGGAGACTATCAAGTAGAGGAGCTGTTCTAACCAAAGAGAGCAAAATTGAAGGACAGAGGTATATCAGGGTAAAGATGAAAATTGCCTCAGTTAATTTTCCATTAACTTCTGTTTCAGTGGAACCCAAGTAAAACATGCCTGTAATATTTTTGTCAGCAGATGTTACAATTGGAGTCTGGAAGGTACGAACTTGTGGTGAGTGGAGATTGAAACTGGAGATTAGGAGTAGAGGCTTGTGGTCTGACCACTGAAGACAGAGGAAGGCTAGGATGGGGATGAGTGCCTACCTAGGGCTACCCCAGAGCTGCAAGATGGGATAGACTGTATCTTGTATGTAACATCTCTTCTGATAGAGGGCCAGGAGCCTAAGGACTATTTTATTCTCTTTTCTATTCTCCAAGTTTCAGAATGCCTGGCACCCAGCAGGGTCAGGATCAAGGTAAGGCAAGCAAGGTACCTGCCACAGGTGCAAGGGGATGCAAAACCAGTCAGAAACCAAGATCAACAATATTTTAGTGCAATGTTTTTTGTTTTTTTTTAATGAGGGCAAATACATCCTTGAAGAACACAATATCAGCATTTTCAATGAAGGCATGATTTGCAAGACAGTTCTCCCTTTTGCCTCAGGCTCTGGAGGTCTGGCGAGCATTGGCACACATTCAGAATTGCTGACTGGTGCTTGGGAGGCAGGTTGAGGGAACATACATTATAGCTACAAAGACTGATGTTCAGAGGGAGCCAACTTTGGGTCAGGGTTGCACAGGTTAAGTGGGGAGCAGGAAACTCGTCTAGGTCTGTCTGATGATGCAGCCTATAGCACACAGACACAAAAGAGCAGAGAGAATAGATCTGAGGTTGAGCACCGGATTGGGAGTCAATGTCCTGACTGGGTGCAAATCTGCTACTGCAACCTTGCTGTATGACCTGGGCAAGTCCATGTCACTTCATGGAGCCTAGGTTTCCTCATCTGAATAATGAGGGTAAGAACACCCTTGTCTCTCAAAATTGCTGTAAGGAGGAAATAAAATTATATCAAAAGAAGATGCACTATTATTACTATTATTAACACAGATTTAAAATAATTTAATGTATTATTCTGGTATTGGGAATCTTCATTCTACTTCCATGTATGCATACATCTCTATGTGGAGGATAAAATGCGAAAAAGCGTCACAGATACCTAGATCTTGTCCTGCCTGGTGATGAAGACCACCCTGGTGAAGAATTGACAGATGTACAGACTCCCTCAGTGGGATTAACTGGTGGTCTCAACTCAGATCTATCTTTCCTTCTGTTCTTCTTTCCTTCCTTGGTACTGGGGATTGAACCCAGGGTTTACCACTGAGCTATATCCCCATTAAGCTATATCCCTAGTCCTTTTTGATTTTGTTTTTTAGTTGTTGATAGTCCTTTATTTATTTTACGTGATGCTGAGAATCAAACCGAGTGCCTCACACATGCCAGGCAATTGCGCTACCACTGAGCCCCAGCCCCAGCCCCCTAGTCCTTTTTACTTATTATTTGAGACAGGGCCTTGCTAAGTTTCTGAGGCTGGCCTTGAGCTTGTAAACCTCCTGCCTCAGCCTCTAAAATTGCTGGGATTACAGGTATGCACCACCTGATCCAGAAGATATCATCATTTTTCTTTCCAGGAGTCTGCTTGGTCCATCCTTTGTCAGCCACCATTGAGCTTTTGGACAAAGCAGCGACATAGGTTTTTGTGGATATCACATTAGCAAACTGCATCTTATAGGACATTTTCATGGTTCAGAGGAAAATTAAGAGAGCATTTCTATGAAGGGCATGAGTCTGGCTTTGCAAAGCATTCATATGCACAGGACATGTAGACATTTTCAAGGTGTATTCACATATATGACTTTAGTTGATGCCAACAAGCTAAAGATAGGTCCAAGAATAATTTTGGCTGCAACAAAGCAATTTTACCAGGAAATTCAGCCTAAAAAGCCTGAGAGGGCTTAAGAAGAGAGGGCTAGCAAGATCGCTACAGACGGGCTGGCCTGAAAAACAAACGTGGCCACAGAAGTATCTGGTGTGTAGATTACAGATCTTCCCATTGTTTCAGGAGCACTTTGCTTTTTAGTTTTCCTCTTGGTAAGACTAAGAACTTGATGTTCTTCAAATGCCTAGTATCATGTCTTTTTCAGGTACTGAGAAAGCTCTGGGAGCAATGGAGGGCACCTCCAGGGCACACTACTTAGGCCAAGGCTTAAAGGGAGGCCCCTTTGTGGGCACTGAATCCATTCCTCCTCTGGCACAGTAGATGCTATAGAGTGAGGCGTCTTCTAATCCAGGGGCCACAGCTGGGCCCTGTGTGGCTCTCAAAGCATACAGGGACACTGGATAGTTTAATTTACGTGAGAAAGTAAGTATTAAAAACTGTAAATACCACCTCAATTCCCCAAGCCCTACACACCTGAGCTTAGATTTTTTAGGCTGACAAGGAGAAGGCAGAATGTAGCAATGGTATATATTTAAAATTTTTTTCCAATAGAAAAAAATATGTATAAAAGTAGACTGAAAAATATGGATAAATACCAATGTACACATCACTCAGGTATGACAATTACTAACTTTAAGTCTTATTACTTCTCTACATCTAACCACTTCCTCCTCCCACAACATTCTGAAACAAATCCCAGACAACATATTACTTCATCCATAAATATTTTGATATATCTCTAAATGGCTCTTTAAAACAGAACCACAATACCATTATCACATTTACAAACTAATAATAATTATTCAATGCGATTATTATCCAGTGGGTAAATTTCCAATGATTTCAAATGTCATAAATTCATATGATTTTTGTTTTCCATCTGTTTGAACTAGAATTCAAATAAAAGCTACACATTATAATTGTATTTTGTAATCTGTTAGTTTTGCCTTATTTTTTTTCTATTTATTGAAAAACCTGATCATTTTTCTTGTAGCATTTTCCACTATCTTACTTTTACTGATTATTCCAATTGCATCCTGTGGTCTCTGTACTTCATTCAAATTAGTACTCAAATACAGAGAATTGATCAGATTTGGGTTCAGTTTTGTGCAAATTTTGGTGCTGTCTCTTTTCAGCAGGTAAAATTGAATGCCTATTTTTTTCTGTAATGGTAGCATCCACTGATGATCATTGCCTAGAGCAGTAATTAATTCAATATGGTTGCACGTACTGGCAGTCAAATTCATTCTTTCCTTCTTCAATTGTTACTTGGAATTCTTAAATAAAAGAGAAGTTCCATTAATCTACTGTTTGTTCAACTAGTGATAGATTTCAAATAGAAAGGTAACATAAATGCTTTGTTTACCACTTCTCAACCCTTTTTATTAGATGATATGGTTTGCTAGTTTCCTTATGATATTCTTTATCTTCCATTTTAAATATAATTTTGAGTTGCAGAGCACTTGCTTAGCATATACAAAGTCCTTAGTTTAGTCTCTTGCACCTACATCATGACAACAAAAAAATCATTTTGCATTCTTGGATTTGAACATATTTGATGCATTTCAATCAACTCAACATAAATGCAGATATCATCTGATACTCAATTTCTACTAATTTTGGTCACTGAGAGCTTGTTCAAGTTGTCTCTGGGCTCCTATGACCCTGGTATAGCTGACAAGGGAAGTTTTTTTAAGGTTCCTCTTGCTCATTTATTGCTCCAAATATGGAATATGATATCTTTCAATGGAACTAAGAGGACTTTTTTTAACTTAAAAAATTTTTAATACCTCATAGCAGTATATCTATTGGTACTGGGTTAGCTATCATTTTTAGAACTTTTTAGTGGACAGAGTTATAAAATTTTTATTTTAATACTAAATACATCTTGGGTTCATTCTAATATTTCCAATTCAAATGGAAGACTTCAGAGTTTTCACTTAATCTCATTTAAATTTCATATGAACCTCCTATCCCCACTTCTAATCCAGTTTGAAATAACATCAAGAATGATGGAATATCACCCAATTACTCATTCATTTGTATCCTATGATATATCTATATCTTTATCTAGATATATATTATATAAACATACCAGGATTTCAGAATAATAATGAAATACTAAGAACAGCACAATGGTCTCTGCAAACAGTTTAGTTTGTTGCTATAAACATAGCATTATTTTTTTTGGTCTTAGGTCTATCCCATTAGGGATGAACAAACTGCTGCATTTAAAAAATCACTTTGAGTAGTTCTCTCCCTGTGGCTATACCACCAACTGGAAATGCATTTACATTCACTTGCTTCATCTTACTGTTATTTAAAAGACTGCCTTTTGACAATGATTTTGTTTTATAGCTTTGTAAAATAGATTTCTACTTAAACCTCAAAATCAAGGTTTACTCAGGAAGTCTGACTTCTAACCTGTCCCTTCTGCTCTATTCCCTTTTATGTTTAGTTATATGACTTACCTCCTTTTTAAATTTTAAGTGGATTTAAGAATTTCACATAGCATCCTCCACTGCTTGGATAAATGATACCATCTATAAGCACTTTTTTCCCACCTTGCTTTGCTACTTTACAGTACTTCCTCTAGATCAGTATGTACCGTATCAAGTGATCATCTGTACTCATTATACCTTCTATTAAACAAAAGGCTGTAATCCACACAGATGTTCATCAACAGAGAACTGATCACAGCTCCGTGAAATGAGGATTTCTTGCGTAAAAGCTTTCCATACTTTTTCAGTGTATCTTTGGCATAGAGTCCTAAAAGTAAGACTGGCAGAAAAGGTAATGCTAGTGTCATTTTGCTAAATTCTGGCAGTGTCCTCCATAGAGACTTTACCAGTTTTCGTCGCCAACAGCAATGTAGGAAATGTAGTTTATGTTTTGCCATAACCTCAACTACAGAATGTGTTGTTGATCTTCTGGATTTTTGGCAATCTCAGAGGTTAGAAACCATTATCTTACTGTAGTTTTTTTTTTTTTAAATCTGCATTTCTCTTACTACATCTTAAAACAAGTATCTTCTCACACGGCTAAGATTCACTATCATTACATTTTCTGTAAACTATCCATTTCTTCTAGTCCATTTCCTCTGTTTGAATATGGTTTTAGTCTTTATTTTTTCCTACCATAATTAGCTCATTATGTATTAAAGACAAAAATCATTCTTCTTTGCTATGCATTGAAAACGCTTTCTATATTTTGACATTTGTCATTTTCCTTTGCTTTCAGTGTCTTTTTCCTTCCAATAAAAATAAAATTATATTGAGAGTGGGGAGGAATGAATACATGGAACACTGAGGATTTTTAGGGACGTAGAACTGTTCTATATAATAATATAATGGTTATACATTTGTTCAAACTGGCAAAATATACAATACCAAGGGTGAATGCCAATGTAAACAATGGACTTTGTGTGATTATAATGTGTTAATGTAGGTTCATCAATTGTAATAAATGAACATTTTGATGTGGGTTGTTGATAGTGTGGCAGTTTGAGGAGTTACAGAATACATGCAAAATCTATGTACCTTCCAGTCAATTTTTAATTTTGTAGTAGTGGGAGTTGAACAGAGGGCCTTGCACAAGCTAGGCAAGTGCTCTACCATTGAGCTACATCCCCTGCTTCTTTCTACTCTATTTTGCTGTGAACCTAAAATTGTTCTAAATATAAAATGTCTATTAAGATAGCTTATAAATGCTTATATATCTTTTTCCTTAATGGTTCTGGATTTTGAGCCTTAATTTAAAAAATTGTCTCAATTGTCAGGTTATAGAGAGTTTCACCCATATTTCCTTCTACCAATTCAATGGTTTCATTTTTTAAAAACACTTAAAGCTCTAATGCAGTTGAAATTAATCCTGTTGCATGATGTGAGAAATGGATCTAATTTTATAATTTTCCCTATATTGCTCTAGCTATTCTAACACCACTTAGGAAAAAGAACATCAGTGGGTAAGCCTCACTGATTTGAGATGCTTCCATCATTATATGATACATTTGCATATGCAATTGGTCTATTTCTGTATTTGCTTATGCCAAGGTATTTGTAAAAGGTATCTTTTTTCTTATTATGTGTGTCAACTTGTTATTGTATTTACAAGCAAAGCTGTTGATTTCTCTGTTAAATTTACATTCTGCTGTTTTACTAAAGTCTTACTATATTTAGCAATTTTTTTCCATAGGGTTTTTTTTTTTTTTGGTTTGTTTTGTTTTGTTTTTCCAGAGATACACCATCATAGCAAATGCAAATAGGGATTGTGTTAACATTTCATCTTCAATTCTTCAGCCTCTACTTTTTTGTTTCTGATTTCATTGATTCATGCTTCCTTTAATATGATTTTAAACATTTTTAGAGGTAATGGGCATTTTGCTCCAAACTTCAGTGAGAAAAACTTTAGTGTTTCAATATCAATGTGACAAGATGCTGGCTGCTGGATTTTGATCTACACACACGTGTATACACACATTTAAAAGGTATCCATAAGTTGCCAGGCATAGTGGCACATGCCTGTAAACCCATTGACTCAGGAGGCTGAGGCAGGAGAATCACAAGTTCTAAAGCCAGCCTCAGCAACTTAGCAAGGCTCTAAGCAACTTAATGAGACCCTCTCTTAAAATAAAAAGTAAGAAGGCCTGGAGATGTACTCAGTGGTTAAGCACCCCTGGGTTCAATCCCTGGTATCACCTTTGGCCCCCCAAAAACAGTATCCATAAATTTCTTTTTTGGGTGGTTTTATAATAGATGGATACTATCTTTCATACTTTTTTTTTCTCTTTTTATTTGGGGGAGGCACCAGAGGTTGAACTCAGGGGCACTTGACCACTGAGCTACATCCCCAGCCCTATTCTGTATTTTATTTAGAGACAGAGTCTCACTGAGTTGCTTAGCACCTCGCTTAAGGCTGGCTTTGAATACAGGATTCTCCTACCTCAGCTTCCTGAGCTGCTGGGATCACAGGCACATGCCACTGCACCCAGGAATTTTTTCTCTTAAGATTTATTAATATGATGAATTCTAGTAATGATATTCCTATTATTGTACCTCATTCATATTTCTGGAATAAATACCCTTAAATCATTCATTGGTGTTTCTTTTTATATGCTTTTAAATTCAATTTGTTATTTTATTTTTTTTAATTATAGGTGGACACAAAATCTTTATTTTGTTTGTTATTTTTATGTGATGCTGAGGATCAAATCCAGTGCTTCACATGTGCTAGGCAAGTGCTCTGCCACTGAGCCACAATCCCAGCCCCAGTCTGTTAATTTTTATATAAGATTTTTACATTGACATAATGAATTAGATTGATTAATGGTTTTTATTTTTATGTGCAACAATCAACATTATATACCTAAAATAAAATTCAATTTTTTTTTCCTTTTCAATACTCTGCAGTGTTCTAAGTAGCGCTGGGGTCATATGCTATTTGAAGGTTTAACAGATTTCCTCTGTGAATCAATCTGTTCTTGTGCTTCTTTTGTGGCTATCTCTTTTACAGTTTTCTCTATTTTTTCCCCTATGGTAATTACTCTTTTTAGATTTTCTATCTCCGTAGGATTCAAATTTATTAGATTATATTTTCCTAGAGATTTATTCATTTTATCTTGGTGTTCAATTTTATTTGAATGGAGTTAAATAATGAAATGTTTCCATAGGCCTAAATCTTCTCTATGTTGAAATGAGGAAAACAAGTACTATTTGCAAAGTATTCACAACAACACTGACCATGCTAAGTGTTTTATGAATAAGTTACCTGTCATTCAGATAAGAGGTGCACAGTTTTATTCATTTAACTGAAGTCCAGAGATGCCATTGGCAGAGATAGTATTCCTACCTAGTCCTATTTTGATCCAAAGGTCACCATTCTGCCATCCACACAATGCCATTCATTATAAATGGAACAGGGCATCTTCACAAAATTTTGAAGCAAAAAGCATCCGATGCTTTGAAATACCTCATATACATAGATGCATGATGGGAAGCAAAACATTTTCTTAGTTGGCACTTGATTACACCTTTCATGATTTTATCTTAAGTATGAAAAAGTAGAGGGAATGTCTCTTAAAATTTATATCTTTGGGAGTAGTGCAGGATCCACTGAGGTTTTCACTTGTATGCACTGAAATGATATATTAAGCAATGATATATAAAATTCTTCAAGGGTTCATAATATGAGAGCAGATGTAGAGCTGGGATACAGTCATTAGCTCAGATCCCCAAAGATCTAAAGACTACTCTTTCTATACGATTTCCTGTCTTGAACTCATATAAAGACTAGACAATTCTTAAAGAATACATAAGGAATGATAATCTTAATTCTAAAGAATTACTTAAATCTGGAAATGAATTTTGTAAGGCCAGGAAACATGGCGACACCTCCTGACTCATGAAGAAACATGACTTTGCAACTGTGTACATGTCCACATCTTGAAATGATCACGTTCCAAGGGAACCTGAGTGTCAGAGGCATTATCTCATGCTTGAAAATCTGCAGTAGAGCTTCCCTGCACAATGCTAAACCTCTAGCATGGGATGCATGTAAGATTCCCTTGCTTTCAAAGATTTATGATTTTATTCTCCAGGTTTATAAATCTAGCTGTTACACTGGCATAAAATATGTGTCTATGTAGACTAATGTGCCCTAAACAAGTGTTTAAAAATTACAAACAACTCAATAAAAGGTTGATACCTCTAATATTGATTTCAGTCATTTCATTCAGCATTTTATCTGGGTAAAGAAATATTCTGTACAAAGAAAAATACATAGCCTCCTATTGCCATTGTGATGGGTGAGGGAAGACACCTTGAACCTTGAGCCCTGAGCTGCTGCCCTCAACCTGCTTGCTCCTTCCCTCTCTGAGGGCTTCTTTGGAGGGTGGAGTTCACATATTTGTCTTGTTACCACGTTGAAATATACCAGATGCTAAACACAAATGCTGAGTGAATGAACAAAAGGAAAATGAAAACCTTAAGCTGAACTTTCTTCTCTATTCTGTTGCACAGATATGAAAATCACCATAATTTAAAATTCAACTCAGATCAGAATAAATATAATGTTGTTTACAAGCAAATTCATAATTCAAGAACAGTACAGTTCCCTTTGCTTGGCAAAATGAATGAAAGAAGGATGAAGATAAGATGAGTTTTTTTTTTTTCTTTTTTTTTTAGTTTTGCAGAGCTGGGGAATAAATTCCAAGGCCTTGTGTATGTCAGGGAAATCCACCACTGAGCTACACCCTTGACCCAAGAGGAGTTTTTGAGGATTTAGGTAGTCTGAAAAAAGCATATTCTGGGCTGAAAAACAACACAGAAGCAAACAGCACAAAGACCCTTATATATCCAGGAGAGCCAGAGGCTATGAAGGCTGTGGAGAAAGACTAGGGTCAACCATCTGGACTGTCACAGTGAGTAGACTTGACCATATCACAGGCCAATGAGAGTTTCTGAGGATAGAAACATGAATGACAGGTGCTTTAGGAAAATGAACAAAGATACAAAAACTTGGTAATAGTGTGAAATATTTACCCAGAAGATGTAAAAATACCAGAAGGTACCCACAATTTTAAGTGTTTCCCACCCTCCACCTGACAGCCTACTGCTGACAGAATCTTGTTCATCAGGGGGCAGTAGAGGCTCTGGATTCTACACAAGACAGACAGTATTCCTGGCACCTGGGATGTCAGTCAAAACTGGATGGTGGTAGTTTCATTTCCCTGGGCCTGCGATTCACCTGTCTGGACATGTCTGGGCTAAATGATCCAGTTTACCTTACCCAGTTAACTGGGTCTGGGTTATGAGAAAGCATTTGCTTCCTTAATAGAAAGGGAAACACTTAACTGGAATAGCTCTTTCCCATGTTGCTTTTCTATCACTTTTTTTCTGTTTTAAGCAAGGGAATAATATCTGCAAGTATACTCACTATACTGGGGCTATGAAGCAATCGGACAAAACCCACCAAAGGCTGGATGGAGTAGAAACACCATCCCTGCGGGTATCATTGAGAATGTGTGTCAGTCTTAGACAAACCACCTTTGGAATTTTATTACAGTTTTCATAAAAACATCTATTTGTTCAAGTTGATTAAGTCAAACATTATGTCTAATGAATAGATAAAAGAATGATTCAGAGGCTAAAACTAGAAAAGAAACAACAGAGGAAAAGAAAATTGAAGGCAAGCGTCATTTTTCACAGATGTAAAACTTAAAAGATGAGAAATTGCATCTAAACTGGAGAAAAAAACATAGAAAGACAAAGAAGGGCCCTGGAGCTGTCTTGTCTTGAGTCCTTGATTAAAGGGGGCTGTGAGGTGGAAGAAGGTGAGTGCATGGGAATTTCTGGAGATGCAAAATCGACTTTGGAATGCCTATCTTCAGACTCGCATGACAGAGAAATATATTTTCCTCTTACCAAATCCTCTATTATTTCCTTTCTCTGTAACAGCCAAACATATTTCTAATGGAAACATATAATATTAACATATATTATATATTTGCTGTTAAATGCAAATAGAAAAAACCACATGATGATCTTAAAAAAGGCTAAAAAACTCCACCCTAGCATATTATACCAACTCAACCTGGAATAGGGGGAACTTTCTTTAATTTACTAAAGGGTATTGATCCCAAACTAAGAGGAATGATCAGATCTAATAATGACAATTTTTAGAAGTACTTCCATTGAAGTGCAGAACAGGTACATGACTAAGTACTAATACTAAGTACTAATACAAGAAAATTTTTAAATGGCTAGAACAGGTCAACATACAAAAATCAATACTTTTCCTATATACCAATTAGCCAATGAAGCATTTTAAATAAACAATGAAAATGATCCATTTTATAGTAGCCAATACCAAAATAGTATTCATTCTATGAACCAACTAAGGAAAACAAAAAAATAAGACATTTTTATTTTGTTCTTTTGCAGAAAACGATCAACCTTCATTTAAAAAGACAATTTAAATATATGGGTTGGAAGATTGTATTTTAGGTTTTTTGTTTTGCTTTTTTTTTTCAGTATTGGAGACTGAACCTAGGATCCTGTGCATGCTAGGCAAGTGCTCTACCACTGAGGTATATCCTCAGCCCAGAAGATTGTATGAATAACAAAATGGATGCAGAAGTCATCCTTCCACACATCAGACACAAAAACACTGTTATTAAAGCAGTGGTACAGGGAAAGAAAGTCAGACCAATGTGGGAGAAGGGGAAAACAGATTCTGTGTGTGTGTGTGTGTGTGTGTGTGTGTGTGTGTGAGAGAGAGAGAGAGAGAGAGAGAGAGAGAGAGAGAGAGAGAGACTGACTCTGACTCTGATTCACCCCACTGATTGGTCTAAGTAAATTGAGATGTTTTGGATCTCTGCTTTGTCAGTTTTTCTTACAGCTAAAAGTATCCATGTGACCAGTTCTCCTTCCACAATTCCCTAAAATTTAAGAGGAAATCTGCCAGGCTACTTTTAGCAAATATTTTTGCTTTCCTAATAAAAGGTGCATACATAGAATCCTCCCATTTCTCCCCAGTCTCTACTTGAAGTGATGCAACATGAGAAGCTACAACAGCTTGTGACCATGAGGGCAACATCAAGAGAACATCAAAGATGCTGCCCTGATACCACTGAGCAGTAAGCTCAACTACAGCACTGACTCAAGACCATTGTGCAAAAATAAACTTATCTTCAACTTATCTTGAAGCCCCTGGTGCTCCACTCTTTTGTCACTCAAAGCCAAGAGCATTGTTTACTGACAGAATGATAAATGTGGAAAATCCCAAATTGATACGAATCCAATGGGGGAAAGGAGTATACTATAAAATAAATTGGCAGTCCATGTGGAAAAATGAAGTTGAATTCCCTATATAACACCAACCAATAAATTCCACAGAAATTCAATAAGAAATAAAACAATTTCTTATCTATTAAATAAGAAGTAAAACTATAAGTGTGTCAGAAGAGAAAAGTATAGTTGATCATGTTTACAACCTGGAGATCAGAAAGCCCACTGAAGGCCTTGCCTGATGTGATTCATAGCCCTTTCTTTTACATTTCTAGATTATACTTCCTGGACTCTTGTGCAGTTGGCTGTGGCCATGTGGCTAAGTTCTTGGTCAGAAGAAGGTGATGTAGAAGTAATTTGGGCCATTTGGAGGCCTGGCCCTGAACTTTCCCCTGCATCCCAACTTCTCTCTGATCTCTCTCTCTCTCTCTCTCTCTCTCTCTCTCTTGTTG
>NW_026000196.1:20652918-20670447 GCF_001458135.2 Marmota marmota marmota
CGCTCGCCTGGCATGCGTGCGGCCCGGGTTCGATCCTCAGCACCACATACAAACAAAGATGTTGTGTCTGCCGAAAACTAAACAATAAACATTAAAAAAAATTCTCTCTCTCTCTCTCCCCCTCCCTCCCTCCCTTACTCCCCCCACATTCTATTTATTTATGTATTTAGTTCTGGTACTAGGATTGAACCCAGGAATACTCAATCACTGAGCCATATCCCCAGACTTTGGTATTTTTTGAGACAAGGTCTTGCTAAAATGCTTAGGGCCTAACTAAGTTGCCTAGGCTGGTCTTGAACTTGTGATCCTCCTATCTCAGCCTCCTGAGTCACTGGGACTGCTGGTGTGCACCACCATGCCCTGCTTCTCTTATCTCTTATTTGCTGGCTCATTATAAATGACTTGGGGAGAGCCAGAGACATCAGGACACGATGAACCTCCTGGATGAAAGAAGGGGGAGTCCACAAACAATGACGGGAAGCAGGCTCCACTTGCTGATCTCACTGGGCTAATACATGGCAAGAAACATGGTGTGGTGCTTGAGGTGAGGATCCCTCAGCACAGTGCCTGGTAGTAAGCATGGACAAAAGGTTCAGGCAGGGCCACTGATGTAATTATTTATGAATTTATTTGAAAATATGTTCTCAAGCCAATAAACTTGGAAACCTAACAAAAACCCTCTGGAGTTCTATTCCTTCAGAAGATTTATTTTTGGTAACTTTTATATCATATCAAAAGAACTCAGACTTCTTAAAATGTTGTTTCTGTACTAAAACTGATGAATAGAAAATCCAAGAAAGAAACTGCATTTTTAAGTAGAAAGTGTATTTGTCTACACTCTGTTGAGGAAAGAACGGGAAAACCAATTCCATTCAATCAGTGGGAACTGACTCAAGACAGATAAGAAGCATTGCTGCCCTGGAGGACATAGCTTCAGCAAGTTTGAAGCAACTGATTTCCACAAAGAAAAAAAAAAGTCTCTTGCTGTTGGCCAAGAATGGACTATTTCTTTCTGAACTGCTCATGGTCTCTGAAAATAAGCTGCCTCTGATTTCAACCTCTCTAATCAATGACCAAGGATGTGACCAGATCTGCAAAGACGACGAACGCAAAGGGAACAAGAACCAAGAAAGATTAATGAAGAATGGAGGAGGAAGGAAGAAAGAGGAAGGAAGATTGAAGAAGCAGAGAAAAAGATGAATGAGCGCTGTACTGAGATGCATACATCTAAGTACAATCAATACCATAAATCTCATGAATGCTATGTGAGCTTTCTACTGATGTTGAATCAATTACCCCCAAATTTAGAAACTTAAAACAATATACATTTACAATCTCGTTTTCTGAGGGCAAATTTCAAGAGTACAGCTTAGCCAGGTGTCGTTCAGAGTCTTTCACAAGGCTGTAATCAAAATGTTGGCAGGGGCTGGGGGGAGGGGGCTGCATCACATCTGAAGGTCAACTGAGGAATAAACTTGGCAGGACTGTTTTTGAGGGTTGTTGAATTAAGAACTTCAGTTCTTTGTCATGTGGGTGTTATTATCATGGAGGACACCATAAATAACTGCTTGCCTTATCAGATTGACAATATGAGAAGAGTCGGAGAGAGCATGACCAAGAGGGAAGTTGCAATCTTTGTGACCTGATCTTGGACCGATCTTTCTGAACCGATCTGTCATCAGCCCTTCACATATGTTGTATTCTGTTCATCAGGAGCAAGTCACTAAGCACAGCCCCCATGCAAGGGCAGGGGCTATACATGATGGGTTGTCAGGAAGCAGTAATGTTTGGGAGGCATGTCAGTAGCTGCGTGCCAGAGATGCCCTTTCAATATCTACACCAGGGCTCAAGTTCATTGTGGGATGAACTTGAGAAAAGTGGAATCTTAAGACTTATTACACAATCACTCACAATTTAGCAGGCACATTCTTTTACCTAATTCTCATAGAAAAATTCATTTCAAACTAGAAAAAGAGAAAACCGGTGATTTCTTAAATTATATCCTGATGGAACACAAATAAGCTTGCTTGACCCTATTCTGAAGCTCTTGAGAAACATATACAACATTTACCTAATAATTCACAGTAGATAAAAATGCAGAGTTTATCGTCCTGTAAAGTTAGAGGTTAACCTACAGAAATTGACAATTTACTATGATTTTTACCACCTAATAACAAAGTTAACCCCAAATATGGTATTTTTTTCTTGCTCTTAGAATTAGCTTAACTTAGCATCTTTTTTCTATATTTCTTTTCCAACTAACTATAAATCTCTTGTTGGTTCCCTTATTAATGAGTAAATGAAATAAAGCTTTGGCACATGCTAACAGATGATTTTGTCAAGAATTGAGCTTTTGTATGCTCTAGGAATGCCCATATTGTATATCGGGAATTCAGCAAAGTGCTGAACAATGATTCCAATAGAAAATGGTCTTAATTTGAAAGCTGATTATTTAAAAGCTTTCTATGTTCATGTATCCTTGAAAAACAATGTGCCTTCAGGGATGATCAGGGCTCAATGACTGATGTGATGTGAGGAGAAAGAGAAAGAATATTTATCTAAATCTAAGTAGGAGAAAACTATCAGACAAATCAATTTTGTGAGACTTTCTATTTTAAAAATTAGCTTAGATTCTTCAAAAGTGTCAATATGTTGGGGCTGTAGGTGGACACCAGTGGTAGAGCCCTTGCCTAGCTAATGGGAGACCCTAGGTTCCATTCCTGAGCACCCCGTCAACACACACATACACATGTATACATACACACAACCTAAAATTGCTCCTCAATAATATATATTGGAATCTGGGGTGTAACGAGCTTGCCTAGCATGATCATGGCCCTGGGTTCTATTTCAAGCAAAAAGGAAAATATAATCATCACAAAATTACAAACAAAAGCAGGGTTTTGGTTTAGAAAGATATAGTGAAATCCAGTGCATAACACTAAATGCTAGACAGAAGAGTCATGATGAATATTTTTGGGGCAACCCAGAGTACCTGAACAGGAATAATGTATTGGATAATGTTACTTTATCAGTTTAAATTCCACAGTGGTAATGATACTCTGGTTTTGTAGAAAATGGCTATATTCTTAGATCCATGCCAAAGAATGCCATGATGCATGTGGTTTACCTTCAAATGTTTGAACTAAAAGTTGAACACACACATATATACTCACAAATATAAACTGACAATCCCTGTGTGTATATGGGTGTAAGTAAAGGATAAATCTGAGGAAAAACATGAGTTTTACTAAAAAAAATAAATAAAGAGGTACACATGGCCAACAAGTATATGATAAAATGTCAACATCTTTAGCCATCAAGGAAATGCAAATAAAAACTAAACTGAGGGGGCTGGGGTTGTGGCTCAGCAGTAGAGTGCTCGCCTAGCATGTGCAAGGTGCTGGGTTCTATCCTCAGCACCACATAAAAATAAATAAATAAAAGTATTGTGTCCAACTACAACTAAAGAAATATTTAAAGAATCTCATTTAAAAAAAAATTAAACTGTGATTCCATCTCACTTCAGTCAGAATAATCATCATCAATAATATAATAAAAAATGCCAGCAAGGATGCAGAAAAGGGGGCCCTTAATTATATAAATTAGTACAAGCTTTATGGGAATCAGTATAGAGGCTGTAAAAAAAATTAAAAGTGGAACAACCACATGATTCTGCTAAACTATTGCTCAGTATCCATTAAAAAGAATTAATGACAAAATTCTTTAGAGATTCATGTATTCCCATCTTTATACGAGCACAATTGACCCTAGCCAAATTATGGAACCAGACTAGTTGTCCATCAATACATGAAGAGTTAAAGAAAATGTGGTATACATATATAATAGAGTTTTATTTAACCATAAAAAGGAATGAAAGTATGTAATATTTAGGAAAATGGATAGTTCTAGAAACTGTTATGTTAAGCAAAATAAGCCAGTTCAGACAAGTACCATATGATTTCTCTCATATGTGGAAGCTAGCGAGAAAAAGAAAGGGAAAGAAGGGGGATCTCATAAAAATAGAAGGGATACTATTAGGATAGAGGAAAGGGACCAAGGGAGGGCAAAGGGAGGTACTAGGTAATGAAACTGATCCAAGTATGTTCATGTATGAATATGCCACAATAAAACACAATATCATATTTGATTAAGTGAACAATAAAAATTTTAAATATCCTTAAAAAAGAATATATGAGTTTTCATTCTATTTATTCAACTTTTCCATAGATTTGAAGTTTTTCATAATAAAAAAGGATGTAAAAAAGTGAAAGTGTTTGCTTCAGGGGACATACATAAGGCAAAAGGATAAGTGTGTTAGCATATGAAGTAGATAAAAATCATATTTTTGGACAAGCACTAAAAGGAAATATTAAAAATGAAAATAATTAAGTGTGTTAAGATAATGAGTGTGTTTTCCTTTTGCTTAAATTACTGTTATAATACTTTAAAATCAATCATAGTTATAACAGATGGTAATAGAGAATTATAAAGTAAATTTTTCACTGGTATAAATCAAGTCACTTGCCAATCACTATAGTCACATTCTTTTTAAGAATGTTTATTATTCTAAATTCAAATTCTAATGTAGTGTGACTACATCTCTGAATTCTTTATCAGTGGACTTTAGTGGGTCCACTATACTGGAGTTTAGACATGATTTCTGGTGATCTCTCAGAACCTCTACAAACTCTGTTATAGACATCTACTGCACCCACCTCTCTTGCACTCTCACCAGGACCCCATGAGCAAGGGACTTACTTTTCAGACACCTGGATTCTCTGGAGGTCAATGGCAGTCAGGCATTCGGGTCAGCTCTGCACCATCCCTGCTGAAAGTGGTCCATTGTTGCTGCAGTGGAAGGCATGAGAGCACAGCCCGAGAGCTCTGGAAAAGAGGAGATTAGAGAATGTTCAGGAGGCACAAAAAGTGAGAATTTAAAATTTCAATGTCAAGACTTAATATTTTTTACACTAAAAAATTAAATATGAATGTCTCAAAAATAATTTAAGTATCTAATGTGCCATGTGAAATGGTGTGGATGGTGAATTCCACTCTCAACACACCATTCCACCCTTTAATTTTTAAATGAATACTTGTACCATTTTAAAAAGTCTTCTTTCTGCAGACTTAAGAGACGTAGATTTGGGTCAGAACCCTGAGAAGCTGACATTCCAGGAGAAGTAGACTATTCCTTCCACAGGGGCTCAGGAACTCAATCCTCACTTCTGAACTTCTTGGAGAAACTCTGGCATTGTAATCCATGGAGAACCTTTGTTAAAACTAAAACCCTTTCTCTTTCTATGCTACTGCTATATTTTGTCAAAATCATTTAATTATTAATTTCAAATTATTTTTACTTTTCATGTTTCTATGATCTTAACAATTGTTTCAAGTTTCTGATGATATTACTAATAACTGTAATGTGCTATTGTGTTTTAAGGTTTGCTAATTGATCATGGATAATTTTTATCTCCTGTTTCTCTTATTTTTTTTATTTTACTGGAAGTATTCCTTGACTAATCCTTTCAAAATTGTTTTGTAGGTAATCAATTTGAATTCTTAAATAAAAATCTAAACATAAGACAATGAGAATCAATGGCCAAACAATACTGACAAAGAACAAAGTTGGAAATCTCACAGCTCCTGATTTCAAAATATATTACACAGTTATAGAATCAGAACAGGAACAAAGACACACTTAAAGAATAGGGATAGAACAGGGATCCCAGATTTTTTGATAAAGGTGCCAAGACCATTCAATTGGAAAGGACAGATTTTTGTTTGTGTGGATTTGATTTTTTATCACAGGATGAAGGGAAAAGTAGATATCCATATGAAAAAGAATGAAATTAGACCCTTTACTAACACTATTTATACACAAATGGATACAAAATGGACCAAAGACCTAAATATAAGGTCTAAAACTTTGAAAGTATTAGTAGAAAACATTAGGGGAAAGCTTCATAACATGGGATTAGGCAGTTATTTCTGAGATATGACACCAATCCCATTGGATGATCTTGGCATCCTTATCAAAAATCATTTGACTATATATGTGATGGTTTAATTCTGGGTTTCCTATTCTATACCAGTGGTCTTTAAATGTATCTTTGATCTATAACACACTGTTCTGATTACCACAGCTTTGTAATGGGCAACAGAAGAAAATAAATAAATAGGAGTTCATCAAAATTAAAAGCTTTTATGCATCAAAGGACACTATTAAGAGAATGAAAAGACAGTCCATCAAATGGCAGTCCATCTAATTAGTTACACATCATGTACAACCTGAAGAATGAGAAATTATACTCCATATATGTATGTCAAAAAACATTCCATTATGGTGTGTAACTAATTAGAACAAATAATATCAACAACAACAACAACAAAAGACAAAAGAAAAAAAATCCAGGGGACAGGAGTTAGGCATGATTTGGAATCTAAGATTGTATGGGCAGTGAAATTCTTTCAAGGGAAATGAACATGTAGACATAAACAGGCTCAGAAAGTTCCTTATTCCTAGACTCTAAAAATATTCATACAGAAAATACTCAAATAAAAAAGAAATACAACATTAAAAGGTGAATCATTATTGAAGACAATCATTATAATGAATTAAAAATGATAAAGTAGCTGGGCATGGTGATGTATGCCTGTAATCCCAATGGCTCCACAGGCTGAGGCAGGAGGATCATGAGTTCAAAGCCAGCCTCAGCAAAAGTTAGGTGCTCAGCAGCTCGGTGAGACCCTGTCCTAAATAAAATACAAAATAGGACTGGGGATGCTGCTCGGTGGTTGAGTGCCCCAAGTTCAATCCCCAGTACCAACCCCCTAAAAAAAGACAAAGTAGTACTTATTTGGATTATTAAGTTAAAAAAAATGAAGTTAAAAATAAAAGGACAAGGGCTGGGGCTGTAGCTCAGTGGTAGAGTGCTTGCCTCACGCGTGTGAGGCACTGGGTGTGATCCTCAGCACCACATAAAAATGATTATATAAAAAGATATTGTGTACATTTACAACCAAAAAATTTTAAAAAATAAAAGGACAAAATAAGCTATATTATGATATTATTAAAATAAGGAAATTTATAGTACTATTAATATTCCACAAGATAAAATTCAAGATATAAAAATAGCTAATAAGCCCTTTCTAAAATTCCTTAGGAAGGAATGCCAAACTGGTGTTAAAGAGGGCTAGTTGTATCAAATTTTAAAAATAAAATAATAATCTGTAGTGAAATTATAGCAATTAAAAATTGCTTAGGGAAATAAACCTGTCAATATAAAACTCACAGGGAACTGGGGATGTAGCTCAGTGGTAGAATGCATGCCTAACATGCCCAAAGCCATAGGTTCCATCCCCGGAACAATAACAACAACAAAAAAAGACACCCCAGAGATTCTGAACACATAACTATGATTCACAATATATCACTTAACCCTAAAGAGAAAAGAAGGAGTAACTATATACTAAATTCAGTCCCAGAGAAAGACACCTTGGCTCATATGAGCCCGTACAAGATGTGCAAATGAAGTTGACAGGGATCCACAAACCAGACCCATTAGGTACATTTCCCATGATGAGACTGATACCTGTGCTCAAGTCAGAAGACTGTACAGTGTGATTATGCGCCTAGCAATGGGTGGGGTGAAAGTCTCCCATGAGAATACTCATACATAGGATCAGGGGCTGTTTCTCCCCAAGGCTCAATATCCAGTTTTGTGATAGCAGGTGGTTATATGGATTATTACTTCTTTTTACTGTGGGTCTCACTTACTGAGCATTTATTACACCCCAGGTACCAGGCTGAATGCACCACATGATTTCTTTCAATCTGACAAGAACACTGTGCGATCTCCCAGCCTGAGGACTTGCCTAATACCAGTGGCCAGTGGAGACTGGGTTCAGAATTTTATAGTTTAAGGCCAGTGTTATGAGGCCAGTTGTTGCCCTTCTCCTACTTCCGGTATCAATTTTCTTTGTTCACATTTTATCCCTGAGGATTTTCAAAAGCCTGCTTCTCTTCTGGCTCTACACAAGACTCAGCTCAAATTTGTGTTCTTTATGAAACTTTCCTTATAATAGCCTTCAGCCCAGGCAAAGTTTCATCTCCTAGCATCTTCCAAGCTGGACTTAGCACCCGGCCCACCTGCCAAGTAGCCCAACTCCATGGATCCTCAGCCAGCTTGTCTAAAGAATGAAGGAAACTCTCCCATTCACAATCTTCATATACTTGCATTAGGATAGGCAGATAGTGAGGGGTTTTATTTCTGAGTCATCCTAACAGCTTTAAGAGAAAAGAAGATTCCTAGGAAATGGGTCTTAACTCACATCTGATCACTCAGTTTGCCACTGGCCCAGGAAGGCTTGCCAGCTGTGTTCAGGCCAGGTGTTCATCATGACTTTGGGCCTGCTGGTACCCAGTTTCATTTCCAGTTCTCAAATGAAATCAAAACTTGCAATGTGTCCTGGCTCAATTTTCAGGAAATTTAAATTCAGATAAAGTCTAATCACTTCTGGAAATAAAGATGAGATTCTCTTTGTACTATAAGATATTGTAAGTCCAGTATATGTCTGAAATGAATTATGTATGTAAAGATCTGGAAAGGCATGAAGTCCTCCTCAAAATGCAAGTTACCCCTAGAGAGATATACAAGAAAATTGCAACTGATTTAAAAACAAGTTCAGATTAGGAACAAAATAAGGGGGAGGGGAAAGGTGATCAGCCAACATTAAGGAAAGAACCAATGCTTTGTGGGCTCCTTAATCTTGGAGACTGACAGGAGCTGCTAAAATGAAATAGCCCTTTAGCCCTGCATTCTGGCTCTGAAAGGCAACTGTGGCTGGATTAGGTGGGTTAATGCCTGCAGATACCACCCATTAGGAGACTGGGGATGCCCTTTTCAGTGATTCCCAACAATAATTGTGGGCCCAGGGAATGTGCTTATGGCTATGAACACAGGTGCCTTTTGGAAGTTCTGGAGAGATCAGATCCTCAATGCCAACATTAAAGCCTCCTCCCCACATGTCCCTCCACTTCACCAACAGAGTCTAGGGGAGCATTCACAGGCCTGGGATTGGTACCAGCCTTGTCCCCTGCTTGGTGTGGTCTTGAGAAGCTTCTTCAACTCCGCTTTATCCATTTGTTCATTACCAAAACACTTGGGTTCTTCTAAGGGTCTGGTGAAAATGAAAGGGGGGACAGGCTTCTGAAAATGCTCTAGGAACCCAAAGGAGCTCACTTCTATAAGCTGACATTATTTTACAGTAAGAATATAGGTCCAGAGTGGTGCTAGAATCATTGGAAGCAAGACCAGACATGCTTGCAGGCCTGGCTGATGGAAAACATCAGCAGGTGACCAAGTACCTTGCATGTAAAACTCAGAGAAGGTGGGACACTACCCCAATAACCATACAGGCAGCAGGAGCAGCAAGCACAAAGCAGGTGTGTCACAGGTCAACAGGCACAGAAGCCCTGTTTATCCTCCTTCCAACCCCACTGGGCACCACCCAGACGTTGGACTTCTGCTCCTTTTCCTACCTAAAGCTTGCTGCATTTTTCTACCTGGTCCCTCCTCTATCCTAACACTTGACCCTTCATAAGCCAAGGTGTCCTCAAAACCCACCACTCCCAGGAAATCTTTGCTGATCATTCCACCAACAAGAATTTTAAAAACTGGCTTACTTTATTTATTCTCAGCAGTTTTCAAGTGTACAATACATTGTTATTAACCCCAGTCACCATGTTGTAAAACAGAGCTCTTTAATTTAATCCTCCTGCCTAACAGAAATTTTGTATTCCTTGACCAGTGTTTCTCCACTCTTGCAGTCCAGGCAACCACTGGACTTTTGTTTATTCCAAATATGAGTGAGATCATGTGATATTTGCCTTTTTGTACTTGGCTTAGTTTACTTAACATAATGTCCTCTCAGTTCATTCATATTGTCTCAAATGACATTTTTTTCCTTTTCCAAGACTGAATAGCATTCTACTGCATATACTATAATTTCTTTATCCATTAAGGCATTGGTGGACACTTATATTGATTCCAGATCATGGCTACTGTGAATATCGCTGCAATAAACATGGGAGTGCAGGTGTTTCTTTGATATACTGATTTTGGACATATACAAGTAGTGGGATTGTAGGATTATATAGTTCTATTTTAATTTTTTTTTTGAAAAACATCCATACTGTTTTTCATAGTGACTAATCTACATTCCCACCAATGGTGTACAAGAATTCCCTTTTCTCCACATCTCAAGACTTGTTATATTTGTTCTTTTCTACAATAGCCATCCAAACAGGTGCCTTCAGGGAGCAATCCCTGTCCAGGATTTACCTCAGCTTTTTTTGTCATTATCTCAAAAAGAGAAGGAGGCACTTTCTTGCCCCTTAAACATTGAATCAGAATTCCACAAAGAAAGGAAAAACAGAGGGAATAAAAAAAAAATAAACCTTAATGTTCCATAGGAAAAAAAAAAAAGACATGGGTGGGACAGTTGGTAGCCTGCAAACGAAGGAGTCACTATGCATCCAGGGACTAGAAAGGATCTGATGTAGATTCTGCAGGTGGGAGGGAGCAGTAGGAGGGCAGCACAGGAGGAGCACAGAAGAGGCTGAGGATGGAAAACCAGGATTAATGTGCCAATGCAGCACCTTATAGAGAGATCACCTCTTCAGAGAGGGCAGCTATGGGTGCTCTGAGACCAGTGAGGTCGGAGACCAGAAGAGTATCTTGAAAGTGCACATTGGCTGCATGCTGGGGGCTTCCTAGTCCAGGTGAATAAGGGTCAGGGCCTAAATCTGTGGAGCTCTCTGCAGGAACAGAGGAGGAGATACTTTGTAGCTCTCATCTGCTTCCCTCTGGTCTGACATTCTCATGCCTTTCTAGGGCAGAAGTGAGTCTCACTGTATTTTCTTGTGTGTGCATCTCTGCACTGGTGCTTTAGGTCCTCCATGTCCACTTCTTCACCTCTTAACAGTATCCAGCTCCTGTTTGCTCTCTACCAAGCCTGACTGTATCACTTTCCAGCACATTTCACACCTGTCTTTCCATTCAGGTGTGATACTTATCCATGGGAGAGTCTGTCAGACAGCTCTAGAAGCTATCTCAAAGGGATGTGGCTGTGTGCTTGAGTAGCTCAGCGGGGTGTGCCCTTTTGAGAGGTACCACTCAACAGCTACTGGTCCAAGGAGAGCCTGTCACCCAGGTGTAACAAGAGACACAGAAGATATCCCAGAGGTGGCAACCTCTGTGTATCAAAAGGGTTAGTCATCAATTTGGAGGGCCTAGTACCAGGTGACTTCAGACCTTAAGAGCATAGTGAGAACAGGCAAACAGGAAGGAGGAATGGAAATGCAGGCATCTTAAAACTTAGCAAAAGGATCCTTCATACTCAGGAAGCAAGTCCAGGGAGAAACTGGTGCTCCTCCATCCTTTAGAGGAGTTTATCAGAGGGAACTCTGCTTTATTCCTCTTTGGGAAACTGCAATTCCTAAAATCATGTTTAAATTTCCCAATAGGAAGTCAGTGCCAGCTGCCCTTCCATGTTTCCCAACCCCATTCTTCAGTCCCCCCATAAAGAGATAATCCATTTTTCTTTTATCTTCTACTTGTTTTCAATTGCCTGAGCATACTCACATTGCATTTGACCTTCAATAATCCTGGGTCCCTGTGGAAGGTCCCGGTGATGCCAGGATTTCAGAGTAAAACTCCTCCTTCTGAAGGCAGCCCCTTCTCACCCTCCAGGTTTGATGATGCTACCTCCTCAGAAAGGCATCCTTTGACCCCCTCTGTAATGTTACCCAACCCTTATCATCCATCACTAGTCCTTATTTTCTGTGGAAAATCTGCAATTGTCCTGTTCATCTGTTTCCTTTCACGTGGCCAAGACCATCGCTAGGCTGGAATCCCATGTAGGGTCTGACCAAGGTCTTCTAGTAGCTTTATTTCCAGGGGACTATAATGACATAGGGCCTGTGGTTTTAGGTTCTAGAAGCCACAGATGACATGGATTTGAGAAGAATCAGACTTAGAACTGCTTGGGGCCCAGCAGGTAAAACTCAGAAGTCTTGTGTTTGAACTTGACTCAGCAAAGGATGTTTCTGAGTATACTTGCCACATTCTATATGATCTATCTTCACACTTTCACAATAATCCTGTCCTAGACACAGGGGAATTAAGTAATCTGCTCAGGGCCAAACAACAAGTAAGTCACTTAGAATCTGAACAGTAAAGCTAATAATCCTACTTTGACAGGATGCCATTTCTCTAAATATCCTGAGATGTGAACAATGCTATATCCCAGCTTTGTGAAGGCATAGATCACATTAATCCCATGATTCCTAAAGCTCCAGAAGTCCTACTACTGTTCCTCAACACATGGCTTCACTTGCTTCTCAACCACAACTGCAGCCATGGTTCTTCCTTCCTGCAACTAGGAACATTCTTTCCTACCTCGCCCTCTTCCATAAGGATATCTTCTATTTGAAAATGGTTGAAATTATACTGTAATC
Source organism: Marmota marmota marmota (assembly GCF_001458135.2). NCBI lineage: Eukaryota > Metazoa > Chordata > Mammalia > Rodentia > Sciuridae > Marmota > Marmota marmota. The sequence continues at coordinate 20,665,442 of NW_026000196.1, forward strand.
ATTATACCTTATTCAAGATGAATTTTTCCCCACATTAGGAACGGATAAGGTCTATTATCCTCTGCTTCTGTGTTAAATTGGAAACATTTATATCAGAGCTAAGAACCTGACACATTCTACTCTAACATTTTGGCATTTATTGAACTTTGGAACCTTTCATTTTTGTTGTTTCAAGAAGATTGTTAAAAGGGGTGGAGTACCCTGCAGTGACTGTCTTAGCCATGCCTCTCCTTCAGGCTCCCCTTTCACCACCCCCAGCTCGCTACTTCCAGATGACCTACCCTGGGTGGCAATGGAAATCTTGAGCAGTGGTTCTTAAAGTAGAACCCCTAGACCTCAGCCTCAGCATCACTGTGAGACTTGTTAGAAATGCAGTTTCTCAAGTTCCACCTAGATCTACTGAATCAGAAATTCTGGAGGGCAAGGGCTTCTCAGGACTTTGTGATCTCACAAGCCATACCACTGGAAAACCACTCAGTTAGAGGATACTAAGGGTTTGGGCATTGGCTTCTATTAATCTTCCCATTTTTTTTTCTCCTCTCGTGTGGTCTCAAGAGCTCACTTGTTCTTGTTTCTCAAGAGACCCATCTTCCATGATAATCCCTTTGCTACCCCAAATCCACAAGTTCTGTCTACCATTTACTTCTCCCAGCTCGTATCAAACATGTCCAGGGGTCCTCTTCTTAAAAGGAATCTTTTGCTTGACCCCCTCTCCCACAAAGACAACTCCCTCCTCTTTCTTCCCTGCAACTCAAGTGTCCTTTAAAAGCATCAGTTCTCCTTTTTAAAAACAGAGACAATGGTACCTATTTAATGGTATGGTTCTAAGAGTTAATGAGAGACCATTAATACAGGGGAGGTGTTGTGAGGGTTAGGCAAGGAGTTGTACTTGTGTGAAATAGAAAGTCCTGTGGTCTATTTTCAGAATGTAAAATTTAGCCTTAAATGTAAAATCATGATGTAAGAAAGACAGCTGGAGAGAAGAAGGGAAAGTTACAAGAAGTTAACACCAAAGTATAAAAGAGGAGGTAAGAGGAAAGGAGCTTAATCAACTTCAACTTCAAAAGGAACTCAATTCTGGAAAGGACTTCCAGCCACAAGAGACCCAAGGGGGGGGGGAACAACTAAAGGTATATTTCTTTAATTAACCCAATAGGAGACAGTAAAACATAGGAGTTTGGGAAGACTGTGCATCCCATAGTACTCAGCTAATGAGGGATTGGGGGAGGGACATTTTACCCTAGGAGAGAAAATGCTGATTTTACCCAATCTGGGTATGTCTGCTCCCCACCAGACATCTGATCTTGCAAGGCTGTGTCTGTTAGTCCACTCTTTGGGTTTGGACAGGTAAGCATGTTTCTCACTTTCTTAAACCTGACACCAAAAGCATTATCCAGAAAAGTAAATATTAATAATCATCAAAGTTAAGAAATTTTTCTCTGTCAAAAAGGATAAAAAAACAGTTAATGACTGGGAGAAAATATTTGCAAACCTCATATCTAACAAAAAATTACTATTGAGAACACATAAAGAATTCTCAAAACTCCATAATAACAAATTCCAATTCAAAAAAGACATGAAGAGATATTTCACTGAAGGATATGTGGATGGCAAATAAGGACATAAAAAGATTTTCAATATCAGTAGCATCAGGGAAATGAAAATGAAAACAAAATGAGATATCACTAAATACTTATCAGAATGGCAAACATAAAAATAGTGACAACAATAAGTGCTGGCAAGAATATAGAGGAACAGATTATTCATACATTATTTGTGGGGATGTAAAATTATACAGCCACTCTTGAAAGTAATTTTACAATTTTTCAGAAAGCTAAACATGTAAGTAACTACAACTCAGCAATTGGATTCCTGGATATTTACCCAAGAAAAATCAAGTCTTATGTTTACATGAACATGTAAACCCTCCTTATAGGACTGTTCATAGCAGTCTTCATAATAGCCCAGAACAACCCAAAGACTTTAAGGGGTAAATGGTGAAACCAACTATAGAACATCTGTATCATGGAATACTCCTCAGTAAGAAAAAGCAAGAAACTCATGATGTGCCAATAATCTGAATGGATAGTCAGATAATCATGTTGAGTAAAAACAACATATTGGTGAAATTTAAAAAAAATTTATTGTTATTGTGCATGTATGAATATGTAACAACAAATACCACCATTGTGTACAACTATAATTCTCTGATATAAATATAAAAAGGTTATAACCCACTAAAAAAAGAAAAAAGAAAACAACTCTAATGATTACTTACTGTAAGACTCCATTCATATAACATTCTTAAAATATAAAAATTATAGAAATAAAGAAAGATTCATGATTATCAGGGGTTAAGGATGGGGTTGGGTAAGGCACTGTGGATATAAGAGAACAACATCAAGGATGCTCATAGGGATGGAAATGTTTTATATACTGACTACATTGATATAAATGCCCCGGTTTTAATACTGGACCATAGTTTTACAAGGTGCTATCACTGGGTAAAGGGTACACTGGAACTCTATACTAGTTTTTTATAACTGCATATGAATTTATGATTATTTCAAAATTAAATGTTTAATTAAAATATACTTTGCATATGTGAAGTGCTGGGTCCAATTCTCAGCACTACATAAAAATAAATAAATAAAATAAAGGTATTGTGTCCAACTATAACTAAAAAAATAATTTAAAAAAGCCAAATAATATGCAAATGTTATTCCCCTATGGAAACACTATCCTGAAAGACATGAGGTCAGAACCTAGGCTGATGTGTAGCCAATACTGCCTGAAGCTGTGACTGCCCACAGGATGCCCTCTTTTCTTCTAGATATCTCTTCAAGAATATTTTGTAACATTGAATTACTGTCATAATTTGCAGAACCAAATTTTTAGTCCTCTTTCCAAGACTCCTAAAAATATTCATCTTATCAAAGTCCTCAGTGTGCTAGCAAAGAAAAGTCCCTTGAGATGGTGGAATGTGATGGACATTATTACCCTAGGTACATGTATGATGGCACATATGATGCAAGACTACATTGCATACAATCAGAGAAATGAAAAGTTGTGCTGCAATTGTGTACAATGAATCAAAATGCATTCTGCTGTCCTATATACCTAATTAAAATGAATAATTTTAAAAAAGAATTGCAGGGTAGTTTTATTCTTGTAGATAATGGAAGGGAGTTGAATTTAAAATGGTCAAAGTAACTTCCTGTGTACTAAATTTTACCTATAAAATCATTATACAGTGTGTTTTTTTGCATCCAGTACTGATTTGTGTAATAACACAAAGAAGATGCTAGCAAAGTCTGTCACTTACTATGACATCAGTTTGTTTTATTATCATGGAATATGTGATAATCTTAAAATTTTAATTAAAAAGTAATTATTGCTAATTATAGGTGAATAAAGACTATTTTCTATTTGAATAGAAAAGGATCACCATGATGGGAAAAAAGTCCTTTGGATACATTGTTGATTTTATACATTAATTTTGCCACATGTATAACTTGCACTCTGAGGGATCTCATTCCTGTCCATCCTCTATTTATCCAAATAAATGGTATAGGGAAAAGATTGAATCGATTTCTTCCCAATTTATACTAAATAATGCTAATAATTTATTAAATGTTTTCCCGCTGGAAGACACTCATGAACATGAAGTCTAATTTACTATATGGCACTGGACTGTTCCTCCTGAGAGCTGTATCATGGTATGTCATGTGTCTTGCACCTCAAATTTCTATTCAAGATGTTATAGAAAGTACTTTCTATTTTTGAAATACAAAGAATTGTGACTTTTATTTAAAAATGTAAACAAACGATAGCACCTGTACAAACTAGAGTATATAGAGACAATGAAATTACATTTTTGAAGTTTCATAGGCCACAGGGGAACACTTAGGAAGCGAAAAAGCACACACACAAAAAACTGGGTATGTGGAATAATCTCAAGAATGCAAAGCTGCATATATCAAAGGCCAAGAGAAAATAGGCTAAAATGTTATCATACTGTCAAATCTGCTAATCTATTTCTTTATCATTCTGGGATTCCTGCCTCACTTAAGAAGTCTTCCTTCAATTGAGATTATGTGGGATAATATTCTAAATTTTTAAATTATTATTATAATTTGGCTTTTTACCCTATATCTATAATTTATTCACATATATAGGCACATTATTGTCATCCAATTTTATTTTCTTCCAACATGGTTGACATTTATTGAATGTGTCTTTTCCCAGTAAATTAAAATACATCTATACTTCAACTCTACTTTCTTTTGGTGATTTTTATTTTTTATTTTTTCATTTTGCTGCCAATATCATATATTCTTCTGACTAGAATTGCTATCTGATATTTGCAGTATATGATACAATTCTATTCTTACTATTCTTTTCCAAGCATTTCTTGCTTATATTTGAGGATAATTTGATCTCAGTTTAAAAAAAAATCTAGGGTACTGCATTACATTTATTTATTAATTTCAAAAGTATCGATGTCTTCAAATTTAGTTTCCCATCTGTTTATTGTATGAATATGGTTTGAACGTACCCCCCAAGCTTCTTAGGGCTGACCTTTCTTGCTATCCTTAGCAAGAATATCATCCAGAAATCCAGTCTTAGTAGAGACAGAGAAAGCAAGAAAGCAAATTTCTAAATCCCAACAGCTCCATTAGCACCTCAAGGGCATTCTGAGAGAGACCTAGATTCCAGATCAGATCACATGTTGGAAGATTGGTCCCAAAGTAGTGATGTTGAATGATGATGGAACCTTCAAGAGTTTGGTCTATGCCAGTCAGCTTTTTGTCACTATGACAAAATATCTGAGAATATCAACTTAAAGGAGAAAAATTCATTTTGGCTCATAGTTTCAGAGGTTTCAGTCCACGATTGGCTGGCTCTATTGCTATGGGCCTGTGATAAGTCAGAACATCAGGGTAGAGAGAAAGCATGGTGGAACAGAGTTGCTCACCTCATGGAGGCAGGGAAGGAGAGAGAGA
>NW_026000196.1:20670471-20700334 GCF_001458135.2 Marmota marmota marmota
GGAGAGAGGGAGGGAGGGAGGGAGGGAGGGGGGGAGAAAGGAGAGAGAGAAGAGAAGAGAAGAGAAGAGAAGAGAAGAGAAGAGAAGAGAAGAGAAGAGAAGAGAAAGAGAAAGAGAGAAAGGCAGATGGGGAGGAAGGGCCAGGGACAAGGAATAGTCCCTATATTAGTTAGGTTTTTGTCACTGTGATCAAAATGTCTGATCAGACTAATCTAGAGGAAGAAAAGTTTATTTTAAGTTCATGGTTTCAGAGGTTTTAGTCCATGATCAGCTGAATTCATTGCTCTGGGCACAAGGTAAGGCAGAATATCATGGTGGAAGACATGGTGAAAGAATGCTGCTAAGACAAACAGGAAACAAAGACAGCCAGACACCAGGACAAAATATAAACCTGAAAGGCACACACCCCCAGTGACCTTATTCTTTCAGCCATACCCCACTTGGCTATAGTTACCACCCAGTAAGTTTATTTAAATTATTAATGCATCAAATGGATTACTCCACTGACTAGGGTAATAGGGTAATACTCTCATAGTCTAATAATTTCACCTCTGCATATTCCTGCATTAACAAAAGGTCTTTTGGGGAACAACTCATATCCAAAGTCTCCAAGAGCACACCCCAAGAGCACTCTTCAATTAGGTCCCACGTCCTACAGTTTCCACTATCCCCCCGAGGCACATTCAATTATAAATTCATTAATAAATTAATTTATTGATGAGGAAAGAACTTTGATGATGAAATCACTTTCCCCCACCCAACTCTGATACTCGCTGCACTGGGGACCAAGCCTTCAACATAGGAGCTTTTGGGGGACATTCCGGATCCAAATGGTAACAAGGGCCTAGTGAAGATGGGTAGGTCATTGCAAGCATTGTTGTTGGAAGAGATCAATGTTGTTCTCATGGGATCCTAGTTAGTTGCCAAAAGAGTGAATTGTTATAAAACTAGTAAGCCCAGTGCCTGAATCTCTTGCTTCCTGTTTTGCCATGCAATCACTCCCTAACAGGCTCCTGCCATGATGCCATTTGTCAGGTTGTGATGTAGCCAGAAGGTCCTCACTAGAGCCAAAGAGAAGCCAGCACCATTCTCTTGTACCTCTAGGGCTGGAAAATAAATACAGTTCTTTTCTTTATATATTACCCGGTCTTAGATATTCTGTTGCTACAACAGAAAATAGACTAAAAGCATGGTATAATTATCTATTCATTTAGCTTTTAAAGTCCTTTAGTAAAAATTCACACTTCTCATTTTATATATATTTATGTAAGTGTGTAAATAAAGTAAAAAAAAAGACATTGGGAGACATTTCCATCAAATTTGACTAAATTTAGACTTACTAGCATATGAAGAAAGTACACAATTGATAATTAAAAAGAACAATAGAGTCAGATGCCTGCCAGTAGTCCCAGCAATTTGCAAGGATAAGTCAAGAGGCTAAAAAGTTCTAGACTTTGGCTACTTAGTGAGACCCTGTCTCAAAATAAAAAGTAAAAAGGGCTGGGGGTATAGCTCAATGTAATTAGAGCAACTATTTAGCATGTACAAGGCCTTGGGTTCAATTCACAGTGCTGCTAAATAAATAAAACAGTAGCCTTTGAGGATGATGGACAAAAGCTATTCTTGTAAAAGAGGGAATATAGATAGCTGATTATGGAATGAAAAAATACATCATTTACTATCTCATAAGGTTGTAAGAGAAGTGTGGAATGCAGTGATAGTTTTGTTTTTTACTGAATGAGACCAGTGGTGGGGAAGATGTATGTGAATAAGCCCCTCATACATTAATGGTGGGGGTGTGAATTGAAAAAGGATGTCCCAGCAGATACTAAAAATTAAATTGCACAGCCCTTGAATCACGCTTTGAGGAGTTTATTCTATAGAAATTAAAAAAAAAGAAATTAGTAGTTCTAGTAAAGAAAAATACATTTATAAAAGGTTTCCCCACCTCAGCAATTTTTGTATATAGCAAAAGTCTGAACATCACCCATAGGAAAGTGGTGGGAAAAATTCTTATCCAACCATACTCCACTGTAATGATAATACCATTTTGAACATTCACACATTTCCTCCTTAAATCATGTTGCTTTTGCAGCTTTCCCCTTTAAAGCTGACTTACACTTAGAATCAAAGAGACCACTGATCAGCTCTGAGTCTCAGTGCTATGCTGACCTTTCTTAATCTCCTTAGCAAGAACGTAGTCTAGAAATCCAGGATTAGTGGAGATAAAAAAGCAAGTAAGCAATTTTTAAAATTCCAACAGTTCCATTAGCATCTCAAGGGCCTTTTGAGGGAGACCTAGATCAGACTAGATCATAAAATGTGACTATCTGCCAGGAACAGGGGAACCTCAAGAGTTGATGGTAAGACATGAAAAGCCTACTGCTTCAAGGGACTTGGCAGGGAAAGGAGACAAGGATAGATATGGATGTCCTATGCACTTCCTGGGCCAAAAGCCTCATGAAGAGGAATGTCAGAGAGGATGACAGAGAAAATAAAAGGATGGATTACACTGGATTCTTTTTGGGATTGTGGGACAAGACTGGAAAGAATCTAAGCAGAATGCAGGAATATGAGGGGGTAGTGCCGAAAGATATTCAGGAAAGGGAAGAAGAGGGGCAGAAAGCTGAGAGGGAGTGGGAAGGCACAGGTCATGCTAAGCTGTGCCCATGAAGAGCAAGGATCCAGAAGTTTCAGTGTGCTTCTGCAGAGAGGTCATTAGGCACACCTTCCAGCTATGTCTGTTGAGGGAAGGGTTATTAAGGACCACAGGATGAAGCACCCAAGACTCAGAGAGAGAGAGAGTTGATTCCCTTCACCCATTCTCAGGCATGAACATGTCCTAGGAGAGAACAGGAATTCTGCCAGATGCGGACAGAAATGTCAGCAGAAGACTGGGCTTGGATATACCCCATGTTGCTCTGTGTGCAGCAGCCTGTACTCAAATAGGATGTATATGGACACCTAGCGTAGAGACTAGCACAAGAATAGCTGTAAGATTCCTGGATACAACTAGACTCATTATTAAAAGTGCCTTCTTTGCTCCCAAAGTATTGTATTTGTCCAACAGTTATGTGGCCAGGATGCCAAGAGGAGGCAGGGGCTTGGGAAGACTGAGAATTTTCCAAAGAAGGATCTGTAGCCACAGAGTGCAGGACAGCACTGATTCGAAGACTGAGGTTGAAACCTCTCTGTCCTTCCCACTCTGGGAAGAGAGAAAGAGCATAGGAAGACATATCAATCACAGAAAGACAAACCTCCATGGCATTGCATATCTGTGCACAATGTTTGTATATGTAGCCTGCTGCCCATGAAATACTATGCAGCTACCTAAAAAATGTGGGTTTGGGGGTCTAGGGTTGTGGCTCAGTGGGAGAGTGCTTGCCTAGTACATGTGAGGCACTGGGTTCAATTCTCAGCACAGCATATAAATAAAATAAAGGTCCACTGACAACTGAAAAATATTTTTTTTTAAAAATGTGGGTTTTGTGTATATACATATATGTGGGTATGCATATATGTGTGGGTATGTACATATATGTCTGTATGTGCACATGTATGTATATATGTACATACACACATAAAACTATGTATGTATATTTGGAATATGTCCACAATTTATTGTTAACTGAAAGAAGCAATTTGCAGAGGGATATATTACTTAAGCCCTTGATAAGGCAAAATGAAATAAAGTAAAGCTCTATAAATAGTTATATTTGTATAAGTTTTTTTAAAAAAAAGGTATGGAAGGGCTGAGGTTGTGGCTCAGTTGTAGAGTTTGAGGCCCTGGGTTCAATCCTCAGCACCACATAAAAATAAATAAAATAAAGGTATTGAGTCCAACGACAACTAAAAAATAATTTTTTTTTTAAGTATGGAAGGTTAAACTGTATCTTGGGAGATGGAATTGAGCTGGGGAAAACAAGACTACACATCCAGAGTCATTGGTTCCCATGAGAATATATTGATTTTAAAAAAATTTATAGTTGTAGATGGACAGAATGCCTTTGTTTTATTTGTTTATTTTTATGTGGTGCTGAGGATCCAACCCAGTGACTCACACATGCTAAGCAAGCTCTCTGCTACTAAGCTATAGCCCCAGCCCATAGGTAATGATTTTTTATAATAAAAATAAGGAATAAAAATGCAATCAGTCACAAGCTTTTGAGTAATAGGATTCTAAGTAATTGTTAATTTCATCTTTGCTCTTTTATGTATTTTCTGAACTTTCCCTAATAGTCATATACTATCTTTGTTATATTAAAAACAACAGTATCATTAAAACATTCCAATCATTCACCACAGAAAAGTTTTTGTGTTTTTTTTTTTTTCCTCCTAGCGAGGCCACAATCAATCCAGCTGAATGAGCAGGAAACAAGATCCATATCTGCGTGTGTGCCACAAGTATTTGTCCTCAAGATCAGCCCCTGACACTGGGCCACCAGGACCTAGATTTTGTTCAGTGGCACTTCCATGTGGATACAGCCTGGAAAGTTCTCATGAACGAGGTTCCTGCCCACAGCGGAGCAGGATTCCCCGTCTTCACTGCACATCATATCCTTGCAGTGACCTTTAGTGCTGCATAGAGGTGCACAGGGCAAGAACAAGACCTCAGGGACCAGGGACAGGAGGGAGGCACTCAGGACAGTCAACACTTAGATGGTAAGAAGGAAAAGGACCTGGGTGAGTTTGTGGCTCAGGTACCTAGCTGTCTCAGGAAGTAAAGTACTTAGCTGTCTCAGGAAGTAAAGCTGTAGAAATTTACAGAGGCTGCTTCCATGGACAGAGAAGGGAAAAAGAGACAGCAATACAATAATAGTAGGAGATTTCAGTATTCCACTGTCAATAATGCATGGATTATCCAGCCAGAAAATACGAAAGGAAACAGCATACTTGAACAGTAGTATAGATGAAATGAACCTAGTAGACATATATAGAAAATTCCACCAATGGCAACAGAAGACACATTTTTAAGCCACATAGTACATTTTTCAGGGCAGATCATATGCTGGGTCACAAAATGAGCTTAACCAATTTAACAAAACTGAAATTGTATCAAACACTTTTTCAACCAGAATGAAATGAAACTGGGATAATTCACAAATATGTGGAATATAAACAACATACTCTTGAACAATTGTTTTGTCAAAGAAGATGTCAAAGGGAAATTAGAAAATATCTTGAGACAAATGGAAATGAAAATATAATATACCAAAACCTGTGGGATACAGAAAGGCAGCTCTCAGAGGAAAGTTTATACTAATAAGCATCTATATTAAAAAAGAAGAAAGCTCTCAATCTTTATACCTCGAGGACCTAAAAAGAACAAATTAGCCCAAAGTTAGCAGAAAGAAAGAAACAATAAATATTAATGAAGAAATAAATTAGAGAATAGAAAACAATAGAGAAAACTGGTGAAACTAAGGGTTTTTTTTTGGTTTTGGAGGATAAAAAAATTAACACATTCTTAGACTAAGTAAAAAGAAGACATAAATAAATAAAATTAGAAATGAAAAAGAAGACATTACAACTAATGGTATGGAAATAGAAAGAATGTTAAGGGACTATTTTGAACAATGATACATGTCAACAAATTGGACAACCTAGAAAAAAATAATTAGAAACATAACTTACTGAGACTGATTAAAGAAAAAATAAAAAACCTGAGAAGACCAATAACAAATAAAGGAGACTGAGAAATCAAACACCTCCCAACAATAAAAAGCCTAGGATCAGATGGCTTCAATGGTGAACTCTACTAAAGTTTTTTTTTTTAAAAGAGAGAGAGAGAGAGAGAGAGAGAGAGAGAGAGAGAGAGAGAATTTTTTAATACTTATTTTTCAGTTTTCGGTGGACACAACATCTTTATTTTATTTTTATGTGGTGCTGAGGATCGAACCCAGCGCCCCGTGCATGCCAGGCAAGCACGTTACCACTTGAGCCACATCCCCAGCCCTCTACTAAACATTTTAAGACAAATTAAACTCTTCAACAAAACAGAAAAGGGGAACACTTCCAAATTCATTATAAGAGGCCACCATCACCTTGATACCAAAACAGGCAAAAATACAATATGAAAAGAAAACTACTAACTAATGTACCAGATGATCATGGATGCAAATATCACTAACTAAATAATATCAAACCACACAGTCATCAAAAGAATCATACAATATTACCAAGTGGGGTTTATCTCTATGAGGCAAGGATGGTTTAATATATGCAAACTATTCAATGTGATACACATTAACAGAATAAAGGACAAACATCACATATTCTTCTCAAGAGACACAGAAAAATATCACTTGCCAAAATTCCAATAACCTTTTCAGATAAAAGCATAAATAAATGAAAGGAAGGTTAGAAGGAATTGACTCAACACAATAAAGTCCATTTGTGAAAAGCCTTCATCTAACATCAAACTTAACAGTAAACAACTGAAAATTTCCTCTAAGTTCAAGGCCAAGACAAGAGGATCAATTTCACCACTTAACATTCAACATAGTACTAGAAGTCCTAGCCAGAGCAATTATGCAAGAAGGCATAATGGAAGGCATCCAGATAATTTTACTGGATTATCTCTGCAGATGACATGATTTCTATATGTAGAAAAACTGCAAAGAAAAAACTATTGGAAATAATAATGAACTTACTAAAGTTGCAGGATGCAAAATCAACCTACAAAAGTCCATTGCATTTCTATGCACTAATAATGAACTATCCAAAAAAGAAATAAAGAAAGCAAGCCAATTTACAATAGTATCAAATATAATAAAATACTGACAAGTAAACTTAACCAAGAAGGTAAAAGACCTGAACACTGAAAACTATAAAACACTGATGAAAGAAATCAAAGGCCTTCAACAAAACAGAAATTTTATGAATGATAAAATGCCTAGTGAGCATGAATGGGAAGAAGTACTAGTGTTCAGATGTCCATACTTCTCAAAGTAATCTACAAATCCAATACATCTATATCAAAATCACTATGGCATTTTTACAGAAATAAAAAGAATACTAAAATTTCTATGGAATTACAAAATATCCTATATAGCTGAGGTATTTTTTAGCAAGAAGAATAAAGCTGGAAGTATCACACTTTCTCATTTCAATATATATTATGAAGCCATAGTAATCAAAATCATATGGTGCTGGCATAAAAACAGACATACACAGGGCTGGGACTGTGGCTCACTGGAAGAGCACTTGCATCACCCATATGAGGCACTGGGTTCGATCCTCAGCACCACATAAAAATAAATAAAAAAATAAAGGTATTGTGTCCATTTACAACTTAAAAAAAAAAAAAAAAAACACAGACTATTGGAATGAATTGAAACCCAGAAAGCAAGCAATACATATACAGTCAACTGATCCTCTACAAGGGTGCCAAGAATACATGGAGGAGAAAATATAGTCTTTTCAACAAATAGTGTTGGGAAAACTAGATATTCACGTGCAAAAGAAAAAAAATTGTTCTTACACTATACACTAAAATCAACTCAAAATGGATTAAAAAATTAAATTTAAGACCTGAGTCCGTAAAACTTCTAGAAGAAACATAGGCGGAAAACTTCTTGATTTCTTGAGTGAGATCCCAAAACACAAACAATGAAAGCACAAATAGAGAAGCAGGACTACATTGGACTAAACAGCTTCTGGACAACAATGGAAATGACAGAATGAAAAGGCAATTAAACAAAAGTTAACTCAAAATGGATCAAGAAGCTTGATATCAAATCAGAGACACGGCGTCTGATAGAAGAAAAAGTTGGCTATGATCTACATACTGTGGGGTCGGGCTCCAAATTCCTCAATAAGACACCCATAGCACAAGAGTTAATAACTAGAATCAACAAATGGGACTTACTCAAACTAAAAAGTTTTTTCTCAGCAAAAGAAACAATAAGAGAGGTAAATAGGGAGCCTACATCCTGGGAACAAATCTTTACTCCTCACACTTCAGATAGAGCCCTAATATCCACAGTATACAAAGAACTCAAAAAAATTAGACAATAAGATAACAAATAACCCAATCAACAAATGGGCCAAGGACCTGAACAGACACTTCTCAGAGGAGGACATACAATCAATCAACAAGTACATGAAAAAATGCTCACCATCTCTAGCAGTCAGAGAAATGCAAATCAAAACCACCATAAGATACCATCTCACTCCAGTAAGATTGGCAGCCATTATGAAGTCAAACAACAACAAGTGCTGGCGAGGATGTGGGGAAAAGGGTACACTTGTACATTGCTGGTGGGACTGCAAATTGGTGCAGCCAATTTGGAAAGCAGTATGGAGATTTCTTGGAAAGCTGGGAATGGAGCCACCATTTGACCCAGCTATTCCCCTTCTCGGTCTATTCCCTAAAGACCTAAAAAGAGCATGCTACAGGGACACTGCTACATCGATGTTCATAGCAGCACAATTCACAATAGCAAGACTGTGGAACCAACCTAGATGCCCTTCAATAGACGAATGGATAAAAAAAAATGTGGCATTTATACACAATGGAGTATTACTCTGCATTAAAAAATGACAAAATCATAGAATTTGCAGGGAAATGGATGGCATTAGAGCAGATTATGCTAAGTGAAGCTAGCCAATCCCTAAAAAACAAATGCCAAATGGTCTTCTTTGATATAAGGAGAGTAACTAAGAACAGAGTAGGGACGAAGAGCAGGAGAAGAAGATTAACATTAAACAGGGATGAGAGGTGGGAGGGAAAGGGAGAGAGAAGGGAAATTGCATGGAAATGGAAGGAGACCCTTAGGGTTATACAAAAGTACATACAAGAGGAAGTGAGGGGAAAGGGAAAAATAATACAAGGGGGAGAAATGAATGACAGTAGAGGGGGTAGAGAGAGAAGAGGGGAGGGGAGGGGAGGGGGGATAGTAGAGGATAGGAAAGGCAGCAGAATACAACAGACACTAGTATGGCAATATGTAAATCAATGGATGTGCAACTGATGTGATTCTGCAATCTGTATACGGGGTAAAAATGGGAGTTCATAACCCACTTGAATCAAAGTGTGAAATATGATATATCAAGAACTATGTAATGTTTTGAACAACCAACAATAAAAATTAAAAAAAATAAATAAATAAAAGAAAAGGCAATTAAAGAATCAGAGAAAATATTTTCAAGCCAAGAGGTTAATCTTCGAAATATGTAGAAACATACAACCTATTAACAAAACAAATCTGATTAAAATTAAGCAAAAGAACTTAGTGATATATGTGCAAGTCTGGTTCAATATTCAAACATTTATCAGTGTAACCTACCTCATTAATTGGCTAAAGAATAGAAGTCACATGACTATATCATAAAAATAATTCAGAACACTAGAGGCACAAGGGAAATTCCTTAGCTTGATACAGAAATCCAGAAATTCAACAGCTAACAGTATAGTTAATGATTAAAACTGACTTCTTTTCCCCTGTGGTTGGGGAAAAGGCACAGACATCTGTTCTCATCACATTTTTGGGTGTGGGTAGGTACCAGGGATTGAACTCAGGAACACAGTAACCACGAGCCACATCCCTAGCCTTATTTTGTATTTTATTTAGAGACAGGGTCTCACTGAGTTGCTTAGTGCCTTGCTAAGTTGCTGAGGCTGGCTTTGAACTCATGATCCTCCTGTCCCAGCCTCCCTAGCCTCTGGGATTACAGGCATGCACCACCATGCCTGACCTGTTCTCATCACTTTTATTCTGCAGGATACTGGAAATTCTAGACAGAGCAATAAGTGAAAAGGTAAGAAAAGGAAACAAAAGGCATACAGGTAGCAAAGGAAGAAATAAATAAATACCATGGCATCTACATTTGCAAATGCCATGATATTCTACGTAGGAAATCCCAAAGAATCTACAAAGATTCCTAGAACTAATATGTGAGCTTAACAAGTTCATAGATACAAGTACAGCAAAATTAAAACTACAAAGGCATTATAACTATACTTGTGTAGTTATAATTGTAGCAAAGAAATATACCTACACAACTATAGCCAATTGATTTATTATTATCATTTGCTTTTGGCTACATTATAAAACTTTACTGAGATGTAATTCACATATCATACAGTTTGCCAACTTGAAGTGAATTATAATTGAATTATAATTCAATCATTGTTGGTATATTAAATTACTGTTTTAAAAAAGTATATAAAAAGCAACATGGAATGTATCATTTAAATTATTTCAAGTATATGATTCAGTGGCATTAATAAAATATGCTTCACAAAGTTACACATCATCCTTGCATAGGGGCCATGATAGTTTTCTCTGTATTGTTCCATTTTTAGTACGTTTGCTAAAGCAAGAAATGGCCATATAATTTTTAACAAAAGTACAAAAGCAGTTGAATGGAGGAAGGATAGACTCCTCCACAGACGGATATCCATTTGCAAACTGGATGCCCATCAGCAAAACCACAATAAAACAACCTAACCTAAATATCACATTTTATACAATAATCAGTCAAGATGAATCATGGGTTTCTATGTAAAACACAAACCTATAAGGCTTTTAGAAGAAAACATAGAGGGAAACATTTGGGATATAGGGCCTCATGACTTCAAAAACAAAATTGAGAAAGTGGGCTTTAGTAAAATTGAAATCTTCTGCTTTGTGAAAGACCCTAAGAAGTGAAAAGCTATTTCAAATAGCTTGAGAAGAGAATTTTAAAGATTCACTGTATGCCAAAATATACTCTACTGTTGGGGTGAGAGTTGTGGCTCAGTGGTAAAATGCTTGCCTCACATGTTTGAGACACTGGGTTCTATTCTCAGCATCACATATAAATAAATAAATAAATAAATAAATAAATAAATAAATGTCCAATGAAAATTAAAAATATTTTTTAAAAATGCTCTGCTATCATATATACCTAAAAAATAAAAATAAAAAAGTGATAAATGTTTGAGGTGACAAAAATACAAAAAATTATACATTGTACATAACAAAATACCACAGAGTATCTCATATGTATGTGCAATTATTACATGTCAATTAAGATTTTTTTTAAAGAAGTGAAAAGACAAGCCATGGAACCAAATAAAATATCTGTAACCCACATAGCTGACAAAGAAATCGTATTCAAAATATATAAAGAACTCTCAAAATCCAGTACTAAAAGACCCAACAATCCAATTAGAGCATGGCAAAAGACAAGACAGTTCCTCTAAGAGGTATATATAAATAAGTGCTTTTATGTTCAGCATTATCACTGCTACTGTAGCCAGAATGTAAATGGGGCATGAAATAGTGAACCAGCAATACCCCAGACCCTGTATCAGGGGAAAGTTTGTGGGTATAACCCAGGAAAGATTGCAGAGAGGGATGTCAACAAAGAAACAAGGTTGAGGGGACCCATGAACTTGTCCTTCCAATTGCTGAACAATTGGGAGGGAGATTGTGAGACTTTACAGAACATTGCAAAAAGATTCAATCTAATATTATAGCACCACTATAACAGGGCACTAACCAATAGGGACAGAAAAAGCTACCTTTCCCTACTCAAAGTACTTAAATCTCAAGTATAGCCAACTGGGGTTGACATGGAGACCTCTTTGGTGTTTCAATATCTTTTCTCCAGAATGGCTGCATGGAGAGGACAGATTGTCTTTGTTAGTCCCAAGTCCTCAGGTGAAGCAATACCCAACTTGGGTTCCATGGTGTGCACTGAGTGTCCCACAGCAAGGGTGTTTTTGCACACCTGGGGTTAGTAGATTAATATGTGAGAGGAGTCAAAATTACTAGGAACAACTATGGACAGTTGTGAGCTACAGAAGAGACTAGGGGTGAGCAAAACCCTGGCTCTGAAGGATGTCATGAAGTAGGGCAGAGGAAGCTCCCTCAAGCATATAGCTTGTGGAAATCCATTGAGCAATGGGAAGGAGGCTTATTCAGGCTGGACAGGACACCATGCCTGGTCAGGTCTATGCTTCTACACATCTCAAAATGAGCTAGCACCTTGCTACAGGTGTAGTTGTATATTAACCATGTCTTTATATTTCCTGTATTCTAATGCTTAGACATCTGAGGTCTTGCTGATCTAGAGGCACTCTCCTTCCAGAGCTATCCCCATTCCTAGGGATAGTAAACAACTCTCCTGGCAAGGCAATTTTCATGTGCAAACAAACCAATACAGACTCTATATCCTCAACCAACTCCAATCATTGGAGTCTCACATTCCAAGCTTCTACCCATCTGCCCAAATCACCTTAGGACCAGGTACCAAACAACTTGAAACAGCAACATGCTCCAGAGCCCATAGCAATTATTCAAATCAGCCAATCCTAAGTTTGCATACCCTATTTTCCTCATTCCTTTCTTTAACAATACAACCAGGATGCTTGCTCGCAGTTCTGCTTTCACCCTTTGTCTCCTGACCAATCCTGGTGTTTCTTTCTGTGGCTTTCTATGACATGGCATGTCCCTTTCTCTTAGGAACTATGAATAACAACTATAATTTCAATGAAAGCCATCAGTCCCCTCATTTATAGGCATTACTATACCTCAGATTTTCTCTTAAAACACTATATTTTAAATCAATGTGCCTTTGAGATAATACTAAACTTCTCATTCTTGGCCTCCATTTGGAAGGTTCCATTCTTTTCAACAAGACTCTCTTGGTTGTATCATCAAATCCCAAGTTAAAAGAGATCCTTTAGAGTTCGTCTAATCTTACATGCTCCCCCTCCCAATCCCACTATAAATCAACCTCCTTATATCATAGAAAACATTTGGCATTTGTTTTTTTGGGATTGACTAACTTCAGTTAGCACAGGGCAAAGGGGAGGGAAGGGAAGGGAGGGGGCAAGGGGTGTAAAAAAGATGGTGGAATAAGAGGCAAATCATTACCCTAAGTACATGTATGAAGACACAAATGGTATGAATATACTTTTATACAAAAAGAGATATGAAAAATTGTGCTCTATATGTGTACTATGGATTATAATGTCACATATAACAATTTAGAATAAAAAATTTATAATAAAAAAAAGAGATCCTTTAGGTAGGATATTGAAAAAGAAATGGCACTAACTCCTCCAAGTTAGTTCCAAGAGCATGCAATGCAAATCAGTTACTCATCTTAGGGAATAAAGCACAATAGGACTGAAAACCTCCCAGTATGCAGCATAAGACTCCCAACATCAAAAGCCACATGTAGTTGTGGTAAGTCTAAATCAGTGTTTGGGTATACTGATTATTATTTTTTTATAGTCTGTTAATGGTTCACAGAGGTCTCACACAAAATATGAGCATTGATTTGACAAAAAAAAAAAAAAAGGATCAGAGTGAGCAGCTGTGAATGGAGCTTTAAATTAAATCTTGTTAGCTGGCTAGTTTGTGGATGAAGAAAGCTTGATTTCCAAAACTGGTTATGGGAAACAGTTTCCTACACAGAGGTGTGAGAGATGGAAAAGACTTTCATGTACACAAATGTGATGTGGGATGCAGGCTCTCAGTTACACCATTGGGAAGCAGCCCAGAGGAGGACAATGTCCTGATTTGGTTATACTTCCTGTGTTAGCCTGTTTCCCAGGAGCTGACTCCAACAAGCAAACTGGGCAATGCCTCTTGGTACATCTTATTTATTCCCTAGGCTTTAAATAGAATTACTTGGTTTTAGCTTCTCTGCTCAAAGTTGTTTTCCTTCTTTTCTTTCTCCCTTTCTCTTGTCTCACCTTATTTATCACCAGTCTCCATGATTCTGCAAACTTCACTTGCTATACATCACCCTGAAGACTCCTGATTCCCCAGGGAAAATAAATTCTAAATGGAATGATGATATCTGCAATACCTACAGAGTCTTGAAAAATGAAAAATGCAGACAAAGAATGAGAAAGACTCTACCTCTCTGACATCTCTCAAAGCAAGATGTTTCGCACAACTCTGTTGGTTTTAAGGTTGAAAGCTGGTTCCCTGGTTCACACTGAGGTTTAAACAATATAGAACAATGCATATTCAATCCAACTGGAAATAATGGAGGAGGAATGTATTTTATGTTCCTGTCATCTCAGATAAAGATGCTTTCATTGCATTGTTTAAGTGACTCCCTCTGTGTATAATTTCAGTGGCTGGGAGGCCACATATCATACCAGGATAGTGGACTGGTGGAGGATTTTCCTTGCCTACTTCAACATATGGTTATTGTGTTTCTACTTTTCTTTACTTTGGCAAAGATTTCTGGAGAACAAACATGTGCAGCAGCAAGGAAACACAGATATGGTCCAGGGCAAGAGACACTGGACTATTGGAGGCTTTCTCTCCCACAGGTGTGATAGGTCCTGAGTGATATATGACTGTATTTGGGGCACTGTTGAAGGTCAGAAGTTATCTACCTGAATAAAAGGAAACTGAATGAGCAGGACTTGGAGGATGTAATTAAAAAAAAGCTTATCTTCCTCTGACCTCTTTAAATTGCATTTAGCTGGAAGAATTCAGAAGGGATGCTCCTGGCATTAAAAGGCCTGTGCTTGCCACCCATCTTCTGAGAGGGGCTGGGGATGGTGGTGCAGGGGCAGGAGGAGGGGAAGTTTAACCTGGGGGTCCTATTCCACACTCTGTCTTTTGCACAGGATGGTGGCTTTTTATTGCTCCCTTTCAGATTTCTTGCCCCATGTGGCTACATGCCTGTTCTTAATCTTTACTTTTAGCAATTTCAGCATCCTAGGAATCAGATGCCCACCTAGTGCTCTCTTGCTACTTTATTGCTACTGAGCCCCTGACAGCCCCCACACAATTACAGCTAGTCTCAGGTCCTTGGAATCTAGGTACATACCCGGCTTTGAAACTTTGAGGAATGTGTCTGGTCCCATTTCTCATCCTCTAGACGTCCAGATGTTTCCAACCAGGGGGTGGGTAACTTAATTTTCAATATTCCCACTGGAGTCTCTAGGTAAGGGGTACCCCCCCATGACCAGACAGAAGTAGCTGACAATAGCATTCTAACTGCTTTTTTCAAAAGTTTGCCTTCCCAGATTACTGTATACCCATATCCCCCAACATCTGATATCTCCTTTATCTTCCTGATCAGCTGAGGTGTCCAATAAGGGAAGTGATTCCTGCTCATTCATTCCTAACTGACATCTTCTGGTCTTGCACCTCATGTTTGTGGTACTATACTTATGTTCCTGTGTCAAACTTGAACTTGACATGCTTTTACATATAGCTTTATGAAAGAGATCATATTTGACAAAATTGCCATTGCAGACTGAAAGATTTATTTCCACAATAAATGTGATGAGTTGATGGGTCAGCCATAAGGGAAAATGTGTGTTGATTCCTACTTCACAGCATGCACAAAAATCAAGTCCAAGTTGGTATTTCTGAATGTGAAGAGTAAAATAATAAAGCCTCAATAGAGGAACCTATTCATGAACTTGGGATGGGCAAAGATTTCTGAAACAGCCTGTCAAAATTATCATTAAAATGATAAAGCAGGCTCATTAAGAACTTTTTTTCACTTGAAAACATCATAAAGAGGGTGAAAAGGTTAGACTCTCAGAAAAGATTATTGTGATCCATAGAGTAAAGAAAGGGCTATTATCCAGAACCCATACAGAAGAAGTTAATAAGAAATCGACAATCCAAAAGAAAGTAAAAAGGTATTTGAACAGATACTTCCCTAGAGGACAACTGAATGACCAAGAATCAATGGAAAGTTGCTCAACTTAATTAATCATCAGTGAAATTAAATTCAGATGACAGTTACATACCCACCAGAATGCCTAAAATTACAAACACTGAAAATACCAAGTGTTGGCAAAGCAACCAAAGCCCTCCTACAGTGAAACTGGTAAGACAACTTGGAAACACTACTCAGCAATATCTACCAAAGCGCATCCTACACATACCCAAGACCTAGTAATCACAGCATTTGATAAATACACAACCAAATGTACATCAGAAGATAAGGAAAGTATTGGTATAGTAGCATTACTAAGCTAAAAACTAGACACAACCCAAATGATAACCAGTGGAACACCTGGATAATTGGCACATATTGATAAACTGTGAAATACAACCACACATGAACACATAGTATACTAATAGTATAGTATGAATGAGTGATCTGCTGGTACACAAAAAACATGCTACAGGTTGACCATCATTAATCTGAAAATCCAAAATATGAAATGCTCCAAAATTTGAATCTTTTGAACACAGACATAGTACCACAAACGAAGAATTTCACACCTAACATTATTTATGCAAATGCACTGAAAACATTGCATCAAATTGCCTGAAGGCTATGTGTACATAGTGTATATGAAACATAGATAAATTTCAACTTTAGACTTGGGTTTCATCCTTAGGATATCTCATTGTGTATATGCAAATATTCACAAATTAAAAAAAATAAAAAATCTGAAACACTTCTGGTCCCAAGCATTTTGAATATGGGATACGCAACTTGTATTTGATTTCATTCATCACAATAAGTTAAAAAACAGGCAAAAGTAATCTACAGGCTAACGGTCATGGTTATAGAAAGAGGAGACAGAAGAAAAAGGAGGTGAGCTGGGGAGCAAGCATTTGGGAGGGAGCAGGATGGTTGCAGACAATGGTCTATTTGTTTAGCTGAGTGGTGATTAGAAAGGCACACTTAAATTTTTATGACTCATGAAGCTGTGCATTTTGATGTATGTGTTTTTCTATATGTATGTTATTCTTCAATAAAAATGATGGTCAATAAAAAACCTATTGACCATAAAAGAGCATTTACGTAAAGCTAATAAGTAGACTGGTGAAGAACTTCTCCAATCCAACTCTGTCTACACACATTTTTGAAAAATAGCTTTCCTATCATTTGGTTGGACATTTGATAGTTCGTTATTGATCTGTTCATTCAGCTTCAATGTTTTTACTAACATCAGCAAACCACAGTCTGCCCTTTCCTCCAGTCTCTTCTCAATACAGCTAGAAAGATCTTTAAAAGATGTAAATTATATCACGTAATTCCTTGCTTGAAACTCATTAATATCTTCCCACTCTATTGAAATAAGATCTAAGCTTCTTGCCAAGACCTCAGCTGTCTTGTGTCACCAGCTTCCCCTATGTATAACCAGCAATGTAGGCTCAGACTTCCATCTACCCTTACACACTGGCTACTTTTTTAACCCTTCCTTTTACTATGGTTGACTTTCCTGGAAGTGCTTCCCATCCTCCTTCTTTGATTTCAAGTTTCTGCCTCGATTTCACTACCCCTAGTAGGCCTTCTTTGACTCTCCCATTTGAACTACCATCCCCATTATTTAACTGCAAAATCTACTACTTCTTATACAGCACCATCATTATCTGTAATAATGTTACACATCCATCCACCCATCCACCCATCCATCCATCCCTTTGCTGGAGAATTTTAAGTTCTGGAACTTGCCTGTTTTGTCTTCTCTATCTGGGGACCTAGCACAATTTATAGCATGAATTAGCTACTCAGAAAAGTCATATTGAAGAGATAATAAACATCACAAAGGAAAATAGCATTCAACACATTTCTCTGCTTCATATTTGAACATCTCATTGCTCTCCTCAGCTCCAAAGTGACCCTTTCTTAAAGAGTACATTGTTATTTCCACATAACTAAATGGGCGCACAAGACATGGATGATGTCCACATTTTCATAGTGGAGTGAGACATACATGGATTATTGTGGCTTAGACTGGTTTATAAGGAGGCTATTCAATTGTAAAAAATGATGTATCCATTTTTATATTATATACATTTCATTTTCACAATTTTTACAATTTATATAATATATATCAGACCCCCCAAAACAACCAGAAAGAGAGGTTATTGGTAATTCTCCTAGTCTACTAATTAAAATATACATTTAGTACATAATTACATGTGTGTATATATATTTAATTATTCAATAATTCAGTTAGTATTCATACCTTTATTCTGTATTGTACAAAATTACTTTGTTGGGACACAAAGGCATTCAAAGGCAGTGGAGCAAAAAATCATATACAACAGCTGAGTGGACACAGCCTCCACAGAAAGCAACGTGGCAGAAAGAAGTGAGAGTCATCAACTGTGCACAAACCTGGGCCTGCAATGGCACCTATGAGAATGTGCTACAGGGCAAGACAGCATGTGTTCTAATACCTTCATTATTGCATCCCCAGAACATGCTGGAAGCAATGTGAGGCCCTGATGAGGGAGTGCTATGATGAAATTTGCCCTAACAACTGCAGGGGAATATTTTTCAGATGAGGAGATATGAAAACTTGAAGACTTCCTTAAAGGCATGTTCCCTTGGCATGGTGTTAATGCAGAAGCAGTGCACAGGAGCAACAGGGTTTGAGTGAGTCACTCCCCTGCTGGAAGCAGCCCAGAGACCTACACTTTTCAGAATGAACCATGAAGACTGCTGGATAAGTCACCAAGAATTAGTGACCACTAGGACTACTGGATAAAGTACTAAGAAGTATTACCTATTTATAGACTAATCCATAATGTAGTGGAAAAGGCCACTTTTTATTTGACCTTGTCTTTCTTATTTACATTTTTTTTATTCTGAAATAATTTTAGACTACAGAAAAGTCACAGAAATACTATGAGGGAATTCCCATATATCTTACAACTAGATTACAACTTATATCTTACAACTAGAAAGGTTAATGTTCGACATTTGTTTTACATTCTCTCTATATATGAATTGAATATAAAGACTGAATTTAAATCTTACCCATAGTATTAGTCTATTATCAGTTGCTAAAAACATAATGCCACAGACCAGGGGAGTTATACAGAAAAGAGGTTTATTTTGGCTGGCAAATTTGAAGGTGGAAGATAGAGGGGCTGAATCTGTCAGTGGCTTTCTTGCTGTCAGGGTCCTGAGCAGTGCAGTGTGGGAAACATGGATACATTCTGGCCCCTCTCTCTCTTCTCATAAAGCTATCAGGATTCAGCCAATGAGCCCTACTTCTTCTTAGTTGGATCATAGTTGGATTAAGTGTCTACTCTCTCAATACCTCTCAATGGGGGTCAAACTTCAACACATGGATCTTGGGGACACTAAAACCATATAAAAGCCAGACACTCATTGTCCCAATAATGTTCTCTGAAGCATGGCAGTTGTTTTTTTCAGGATTCTGAATGAATCCTGAATTGTATTTCATTCTCATATCTATAATCTAGTATTTAAAAAAAAACTAAAAGATTTCTTAGTCTTTCATTTCATGACTGAGACACATTAGGCGTAGAATGTCCCTCACTTCAGGTCTGTCCTGTGATGCTTCATGATTAGACTCTGTTATGCACTTCTGGCACAAATACCATGAAAATAATGCTATGTCCCAGGGAACATCAGAGGACATATGACCTCCTTTTGGTCCATTACTAAAATTATGCTAATTTTGGTGTCTTGGTTAAGATGATGCCCATTATTCTCCTCCACTAAAAATTAGAAAAGTTCCCATTTGTAATTAATATGTATCTTGCAAAGATACTGGGTGTGGCTATTCCATTTCTCATTGACCACCCCCCCCCCACACACAATACACACTGGTCTTAGCACTCAATAAAATACTTATCTGCAACAATTAGGACTTGGTGGTTGTCAAGTGGGGATTTCTAATCTCTTCATTTCTTAAACTTATTGATTGATATTTCACTATGAAAGAGAGAGACATCCTTATTTCCTTTTTATTTCCCTGTTAATTCATTTATTTCTATTAACACGGACAGGTACATTTTTCTTCCCCAAGAATTATTACCTATTTAATGAGTACCAACCTATTACTATATTAGTTTGAGTTTTAAATTGTCCCAATATTCATCTGATATGCTTTTTTACTCTCTGGTCACTTGTTTCCCCCCCTAAAGTTCAAGCTGTGCAAACATTCCATGCTTCTCTGCACTTCTCCTTATAGCATCCTATACTTTGCTGGATAATTCCTACTGCTTTTAAGACAATTTAAATCATTTCTCCAACTTTTCTCTTGTCATTTTCCCTTCCCAAATTTGCTAGCACCATGATACCCCCTCATTATTAACACTCTACACTATGCCTGGTTGCTTAGACTTAAGCAGTGGGCCTATGACTTAAATTTCTTTGTTCCTCATGTAATCCTGTAAAGCACATAATTGGTCAATAGGAGGAACTCAATAAATGATTGGTGAACAGATGAATAGAATTAAAACAAATATACCTAGTGGGAACCTTGTGATTTTACATAATCTGCAATTTTACAGGCTCCATATATTAGAATCCCATTATTTTGTTGTTGAGATTTTCTATATATTGCTATTTTATTCTTGTTGTTTTAAATTACTTTGAAAGGCATCTAGTCTCTTATTATAATTTCCATTTGTCAGTTTCTCCATATTTCTCCTTATTGTTCATTGCTGAAAGTTGTGGCATTGCGTTTTAAATCCCTTTTCATTTTTTGGCTCCCAGGTACTCCCTTACTTCCTCACAAGTTGAATGTGTAATATATAGAACTAAATAAAACTCAAAACTCAGCTCCAGGGAGCCTCATATTTCTTTGCAAATCAAATCCTTTTGTAATATCCTTTATATTTGATCAGGGTAATCCGAGTCTCTCATTTGGCCAGGCCAAAGATATAGTAGTTAGTCAACTTTAACACTTTTGTTTTGCATCCTAAATCTGGCCCATCATCAAGTCCTGATGGGGTTCTAAAAATGTTTTGAAAATAGAACTGCCCACTTCTCATGGCTCCCTGCTACTGTCCTTATCCAAATACTGTCATTCTCTCCTGCATTATTGCAATTGATTCCTTGCTAGTCTCCCTGTCTTGCAGCCACGATGATTATCTTTCCCCCACTTGGTGGTTCATTGTTTTATTTTTAACTGACACAACAACTGCATAGCTTTAAGGAGTACAATGTGATCTTCTGATACAGGTAAACATTATATAATGATGACATTATGGTCATTAGCATATCCATAACCTCCTTTGTTTTTTCATTGGTGAAACCTTCAAAATCTTCTCTTCTGCTATTCTTAAATATACCATACATTATTATTGACCATAGCTACCAGAATTTATTCTTCCTATCTAACTGTAACTTCTATCCATTGATCAACCTCTCCCTATCCTGCCCTCTACCATTCCTCCTTAACTTCTGGTAACCACTATTCTACTCCCAACTTCCATAAGATTGACTTTTTTAGGTTCCAAATGTGAGTGAGATCATGCAGTATTTGTCTGTGCCTGACAAATACTAACATAATGATTCATTTGACATAATGTTCTCTAGGCTCAGACACATTGTTTCATTTTTTATGAATGAATAGTATTCCACACAGTGCTTTTGTTAAACTTAAGTTATGATCAAGTTATTCTATCCAAGACACTTCAGTGATGTCCCATCCTTACCCAGAGGAAATGCCAAAGTCTTACCACACCCTAGGATGCTCCAAATAACATGGCACTCTGTTCCACTGTGATCCCGTCTCCTTCTCTCACCTCCTTTACTAAGCACTCTCCCTAACTATTTCCAAAAAAATGTTAGCACATGCCAGCTACAGGCCTTTCCCATCCTTTCACTTCTTGGGATGGTCCATTTCCTGTTCTTCAAGCCTCCCAATCTTCCACACCTCTTGGTAAGGGCTACCTAGACTCTTTAGTCTAAATGTCCATCCTGCCCTGCTACCCCATGCTTTAAATTTCCCTTCTCTGTTTTTTTTTTTTTTGTTGTTGTTCATTATTGTTCACCAACAATCTGCACATTATACATAAATCCGCACATTATACATAAATCTTGTATTTACTGTCCATTCTCCCTCATTAAAATATAATTTCCATAAGGACAAGGAGTTCTGCTTGTTCATTAAAATGCAGTATCTGGCCTAAAATAGGTACACAACACACCTTAAAATTAATTGAAATGCAGAGTCTGACATTTGAGAAGATATTTCTTTTTTTTTTTTAAAGAGAGAGAGAGAGAGAGAGAGAGAGAGAGAGAGAATATGAATTTCTTAATATTTATTTCTTAGGTTTTTTTTTGTGGACATAACATCTTTGTTTGTATGTGGTGCTGAGGATCGAACCCGGGCCGCACCCATGCCAGGTGAGCGCGATACCGCTTGAGCCACATCCTCAGCCCAGACAAGATATTTCTTATATCTTATCTAGATTTTCCAGCTTAAGAAGTGCTCTATTTCATGGGAAAGCTATACTGCATTTTTCCTATAAAAGGTAAAGCAGGTAGACTTGGGCTGCTCCTTACTCTTAAAAAACATTTTGCAAAACTGTAAATATACTGGTCATCTGTAATTAATGAAAATCCAATTGCATCATGTTATAGACAATCAGAGTCTCCATTTTCTTTATTTTTAAGCTTATAGGTTAATATATTATGTATCCAGAAATTAATAAATGTGGTTGCTCTCTTTATAAAACTCAATAAAATGTAAATGGTATTATTAATAGCAAGTTAACTGAAACACTTCAAAACAAAGAACAAATCGTGGAAGGCTATTAAATTGCTCTCAAGATACAGACAGAAGGGAGCCCAGTGATTTTTTTCCCTCATTTTATAGACTGTTTAAGTAAGCTCCATCTGTGACCCATCCAACACAGTTGCTATTTATTTCTATACAATCAGTATGTTTATGTATCAGTGGTTTATGAATGCACTTATGGGTGTCTATGTAAGTATAGGTGCGTACTTGTGATGTATGTATGTGTGTGTGTTTGCGTATATATGCATGCAGGTATATCTTTGAGATAATTAGGGTACAATATTACAGTACTAAACAGCAGATGGTTTCGCAGTTGGGGAAAGGTATTACAACAATATCATTAGGTTTGGGTGAAATCAAAGATGCTGCTGCTTTAAATGTACACTTTGTAAGAACCTGGAGCCTCTGGGTTACCACTGTGAGCTGTGCAATCAAAATAAGTGGCCTCAGGGGATTCCTTCCACTCCAGTGATCCTGCGATTTCCTTCATCAGTATGTCTTTTGTGCTCTCTTCCCTCACAGTAAAATCTTTAGCCATAGTTACCCTTTTAAAGCATTTGGAAGGATAAAAGTTGAAAATCAAGTTAAAAAAATCCCTCACCATTCATTTTCTTTAGCTTCACTTGAGAAAGAGCTTCAATACAAAATAACATAAGAATTTCTAAATCAATATCATTATTTGATTCTGTTTTCTGCTCATAAAATTAAAAACTTAATTGAGAGAATTGAACTTAATTGAGTATATATACAATGGAGAAGCCAAGTGATGCCTACTATACATACTTTGATTATGTAATGCAACTTAAGGCAAAAGCTTAGCATATCTGCCTTCAAGTTGAACCCAAGGTCCCTAAGTGTCAGGGGATGCATTTTTTTAAAATCAAATTCCCTACATATAGTACAGTGTCTGATTCAAAGTAGGTGCTTATTATGGTTTGGATTTGGACTATCTCCCAAAGGAATCTATGTTGAAGGCCTGGTTTCTAGCTACTGGGAAGTGGTAGAAACTTTATGAGGGTGGGGCCTAGTTGAAAGAGACGGGTCACTGGAAATGTATCTTTGAAGACATATCTTGTCCCTGGCCCCTGGTACATGCTCTCTCTTTCTTCCTCCTGTCTGCCCTGAGGTAAGCAGCTCTTTCTCCACCACACCTGCTCTGCCATGTTGCTCTGCATCACCCCAGAGCAATGGAGTCCATTGACGATGAACTAAAACATCAGAAACCATGAGCCAAAATAGATATTTGTTTTTTTTTTAAGTTCCTCTATCACATAGATAGAAAGCAATAAAAAAAATCAGCTGACCAGGGGCCTTATTCAATAAAAATTTGTTGACCAGGATCCCCACAGGATGTACTTTGTGGCTATTACAAATGGCTTCTTGGTAACTATCCCTGGATATCTCAGAAAATGGAAAGATCCTCATAGAATAGGACATAGGTGCTCATGAAATGGCTACATAAGGTTTCCCTGGCTGAAAACAGCAGGTGTGTGAATGTGCTCTGTGATGCACTGCCAGCTGCAAGGCACGTCATGTGCCATGGATGAGTTTATATGGAGAGACCAGAGCCTTCAAGCTGCCACCACTAGGCTGGAGACCAGAGATTGCAACTCTGCTCCAGAGAATTAATCTTTTCAGAATTCTTTGTTACTTTAAAAAAAATTAAGTCACGTTACCTGTGTAAAAATAAAGTCATAAAATATGGGGAGAAAAGAAACAAAAACTCTTTGCCAGGTTGTACTCCTTATGGCAGAAAAATTCAACTAAGAGGTTGTCAGGGACCAGTCAACAGCTGCCAGCCCAAGGAGCCATATTAGGGCTGCGTAGGATATTCAGGTTAAAAGGAACCCAGCACCACCTGGTCTAGTCCTTGATCTTACAGATGGCAAACAAAGGCCTAGACAACATAAGATTACATTCCAGGGATTCTGACATATGCAAGGACTCCAGGGTTTCCAACTGGCTGTCAATCAGGCAAGCCCTGATCTCCTGGCTGTCTGGTAGATTGAGCAGCTATCCAGAGCCCCTTGACAGACACAAGAATGAGAAAAAAGCAGCAAAGATGCAGCTGTTCAGCCTCCCTCAGGAGGACCTCAGATGCTGCTGAAGAGGAGGCTGGGCCCTCCTCTCAGGACAAGGCAGCATTCATTGCAATTATTATGTGTCTACCACATCTGGAAGCAGGACAGTAGAGGGTAAGAGCAGGAGGGTGGAGCAGAAATGGAAGACAAAGGTTGCAGGAGTCAAAAGCAGGCAGCATAGGAGGCAAGGTTGAGGAGCACAACTAGAAGAGAGAGGAGGAACCACAGAGTCTGAGGAACTCATAAAGACTACTGAAGAAGAAACTCAAGTAGCAAGTGTGTATGTGTGTCTGTGTGTGCATGCGCACTTGCACACTGGGAAACAGCCTTTCAGCACAACTGGCCCTTAATGGAGGTACTAGCACTTAGTGTTACTCAGGGCACAGCACAAGTGACTTGCCTTCAGCAATATGCTCCACCCTGCACTTGTGACATTTGAATGGGACTTCAGCAAAGTGGTCAGCCTTGCAGAGAGAAAGACACACTAGTTGTGCATCCTTCTGAACATTTCCTTTTCATAGACAGGTCCCCTCGATATTTTCAATGATATAATGAAGATCATAATCTATGCTCTTGGTGATTTCTTTTTCATATACCATAGATATTTTTCCATGTCAGTCTCATAGAGTTCATTCACTTTTCTACCCCAGCTACACAGCTTTACCTTGTACAGATGCTCTATTATTAATCTAACCATTTCTCTTTCTTGGACTTTTTCCTCCTATTTTTTAAAATAAGAGTGAAATGGGAACCCTGACATAGCTTCTTGTCCTGCACAGGTAGAAACTGTAACAGGAAAAATTCTAGAAGTGGAGTTGCTGGGCCAAATGGAATTACATGTTAAATTTGAATAGAAATTGCCATATTGTCCTCAAGAATCATATATACATCCTGATCATGCAAGTGTTGGACTCTTCACATACTTATCAAGGATGGTTATCTTTAATCTTGTAAATTATTGCCAATTTGGTGAACAAAATGTGGTCAGAGTTTGATTGTTTTTAATTTGCACAGCCAGAAGAGAGAGGAATTGTAGTCAATTCCATGACTACACATGGAATTGATCAACTTTTCACATGTACATGGGCCAGTTGCATGTTTTTTTCTTCTGTGAGCTGCTTATGTATAGCCCCTGATTAATTTTCCTTGTTTATTTTTCCTATTGATTTGAGTCTTTCTTTGTGTATTATGTATATTACATGTTCAATTAATTTCTCATTATGAGTTATTTTTCTTTTCATTTTTATGTGTTGACTTTAACTTGCAGAAGTTGAAAATTTAATGAAATAAAATCTGTGCTCTTTTTCTTTGGCTTGTGGATTTTGTGGCTTGCTTAGCAAGTCCTCCTCCAACTCCAAATAAATATTATTCCCTGATATTTTCTTTATATAGCTATTGTAGTTATTTTTCTCCTAAAATGTTCACACCTTAATATATGTGGAATTAAATGTTGTGTATAGTAATAGATTTAGCTAGTGAGTAGTATTCATATGGATAATCAAGTTTTACTACACAGATAAATGGTCTAGTTTTTCACTGCTGATTTAAAATATGTATCACATTCATCACACAATAAGTAAGCCTTTGGTGCCATCCTAAGAAGTCAAGAAAGTGGTAGAGACTAAGGTGGAATAGATAAGGAGTCAATGACTTTTACCTGAAGGAGCGTTCTTTGGATTATGGTTGTTTGAAGGCTGATCCACACACATTTGAAAAACTAGGCACAAAGTTTCAGGGAAAAGAACTTAAGGGTATGTCTCACTGTTGAGCACCTACAATTAAGTCAAGAGAGAGAGGCAAGGTAGGAGCAGGAAAGCCAAGACATGCAGCCTTTCTGAGAAGTCTCCAAGAGGAATGGAGCATGGCAACATGCACCTGTGGTTCACTGAGGTCCACCAGATCCAAAGCCTATTGGAGGGCAGGACAGAGAAAGCACAGGCCTTAAGTAGTGGAGACCTGTAATTGTTCCAGACTTTAATTGACTTTGGAGTCCCCCAACCTACCATAGGTAGGAAACAGGCTGAGAAAGCTGCCAACTACTATGAAGGTCATTGTTTTCAATGCCCTTTTCTCCAAAGAGCAAGGATCCAAGATCAGAACAGTGGATGGGAGAATTGGGAAACAGAATGATCAAGGGTATGGGTCCCTCATAGCCTCTATCCAGAGGAATTTTAGGACTTTAGTGGCCAGTAATGCCTCCTATCTCCCATTCTCCTTTCTGAACAGGAGTGCTCACTACAAGTATTCTGTTCCTGTCCCACTGCACTGTATGGTATGTGTGTGTGTGTGTATGTGTGTGTATGCGCGCATATGGTTGTGTGGTATCAGGTAACTTGCCCTTTTGGTCCACAGAGGTCCCACATTAAGAGAAGTTATATTAGTATCCTCATGTAAAGACACTGGGAATCATGCAAAAATCTTGACTTTGAGGTTGAGGATGTTTCCCATGGGGAGCAATTAAATTTTTATATGTGTAGGAAGAAGACTGAATCAAATACCCAGTGAGAAGAAGGGTGGACTAGGATGGGCATTAAAACTGTCCAGTAGTATCCACTTATCATTTGCTTCTGGGCACTCAGAAGAACTGCACTTTGTGGCCTTCCTGAAGCTACATATGGACATGTAACTTGCTTTGTCCAGTGAAACAGAAGTGACATATGTCATTTTGAGTGGATATATTTCATTTGTTTGTGATCAACATGTCCAGTTCTTTTCTTCCTTCTGACACCAAGACTGGTGACTTTGCTCCATTAGCATGGATGAAAGTGGCCTGCAGAAAGCCCTAGCTGCCCATGTGCCAGGAGTTGAAAGAAAAACCACTTATGGTTTAAGCTACTGAGATCTGGTGGTTCTTTGTTACTCTGCCTAGCTTAAACTAATTGCATCTTCAACCCCAAGCAGCAAAATGTTTTTTTTTTAATTTTTTTTTTTATTTTTGGCTTTGGCTTTCCTTCTCAAAAGTAGAAAGTTCAAATGTTCACAGCTTACTCTTGAACTCCTTCTTCTCCATTTTCACTTTTCTCCTCAGTGATGCAATCTTATCCCATACCAGGCCCAGGTTATCAATGGAGCCACTAGTATCTTCCAAATTTAAAACTCTAGTCCCATCTAACACCTCTCTAGTAAGTCATACTTTATTCTTGAATAGTATCTATATTAATTACTCTGGGCTTTCAAAATGGAATATGAATATGATCTCTTGAATCTCACTACTGAATCAACCATTTTTACCTACAGGGCTGGGTGGATTCTCAAAAACAACAAAACACAGGCACACACTTTGTGAAAAAGCATTCACATTTTCCCCACTTAGGAAGCAAGACAGGAGGAAGTCTGATTTTGGGGGGGGGGGGAAGAAAAAGAAAAAAAATTAAACAGCATGACAATAAGGAAAAGAAGAAGAAAAGAGAGGAAACATAGATGCAAGCTGGATCACATCAAAGAGTAAATGTAAGAACTGAAAAGAGAATGCTCTTTTACCTCCTTGGAGATGTTTTTCAATATATCATATTTGAGAAGCAGGAGACAGAATCTAAACCAGATCCCTTTCGTAAGACATGTATTCCTCAAGCAATGTGCCCTTGAGAACACTGCTCATAGAGGCCACAAAGTCATCAGGCAACTTCCCTGGTGGTTCTGATTGCTGCAATTATTCACTGCACCCACCAGCCAGGAGCAGATACTGGAGGAGACCTGGACGCTAGAAGAGACAGTGGCACTGTCAAAGCTCCATTTGTCAATAGTCTGCAGTCTCCTCGGCCTGCAGTCTTCCCTTTATGGATTCACATTATCCTTCAGGTCTCAGGGTCTATGTCCTTTGCTCACAGTTTCCCAGGTTAAGTGATCTGAATTAAAGCCCATCTGCATTTTTTTTTTCATAAAACTTACTATTTCCCCCTTTATTGTGTGGCATGTCAATTGTAATTCTGTACATGTGTGTATTAATATCTTTATCCTTCATTATACTGTGAAATCCAGGTAGGGATGGGCCATATCATAATTCTGATCTTAAATTCATGAGAAAAAAGAGATAAAGTTCAGTAAATTCAGTGTCTAGTACAAGGCAGGAGACTAGGTGTAGCTGTAATCAGTCACATTAACTTAAAACCTTAAATTCAGAGTATGATAGAAAGTGGTTACTGAGTATGGCCCTTTAAGTGTTCTTCCTTAAATGCCACATTTTTTTAATCCATTCATCTATTGAAGGGCATCTGGGTTGGTTCCACAGTCTAGCAATTGTGAATTGTGCTGCTATGAACATCGATGTAGCAGTATCCCTGTAGTACGCTCTTTTAAGGTCTTCAGGGAAAAGTCCAAGAAGGGCAATAGCTGGGTCAAATGGTGGTTCCATTCCCAGCTTTCCCAGGAATCTCCATACTGCTTTCCAGATTGGCCGCACCAGTTTGCAGTCCCACCAGCAATGTACAAGAGTACCCTTTCCCCCACATCCTCTCCAGCACTTGTTGTTGTTTGACTTCTTAATGGCTGCCAATCTAACTGGAGTGAGATGGTATCTTAGGGTGGTTTTGATTTGCATTTCTCTGACTGCTAGAGATGGTGAGCATTTTTTCATGTACTTGTTGATTGATTGTATGTCCTCCTCTGAGAAGTGTCTGTTCAGGTCCTTGGCCCATTTGTTGAATGGGTTATTTGTTTTCTTATTGTTTAATTTTTTTTTGAGTTCTTTGTATACTCTGGATATTAGGGCTCTAGCTGAAGTGTGAGGAGTAAAAATTTGTTCCCATGATGTAGGCTCCCTATTTACCTCTTTTATTGTTTCTCTTGCTGAGAGAAAACTTTTCAGTTTAAGTAAGTCCCATTTGTTGATTTTTGTTATCAACTTTTGTGCTATGGGTGTCCTATTAAGGAATTTGGAGCCCGACCCT
Organism: Marmota marmota marmota; assembly: GCF_001458135.2. NCBI lineage: Eukaryota > Metazoa > Chordata > Mammalia > Rodentia > Sciuridae > Marmota > Marmota marmota. The sequence continues at coordinate 20,699,892 of NW_026000196.1, forward strand.
ACAATATGTAGATTGGAGCCAACTTTTTCTTCTATCAGACGCAGAGTCTCTGATTTGATATCTAGCTCCTTGATCCACTTTGAGTTAACTTTTGTGCATGGCGAGAGGAGGGGATTCAGTTTCATTTTGTTGCATATGGATTTCCAGTTTTCCCAGCACCATTTGTTGAAGATGCTATCCTTCCTCCATTGCATGCTTTTAGCCCCTTTATCAAATATAAGATAGTTGTAGTTTTGTGGATTGGTTTCTGTGTCCTCTATTCTGTACCATTGGTCCACCCGCCTGTTTTGGTACCAGTACCATGCTGTTTTTGTTACTATTGCTCTGTAGTATAGTTTGAAGTCTGGTATCGCTATACCGCCTGATTCACACTTCCTGCTTAGCATTGTTTTTGCTATTCTGGGTCTTTTATTTTTCCATATGAATTTCATGATTGCTTTCTC
>NW_026000196.1:20700521-20705722 GCF_001458135.2 Marmota marmota marmota
AGAGGATAGGAAAGGTAGCAGAATACAACAGTTACTAATAGGGCATTATGTATGTGGATGTGTAACCGATGTGATTCTGCAATCTGTATTTGGGGTAATATTGGGAGTTCATAACCAACTTGAATCTAATGTATGAAATATGATATGTCAAGAGCTTTATAATGTTTTTCAACAACCAATAAAAAAAAAAAGTGTTCTTCCTTTTAAAGTTAAAACAACATAGCAGCTCTGACACCTAGTTTACCTTCAAGGACATTTCAAGTGGATCTGGGAAAAAGAAAGTACAGCTAAAACTGGGTGTTACTTTCCTCCTCCACTTTCAGACTCTAATCCTCTGCTTCCTGTACCCTTAATCCCATCTTGCCCACATTCCTGGTGGGAACCCACTTATGTGTCTCCCTTGAGGGCACCTGTACCTTTCCATAAGCATAGCTTACACCCTCCTGGACCACAGTCCTCCTCCAGACCATGGTCACAGTTATAGCCCCCACTCTGCAGCGTTACTGTCCACATCTGCTCTATCATGCCCCCTCCTTTGCATGTTCCCCAGCCCTTGGTCACTAAGTCTGTCTTCCAACCTCATTTCTCCTACTGAGTCTCATGTGTGCTTATTTTTCCTTCACTCTCCCAGTATACTAAGGATCCTGCTCTGGACTGAATGTTGTGTCCTCCTAAAATTCATATGCTGAAACCCAATTCCCAATGTGACCCTATTTAGAGATAAAGCCTCAGGGAGGTAGTGAGGTCGGGAGGGTGGCTCCCTCGAGAATGGATTAGTGTCCTTGTAAGAGTTATGAGAGAACTTCCTTCCTCTGTCTGCTCTCACCAGGCGAAAACGCAACAACAAAGCAGCTACATACAAACCAGGAAGAGTCCTTACCAGACCTCACCATGCTGCCCTGTGATCTTGAACTTGCCAGCCTCTAGAACAGTGAGAGACAAACCTGTTTAAGGCATCTAGTCTCTGTTACAGCAACCCAAACTGGCTAAGATAATTCTCTGTACTAAAAATTCTTGCCTTTCATGATGTTATTTTATTCTTCTTTCCTTCTTTCTGGTACTCTCTTGTACCTCCTTTAGTGCTGATTCTTCTTCTTTTCTAATGGATTTGCTGTGGACCTCCGTCACGGCTTTCTTGACAGAGTTCATCTATTCACTTCCAATATTTCAAATACCCTGTATGAGTTTGGCTCTGGAAATGTCTACTTTCCAGCCAACCTCTCAACTCAAATTCAATTAATTCTTCATTGTCTGGTCAGGGAATCCTATTTGCTGGAACACTCATTATGGCAAGCACAACAGACCATATGAGGTCAAACTGGATCCTGTGCAGGGGTGGTGCAGAATGGGCTTCGACAGAGAAGACCTGGGCAAAAGGTCATCTGCTATCTCTGAACTGAATGTTACTGGAGAGGATTCTAAAAGGTGGCCCCTTTTTACATTCCTACAGAATTTTTCCATATTCAGGAGTTAGAAGATATTTTCTGATTTTGCATTCTGAAAGAAAAAGATAAGCACACAGATATTTGTAGCAGTTCACAATTCACAATTATTCATAGTCAAAAATTGGAAACAATCAAAATTAACTTCAGTAGTACTGGATAAACTGTGCCATGTCTAAGCAAAGGAATATTATTTAGCCCCTAAAAGAAATGAGATATTATTGAGCCATGAAAAGACACACAGGAAGCTTCAAGGCACCAATAAGCCAATATGAAAGGGTTAAATACCATAAGATTTCAACTATATACATTCTGGAAAAGGCAAACTGGAAATAAACAAACAAAACAAAGATCAATGACTTGCCAGAGATTAGTAGGGAGGGAGGGATAAACAGGTAAGGGCTAAGGACTTTGAGGACTGTGAAATTATTCTTTATGAAAATACAGTAGTGGGTACATGACTGTGCTAGTTAGTTTTCCTCTACTATAATAAAGACCTGAGATAATGGATTTATAAAGAGAGAAGGTTTGTTTTGGCTCAGTTTTCAGTCCATGATTAGTTGGCTCTGTTGCTTTGGGCAAGGCAGCATATCATTGCAGGAACATGTGGTGAAACAATACTGCTCACCTCATGGCCAGGAAACAAAAGAAAGAAGGGGCTGGGTGCCATCATTCCCTTCAAGGCCACATCCCCAATGGTCTGTAGTTCTTCCACTAGCTCCTACCTGCTAGAGACTCCATAATCTCCCAATAGTCCCACACTAAGGACTTTACTAGGTCCCACCCTAGGACCTTTGGAGGATACTCCTGATTCAAACTATGGCAATGGCATGTACTCTAGACACACTCTACTGTATACTTTTAAATCTTCTTTAGATTACTTGTAATTCTAAACACAATGTATGATGTACCTACTTGCCATAGTGTATTATTTATGAAATAATGACAAGAAAAACCTTTGTACATGTCTAGTATAAAGGTGATTTTAAAAAGTTTTTCCATCTGACCATGGTTGAATTGGCAGATGCAGAACATGCAGATACAGAGGTTCAAATATAATTGCCCCTCCACCCAGCAGCTGATCACAAATAGCATAACTCCACAAGCCTCCTGCACAAAACTCCTCAGCAATGTCTTAGCTTGCCACAATGGGCTCTGGAATCCAAGTTTCAAACCTGACTCACAATCCGGCTAGGTATGTAAACCTGGCCAAGTTGATGAATTGTCTGAGCTCCACTTTCCTTATGTCTAACTTACTGGATTATTGTGAAGGTGAAGTTGAGATAAACACAAAGGGCTAAGAACAGATCCTAATACAGAGCAGGTCTAACCAGATGACAGTGATGACAAGGACAGCTGCTATCATAATCTTTCAAGTGGGCCCATCCCAGCTCTTTGTGACCCCCCACCCCTACCCTCCAGGTTCATTGTGGGCCATTCATTTTCAGGGTACCTGTAGGATTTGTGCAGAAGCTGATGCTTCTGCCTAAATGCTTTTCCTACTGTCTATCCCCCTTCCTTTGATATTCACATCCTTCACCTCTGCCTGGCTCATTCCTATTGACTGTTGGGAGTTCAACCTAAACACTTCTTCCTACAGGAAGCCCTCCTGGCTGCCTAGACCAGGTCAGCCCTCCTACTCTCTTGTCTTCAATGCATCCTTTGGTTCCAGTAGAGAGCAGAGACTACATCTGTCTGTTTATCACTTTCTCTCCAGCTCCCATTATGACACAGGGCCATGATGAGGGCTCCACAAATATCTGCTGAATAAATTATATCCCAGCTGGAAATATGACCCTGGCAGTTAACTATACACAGAATGCTGTCTGAGTACTCTCAAATAGCAAGTCTGGCAGGAAAAAGAATTCAGGATTCAGGTCTCAGCTACAGGGGGAGGAAACAAAATCAAAAGAGAACACACAAGCTGACCATCCCAGACTAGAATGCTCAGAGGACACTTTAAAGTCACAGGGTGTGGACACAGAACAAAATGGAGACACTGATCATGTTTCAATATATAAATGTCAATTCTTTCAAAAAGAATATAACACTGGAATTCAATGTCAACCAGAGTTCCAATGTTGTACTTTTGGACATCGGATACAATAATTTTCAAGTATGAAGAAAGGCCTTGAGTAATATTAATAAAATCAGTGAATATTTTTATGTTTCTGGTTGTGCTGATCATGCATGAGTGTACCCAAATAAACAACAAAGATAAGATTGGTCACAACTTGGTGATTACAGAAGCTGGTAATGGGTACATGGGATTTGGTATATTATTCTGTATACATCTGCAGATGTTTAATATTTTTATAGTTAAATATTTAGAAATATAAGCAAAATAACGTCAACAGAAAACAAAAAGAGGCACATCCTTAGTTCTTTAACTCTCCTAAGGCACTTCTAAGAGCAGACAAAAAAAAAAAAAAACTGTGGAAGAAGCACAGGAAAGGAAAGTGTGCTTGACCACGAAGCTGTGCCAATCAGTCACTATGAGACAAATGTATGTCCAAAGCATTTTATTTCCCCAAGGAAGAGTAGTTCATTTAACAAATGAAGCTGGAACAAGACAATTTTTTATTATTCCCCTCAAGTCACAGAAGTACATTCAAGACACAAATTTAAAAAATTAATTGTACACACATGACAAGAAGCTTCATTTGAATATCTGTACGATTTAATATGAGGATAACCTTCTTAAGCAATGCAAGATTCGTAGAAATCCTAAAGAAAATTATAGGTTCATGTAACCAGATAATGTTTTTTAATACAGCCAAAATAAATACACAATACAAAAAGACACTAACAGACTTAGAAAAATAATTGCAACACATATGCAGGCAAAGTTCTAACAGCCCTATGAACAAATAACTGCTCTAAACTATTAAGATGAAGACAAAAGACCACACAAAAACTCAGGCAAAAGATACAAAAGGGAGCTGACAGAAAAGGAAATCCAGATGGCTGGTAATACCTAAAAAGATATTCAATCGGAGAAGTCATGAAAAAGTAATGCAATTGTCAATGTGATATTATTTTCAAACAGAAATGACAAACAAACAAACAAAAAACCTCACCTGAGGATGACATCCAGGCTCAGAGACACTGTAGTGAACTCTGAATACTTTTGGAGTTTTGGTGGGGATGTGAATTTTTATGTTTTTTTTTTTGAAAAATAATCAGAAAACAACCATTCAAATTAAAAATATAAGCACTGATTGATTCAGTAATCTCAATTTTGGAAATATAGAAACTTATAGAAATAAAAGAAATAGTATGTTAGAACAAGTTCAATGATTTTTAAAAAAATTTATATATGACAGCTGAATGCATTACAATTCTTATTACACATATAGAGCACAATTTTTCATATCTCTGGTTGTATACAAAGTATACTCACACCAATTCATGTCTTCATACATGTACTTTGGATAATAATGATCACCACATTCCACCATTATTTATAACCCCATTCCCCCTCCCTTCCTCTCCAACCACTCTGCCCTATCTAGAGTTCGTCTATTCCTCCCATGCTCCCTGTCCCTATCCCATTATGAATCAGCCTCCTTACATCAAAGAAAACATTCAGCATTTGGTTTTTTGGGATTAGCTAACTTCTTTTAGCATTTTCTTCTCTAACTCCATCCATTTACCTGCAACTGCCATGATTTTATTCTCTTTTATTGCTGAGTAATATTCCATTGTATGTATGTATGTATGTATGTATGTATGTATGTGTGTGTGTGTGTATATATA
>NW_026000196.1:20706032-20715118 GCF_001458135.2 Marmota marmota marmota
TATATATATATATATATATCTCACATTTTTTAATACATTCATCCATTGAAGGGCATCTAGGTTGGTTCCACAGTTTAGCTATTGTGAATTGTGCTGCTATAAACATTGATGTGGCTGTGTCCCTGTAGTATGCTATATTTAAGTCTTTTGAGTATAAACCGAGGAGAGGGATAGATGGGTCTAATGGTGGTTCCATTCCCAATTTTCCAAGAAATCTCCATACTGCTTTCCATATTGGCTGGACCAATTTGCAATTCCACCAGCAATGTATAAGTGTACCTTTTCCCCCACATCCTTGCCAACATTATTGTTGTTTGTCTTCATAATAGCTGCCATTCTGACTGGAGTGAAATAAAATATTAGAGTGGTTTTGATTTGCATTTCTCTAATTGCTAGAGATAATGAACATGTTTTCATATATTTGTTGATTTATTGTATATCATCTTTTGTGAAATGTCTGTTCAGTTCCTTGGCCCATTTATTGATTGGGTTATTTTTTTTAATTTTTTTGGTGCTTAGCTTTTTGAGTTCTTTATACATCCTAGAGATTAGTACTCTATCTGATGTGTGAGGGGTAAAGATTTGCTCCCAAGATGTAGTCTCTCTATCCATCTCACAGATTGTTTCTTTTGCTGAGAAGAAACTTTTTTAGTTTGAGTCCATCCCATTTATTGGTTCTTGATTTTAATTCTTGTGCTATAGGAGTCTTATTAAGGAAGCTGGGGTCTAATCCCACATGATGGAGATTAGGGCCTATTTTTTCTTCTATTAGACACAGGGTCTATAGTTTTATTCTTAAGTCCTTGATTCATTTTGAGTTGAGTTTTGTGCATGGTGAGAGATAGGACTTTAATTTCATTTTGTTGCATATGGATTTCCAGTTTTCCTAGCACCATTTGTTAAAGAGGCTATCTTTTCTCCAATGCATGTTTTTGGCACCTTTGCCTAATATAAGATAATTGTAATTTTGTGGGTTAATCTCTGTGTCCTCTATTCTGTACCACTGGTCTATCTGTCTGTTTTGGTGCCAATACCATGCTGTTTTTGTTACTATTGCTCTGTAGTATAGTTTAAGGTCTGATATAGTGATGCCACCTGCTTTACTATTCCTGCTAAGCATTGCTTTAGCTACTCTGGGTCTCTTATTTTTCCAGATAAATTTTATGATTGCTTTTTCTGTTTCTAGGAGGAATGTCATTGGGATTTTGATTGGAATTGCATTAAATTCATATAGTGCTTTTGGAAACATGGTCATTTTGATAATCTTAATTCTGCCTATCCAAGAGCAAGGTAGATCTTTCCATTTTCTAAGGTCTTCTTTGACTTCTTTCCTTAGGGTTCTGTAATTTTCATCATATAGATTTTTCACCTCTTTCATTTTTCACCTGTTCTTTGACTTCTTCCCTTAGGGTTCTGTAATTTTCATCATATAGATTTTTCACATCTTTCATTAAGTTGATTCCCAAATTATTTTTTTGAGGCTATTTTAAATCGGGTAGTTTTCCTTGTTTCCCTTTTTGAGGATTTGTCACTGATATAAAGAAATGCCTTTGATTTATGGGTGTTGATTTTATATCTTGCTACTTTGCTGAATTCATTTACTAATTCTAGAAGTATTTTAGTAGAACTTTTAGAGTCTTTCAGGTATAGAAACACGCCATCAGCAAATAGTGCCAGTTTAAGTTCTTCTTTTCCTATGTGTATCCCCTTAATTTCTTTCATCTAATTGCTTTGGCCAGTGTTTCAAGAACTAAGTTAAATAGAAGTGGTGAAAGAAGGCATCCCTGTCTTGTTCCAGTTTTTGGAGGGAATGCCTTCAATTTTTTTCCACTTAGAGTGATGTTGGCCTGAGGCTTAGCATAGATAGCCTTTCACAGATACAACATATTGAAATCTCTGGGACAGTATGAAAGCAGTTCTAAGAGGAAAGTTTATTGCATGGAGTTCATTCCTTACAAGAAGAAAAAGTCATCAAATAAATTACTTAACATTACATCTCAAAGCCCTAGAAAAAGAAGAACAAATCAACACCAAAAGCAGAAGAAGTCGGGAAATGATTAAAATCAGAGCTGAAATCAATGAAATTGAAATAAAAGAGACATTTGAAAAAATTGACAGAACAAAAACTTGGTTCTTTGAAAAAATAAATAAAGTTGGCAGACCCTTAGCCATGCTAACAAACAGAAGGAGAGAGAAAACTCAAATCACTAACATACTTGATGAAAAAGGAAATATCACAATAGACACTACAGAAATACAGAAGATAATTAGAAATTAGTTTGAAAACTTGTACTCCAATAAAATAGAAAATATTGAAGGCATCGACAAATTTCTAGAGTCATACAATTTACCCAAATTGAATCAGGATGATATATACAATTTAAACAGATCAATTTCCAGTGATGAAACAGGAAACACCACCAAAAGTCTACCAACCAATAAAAGCCCAGGACTGGATGGACACACAGCCAAGTTCTACAAGACCTTTAAAGAAGAACTAATACCAATAGTCTCCAATTTATTTCAGGAAATAGAAAAAAAGGCAGCACTGCCAAACTCATTCTATGAGGCTAATATCATCCTGATTTCAAAACCAGGCAAAGACACATCAAAAAACCCCCCAAAACCAAAAACTTCAGATCAATATCTTTAATGAACATAGATGCAAAAATTCTCAATAAAATTCTGGCAAATCGAATACAAAAACATATCAAAAAGATTGTGCACCATAATCAAGTGGGATTCATCCGAGAGATGCAAGGTTGGTTAAACATAATGGAAATCAACAAACGTCATTCATCACATCAATAGACTTAAAGATAAGAATCATATGATCATCTCAATAGATGCAGAAAAAGCATTTAACAAAATACAGCACCCCTTTATGTTCAAAACACTAGAAAAATTAGGGATAACAGGAACACATCTCAACATCATAAAGGCTAACTATGCTAAGCCCAGGCCAACATCAATGATATTTAATGAAGAATTTTTTGAAGTGACATAAACTAGAGAAAATCAGAATGCTTCACAATGGAAAATAATCTGATGAACTGAATGTGTTCATATGAGATTGTTACAGCATTTAAATAAATCAGTCATGATTTGCTTATCTGGAAAGGTCTCTATGATGAAGAATTTACTAAGTCAAGCTTAGAGTGAACAACCAATAAAAAAAATAGAGTGTCTTTAAAGAATCAGAGAAATTTGTTTACAAAAACAAGCACATATCTATATTCACAGTTACAAAACAACAGGCATAGCTCCTCATTTGAGTATAATGTCTATCAGTTCAGGGAGGTATACATGGAGTGGCACTATTAACATTTTAAAAGTTCTTTTCATTGTTCCACTACCTAAAAGAATCTCCATGATCTTTGTGATAAATTTAATTGAGAGCATTCTGGTAAAAGGTGTCAGTTCTCCAGAGAAACGAAGTGAAGGGATAATTTCAAGGAGGAGATAGTTAAGTTAGAGCTATAAAGAACCAAGACGCGGAACACTTGTGAACAGGCTATCTGGATTTCCAGGAAACAGGCTACAGGTGCCGAAAGAAGTGGAGGGCCAGTAAGGAGGTCACGGTAGATGATGAAGAGTCCCTGAGGGTCAGAGACCTCTGGAGTTTATCTTCTAGCTCTATAACTAGTAGCCTAATTGAACAGAAGAAAGGTGAAGATTTGGCTGAGAATAGAGACCTGAGCACTATCAAGTCAGAGTAGAAGGAGGAAGGAAGACCCTTACCATTTCATCAGCAAAGGCAGTTCAGGCAGGGAGACCTGCTTCCTGCATCCTCATCGGAGCTAGATGACATTCTGATAGAGGAAGACAATGATCCCTAACTTCTACAATCCAGAAGGATTGTGTGCTACAACAGCTTTCCTCTGAGGAAAGGACCAGTGACTCTGCTGGCCAGGCTTGGTTTTTTTGTTTGTTTGTTTTGTTTTTTTTGAAAGATCTGCAGCTTGTTGTGAGACCTGAAATCCAGTCCCCCAGAACCATAATACTTCAAAGATTATGTTCTTAGGACAGAACACAGATGCTGCTTGCTTCCTGCCTATGGAAGATCTGGAAACCACACCTCACCTGGTTCAGAGAAATGCAGAGAAACTGCAGATGCTTGTGAGCTGGGGCAGATCCTGCACCTCCTCCGTTTTGCTCTAACAGCCTGGATGCAGAAAAGCTTAGAGGAGGCCTTCCAAATTTTACAACTATTTAAATTGTTCCTCAGAGGAGGACTTTTCATTTATACCTGTCAGACTCTCCTAAAGCAGGGTATTCCCATAAGGATGCCAGGACTCCCTCAGATGCCAAATTGCATCAGATCAGAGGCTGAGTGCAGCAATCTCTGGGAGAGCTGAGGACCACTGATGAGGGTGCTGGCATTCTACTACATAGGAGCTTCAGTAAAATCAAGAACAACAACCCATAATCTGGGGGAGCAGCCCTGACTTATCAAAGGGGGATTTCTGGATATGGGGCCTGGGAATATAATTTTATAAGTACCTGAGATATTTTTATGCCACTTGCCTTGGTTTAAATGGTTTTGGAAACCACTGAAGGCCCTCACCTGCTGAGTATATATGTTAATATATGAACTCATAAATACCTGCAGCTTGGCCAATTTCCATAAAGAATACAACCTGAAGTCTTATGTCTTTCGGTTATGCAAAATCAGCCAGTGCAACAGCCAAAATACTGAATTCAGTTTCTCATAAAACAACTGCAATGCTTCACTGTTGCCTATCTTCCTTGTCAAAAATAAATAAATAGAGCTTCTTAAAAGTCATCACAGCTTATCGTTGTAAAGTTCTGGAGGAAAATGGCAGTTTTGGCTAACTTTAAGTTTTAATTAAGCACGCAATGTTGTCATTTCTCTGGTAATGTTAAAATTACAAACTTTCAAACAATTACAAAAGGAAATCAATATCTTTGGACTACTTTCTATGAGCTAAGCCTTACTGGAGACACATGAAGTATATGACCAAAAGAGGCAGAAATCCTCCATAGGACTTCTTTTCTAAGGCAGACAAATCACCAAATTATACCACTATTAGTGCACTGCATAAGGCATGAGAAGAAAACCAGAAAAACAAAAGAAGGTAAAGGACAGGAGAAGGACGGTTGTGTTTGAGGACATATTAAATGGGACATTCAGAGCAGGCCTCACTGAGAAAATGACCCTGGAACAAGAACATAGGGGAGGTGAGCTGGTAGATGGGTGCTTGGTGTGGCAAGTTGAGAACTACAGACAGGCATGTTTGTGTGGAGTGAAGTATGTGGGGCACCGATCAGAGCCGAGGCTGGGGAAGGGGGCTCATAGCTTTCCCTAGGTAAAACCAGGAGGGGCTGCAGGCTTTACAGCTAAGGCATAACATGATGGAGCTCACATGTTCAGAGGCTCCCTTTGGATGCTGCTTAGTGAGCAGATGGCCAGGGGGAGGGTGGGAAGTGGGAGGAAGGAGAGAAGCGAGGAGATGAGTCAGGAGGCCACTGCCTCATCCAGAGGGAGGAGGAGAATGGTCTGGCGAGGATGGCAGCAGTGGGGGTGACAAGAAGTGGTTGGATTCTCAATACACTTTGGAAAATAAAGTTTAAAAAGAATCCAAAAGAAGGAAATAAACAAGAGGAGGAAAAAAAATCAGATGATGTGAAACAAATAGAAAGCACAAGATAGGTAAATGCAAACTCAAACATGCCACTAATTAAATGTAAAGAGACCAGATGCTCCCGTTAAAAGCAATAAATTGGCAGACTAAATACAAAATTCAACTATAATATGATTATAAAAGACATCTAAAATATACAATTAAATAAAGGATAAAATTAAAAGGGAAGGTGACAAATATAATAGGTAAACTGTAGCCAACAGAAAACTGGTATAGCTATATTAATATCAGAACAAGTAGGCTTTGAGGTAAAAGCATTTAGTAGTGGGATAATTACTTCAAAATGACAAAATCAGACAAAAATAGGACATGGAAGATTTGAACATACTATTAACAAACTTTACTTAAAGGACAGATAGAATTATATGCCCAAGAACTGCAGAATATGAAGGACTTTTAGTATACATGTACCATTTATATACAAAGTGCATCACAAAAGTATAAAATGATGAAATCACATAGACCATGTTCTCTAATCATACTATAATTAAATTACAAAGATATCAGCAAATATCCATATGGTTAGAAGATTAAACACATATGGTAAAATAACCCATAAAATAACCTCAAAAGCAAAAGAGGTTGAGGTGGAAGTGTGTGCAAGGGTACAGGATATACAACTCAATAATTCTAGAATCTGGGTGATGCGTACATGGAGATTCATCACACGATTCCATACATATTTGCTGATGTTTAATATTTTCTACAGCTTAGCATTAAAAAAATGAAAGTAAAATGAAATCAACAGAAAAATCACAAAGAAAAATAAAATATAAATAATAATTCAAGAGTGAAATAAGGAAGTATAACTGAAATAACAAAATACTTTGAACTAAATGATGCAATATTTCATATCACAACTTGTAGGACATAATAAAAGCAATCAGTAGAAGAAGTTTTATTGCTTCATATATACGAAAAGAACCAAATGTTTCTGAACCAATTATCTATTTAAATAAGTTAGGAAAAAAATCACAAAATAAATATAAAGATAATTGAAGAAAATAATAAAGATCAAAAATAAATAAAAAAACAAATGTAGTAGATAGGATCAACAAAATCAACCATGAGTTCTTTAATAATAATATTACTGATAACCTCTAATAATAGTAAGTAAATAGATTGGCAAATATGGATAAAATGGGCCAAATTTGCCAAAACTGACTTAAAAGAATACAAAACCTGAGTATTTCCATAATTGTTAAATCAATAGATATTTTTCTATTTCTACAAAAAGATTTCCAAGAACAGATGGTTTCCTCATAAATGAAGAAATAATTCATTTTTATTATCTAATCTAGAATGCAGAATAAAAGGGTATATCCTCAACTCATGTTATGAATCTAGTCAATAATACTGGTGTGAAAATGTGAAATAAAAACATTACAGGGGAATCTAATTCACAAAAATTGATTATATATTTTATTATATGTTTTATTTATTTATTTATTTATTTATTTGGTACTGGAGATTAAATCCAGATGCACTTGACCACTGAGCCACATCCCCAGCCATTTTTGCATTTTATCTAGAGACAGGGTCTCATTAAGTTGCTTAGGGTCTTGATAAGTTGCTGAGGCTGGCCTTGAACTTGTGATCCTCTTGCCTCAGTCTCCCAAGCCACTGGGATTACAGGTGTGCATCACCATGCCCAGCTATATACTTTTATTATATAATATATCATGACAATTATGGGTTTATCACAGGAAGACAAGGATGGTTTAACTTTATAATTTCTTCCACATCAAAAAATTAAAGGGGAAAATAAAGCAAATATATTCCCATACATTCATGCCAAAAAGTCATTTTAAAAACTTCACACTATTTAAGATTTTATAAGCCTTAAAAACTAGAAATCAGAGAAAGTTTCCTTAATTCAATACATGGTTCCTTAAAACATACTGCACAGGTGTTTTAAATGTCAAAAGCTTTTCCTACCATAGAAAGTAGAATTATATTTGAACATATAAATAACTCAATTAAATGTTCATAGACAAACTGCAGAATATCCTTCCAAGTTGCACTTAGATCATTCATTTCAATCAAAAGTCTGAGATTATAGTATCATATAAAAATGCAAGCCACAGCTATATGTCTACAAGAGACTCACTTGAAATATAAAAACACATAGGTAGCTTAAAAATAAAAGGATCACATCCTCAGTCCTGAAAGGAGAGAAGATCTGAACAGCATATTTTATTCTGAATCTACATCTGTTTAGGAAATTATATTTATATGAAAATTCTTACCTTAAAAACAAAAAAGACATAGATAACTTCACAGGTGAAGTCTGCCAACACTTAAGGAAAAAAATAATACCAAACCTTATAAAAACTCTAAAAACAGAAGAAAACACTTGTCCATTTCCCAAGTTTTCTATGAAGCTAGCATACTTCTGATATTAAAATCAGAGAATACTGAAAGAAATTTGTAGACCAATAACAATCATGAACATATGCATAATTATTCATAATTCAATATTAGTTGAAACAAAAAAAGAATGAAGACAAAGTAGAGTATATCCCAAGAATGTAAAGTTGGGTTAACATTAGAGTTCACCATATTAATAGAGAAAAAAACTGACTAAAATTAATATTCATTTAAAAAATCCTGGAATATTGGAATAAAAGGAATTCCTTACTGGGTAGAGGACATTTAAAAAATTCTACACCTAACATCATACTTCATAGCAAGATAGTGAATTGTTTTCTCCTTAGATTAAGAAAAAATTAAGAACACCTAATCTTTCTGCTTGTATGTGAGATCCAACTCAGTGCACTAAGGTTAAAAAGAGGGATAGAGATTGAAAAAATAATAATAGTTTCTCTATTTGCAGATGACATAAATCTTAGTGTAGAAAGTTCTAAGAGCACTACAATTAATAAGTTCATTTAGCAAGGCTGCAAGTCATTAGGTAAATATACAAAAAATAAATTGTATTTCTTCATATTAGAAATATAGCAAACATCTGAAAAAAGGAAATTAAAAGAAATGAATTTATCATGGATTTGAAAAAATACTATATGCTATTATGGATGAATTTAGCAAAGATGCCAAAACTTTCTACAAAAAACTATAAAACTTTGCTGAGGGAAATCAAAGAAGAACCAAATAAAAAGAGGATATACTGCACTGTGATTATGGCTCAGTGGTAGATTGCTTGCCTAGAACTTGTGAGGCACTAGATTCGATCATCAGAACCACATATTAATAAATAAAATAAAGGTATTGTATCCATCTACAATGAAAAATATTTTTTAAAAAGAGGGTATATCATGTTTATGGATTCAAAAATAAATAGTGTGGTCAGTTCTCCCAAAATTAATCTATGGATTGTGTAATTTAATTTTTTTAAAGAGAGAGAGAGGGAGAGAAAGAGAAAGAGAGAGAGAATCTTTTTTTTTTTTTTTTGAAGATGGA
>NW_026000196.1:20715290-20804514 GCF_001458135.2 Marmota marmota marmota
AATCTTTTTTTTTTTTTTTTGTAGATGGACACAACTCAATGCCTTTTATTTTTTATGTGGTGCTGAGAATCGAACCCGGGTCCCGCCCATGCTAGGCGAGTGTTCTATCGCTGAGCCACAATCCCAGCCCTGTAATTTAATTTTTAAAACCTCAGAGGCATTTATTATAGAAACTGACAAAATTATTCTAAATGTTAAGTGAAAATAAAATTGAGCTAAAACAGCCAAAATTATCATGAAAATGTGTAAAACTGGAAGTCTTACAGAACTTCAAGAGTTATTATAAAGCTACAATAATCAAAATGTATGATAAGGGCATAAATATCAATATCTATCTATCTATATCTATATCTATCTATCTATCTATATATATACATATATATATCAATATATCTATCTATCTATATATATATATATATATATATATAGATATAGATATAGATATATCTATCCATGGAAGAAAGAACAAGATACAAATCAATGGGATAAAATAGAAAAGATTTCAGAAATGAACCTATACATTTGCTAAAGCAATACAATATTGGAAGGAAGGACTTCAACAAAAGGTGCTGGGAAATGTTGCATTTTTATATGGAAAAAAATGTTCCTCAAACCCTTTTCTAAAAACACACATAAAAATAAATTTGAGATACATCACAAAACTAAACATTAAACCTAAAATATAACACTTTTTAGAATAAAACAGTTTTCTATCTTTGCAACTGGGGTTAGATCAAGATTTCTTAGAATACAGAAAGTAGTGATCCTAAGAGAAAAGAATGAGATGCTAGGATGTAACAAAATATAAAAACTTCCACTTTCCAAAAAGCACTTTTAGAAAACAGACAAATCACAAAGTAGGAAAAATATTCACAAGACCTACATTTGACAAATCCCTTACTTTTTAATTCTACAGAAAGGTTTTATTACATAATAAGAAACAAATCATTCATTAAAAATGGGCAAAAAGTTTGGAATAGCAACTTCAAAGAAGGTATATAAGTGGCCAATAAATGCATGAAAAATGCTCAGTATCATTAGTTATTGGGAAATGGGTAACATAAATTACCAAATTAAATGTTTGTGGGCAAACTGCATAATATTCATCCCAAATTGCACAAAAAATCATTCTTCAATTAAAATTCAGAGACTGTCATCTACATGAAAAAGCAAGACTCAACTAACCGTACACCATCAACAACAGACTCACTTGAAATGTAAAGATTCAAGCAAATAGTGATCATAAAAAAGCTGGAATGGATGTAAAAGTGATACCACTTGATACCAGCTAGAATGATTGAAATTAAAAAGTCTGTTAAGTATGAGAAACAGCTGAAACTTTCATATTCTTGTAGATAGGATTGAGATGACAACACATTAGAAAACAATATTATGGTTTTCTATAAAACAAAGTGCATACCAACCATATGACCCTGGAGTTCCACTTGTAGGTTTTTAATACAGTAGAAATGCACAAATGCTTCCACACAAAGACTTATACAAAATGATAAAAGCAGCTTGATTTCACAGTAGCACAAAAACTGTGAGCAACCCAGTCTTCAACCACAAAAGAATGGGTAACTGATTGTGATATAAATTGATACAACAGAATACTTATTATTCCACAGTAAAAAGGAACCCAGTATGAATATATTTGGCCATACAGATGATCCTCACACAAGTTGGAAACAAGAAAATCAAACTGCATAGCTTCTTTTACATAAAGATTTTGATGTAGTGAATTGAATACATATGTAAATTTTTTAGAAAAATCATCGTCTCTGAAGGATGTTGACCAGAACAGGGCAGAGTGAAGGTTGCTGGAATGAAGAAAAAAATTCTGTATCTTGATACAGAATGAGTATATATACTCTACATGAGTATATATATTCTCCTGAATTTATTGAGTTGTACACTTAAATTACGTATTTCATTTGTGTGAATTTTACTTAAAATACTCAAACCCAAATATTGAACTATAGTTGTTTTTCTAAAAAATTGGTGTGTAAAAGCAATTTTGATACCACTTTCTGGGCATAGATTTGAGCATTTGAGTAAATATATTAAAGCTATTGAAAGCAAAGTGTCTTACCTCTTGTAAAAGGAGTTGCAAATATGTAAAGGCTAGAATGGATTGGAGTTGAAATTATCAATATAAATTCTTTCTTTTGAAAGGAAAATGGATACATACATACATTTCCCAGCTCTGATGGGGCCTAGAAGAAATAAGCATAGCTGACCCTCAGATCTTGATTTCTAAATAACAGTTTTTAATAAAAGTAATTAGAGTTCCTAAGGTAAGGTTGATTTTAGAGCTGGGACAAAGATATAGAAGGTGATCTAAGAAAATCACAAAGAAAGGAGGAGTTAATGATGAGCATAAACCCACAGGACAGAGAGCTATGTTGAAGGGATTCCCCAGCCAGCCAAATCTGGGCAATCTGAGCATCAGAAGGATTAATGGTAGTAACAGAATACAACCTAGTGATTAAAATGAGTTCCACAGTTCCATATAAGTTGATGAATAAGTAAGTGGAGAACATACAGAAAAATGCCAATATACAAGAGTGAGAGAAAAATTCATCAATGGATGCTAAAACTAGTAGATAAAAATTTGATGAGAAAAATCCTATTAGTTACAAAGGGAAAATATGTAATTTTACTGGAAGAAAACTACCAACATTACCTTAACCAATTGATCAAAGTTAACACCACCAGTAATGGGACAAATCGATATCACATGCTTTTGATATAATGTACTAGGAGAAAAATAACACCACTTCTGTGGTATTATTGTCAAAAAAATTCAGTCACCCACTTATCAGAACATTCAACCTTTGTATTTTGGAAATTGGTTTACTTCACTTAGCATGATATTCTCCAACTCCATCCATTTACCTACAAATGCCATAATTTTATTCTTTGTTAATGCTGAATAATATTCCATTGTGCATATATACCAGTTTTTTATCCATTCATCTATTGAAGGGCATCTAGTTTGGTTCCATGGTTTAGCTACTATGAATTGAGCTGTTATAAACATTGATGTGGCTGCACTGAGTCCATCCCATTTATTAATTCTTGATTTTATTTGGGGACCATGGGAAAAATGGAGGAACTTGGATGGGGCAAAGGGAAGGGAGAGGTGGGGAGGGAGCATGGGGGCAGGAAAGATGTTGGAATGAGAAGAACATCATTACCCTAGGTACATGTATGACTGCACATATGGTGTGATGCTACATCATATACAACCAGAGAAATGAAAAGTTGTGCTGAAATTATGTACAATGAATTAAAATGCATTCTGCTGACATATATACCTAATTAAAATAAAAATTTAAACAAAATAAGAATAACAATTTTAAAATAAATAAAAATGCTGCAATTTAAAAAAGGCCATATGATTCACAACACTTAAAAAAAATGAATTGAAGGGAGGCTTTATTCCTTTTATTAAAAAGAATGACACCTTGAATGATAATATCATTGAGGAGTTGATCACAATAAAAAAGAATACAAAACTAAATTAAGAATTAGAATGCTATAATCATATAGCTCTAAGAATATTCAAATAAATCTGATTCCAAAAAAGGAGGCGTTGTTTTTAAAGTATAGGGACAATTATGTGATAAGTAAGAGTGATTTTTATTTTTTCTAACTGCTTGAATATTTGATTAGATTGTTTCCACAAGTGGTTTTATAATGAAGTAAAATAAATATAACAAAAACTTATTTATGCAATGACGGAATACAAAGTTTTATTAAAAAAAGGGGACTCTAGAATATTACAAAAATATCTGGGGTTTTCACTGGTCTCTAAAATTATTTCAGTTAGTTAAATAGTTATCTAAGAAGCTATTTTTGAAACAGTAGTTTTATGCCTTTCTCCAAAAGCTCTTTACTGTGGTTTAGATATAACTTTAGGGTCCACAAAGATTTATATGTTGAAAGCATGGTCCCCAGTGTGGTAATAGGAAGGATGTGGAACCTTTAAGAGGTGGGGCTTAGCAAGAGGTTCTTTGATCACTAGGGACACTACCTTCAGAAGGGATTCAGGTAACTCTTACAAGAACAAACAAACTGCTATAATAGCTTGAGTTTGACGCCTGAGCCTATCTCTGGCTTCCTGTTTGGTGATATGATTTCTTCCTGCAACATATACTTCCACCACTTCCAGCTGTTATGAGGTGACTCAGTTAAGGAGGGGCACTTACCAGAGCCTACACCATGTTGTTTGAGCTTATAGCCTCTAAAATTGTGAGCTACATAAACTTCTTGTCTTTATAAAGCTAAAAGAAATCATAGTCAGACTGCAATAATAAGACACCCAGAAGACTCAAATTAGGGGACATTATACAAGATAACTGCTCTGTAATTTTGAAAAAACATAAAAAATTAAGACATAAAACCTGTTCTAGATTAATTGACTAAGAGGCATGGCATTCAAGTGAACCTAAGATCCAGGATTGAACCCTGGATTAGGAAAATAATAGCTATGAAGGGCACTTCAAGGAGAATCGATAAAATTAAAAATGGACTGTGTATTAGATAACAGGACTTTTATCAGGGTCAAATTTCGTGATTTTTGGTAATTGCAGTGTGCTTATGTATGAGATTATCTTTCAGGAAACAGAAGTTTATCATAGTAAAGGGATATAATGTCTCTAACAGTCACAAATGATTCAAAAAAAGTAACAATCGATATACATATATACATATTGATATATACACATGTGCCTGCACATGTATACACAAACATGTATACACACATGCATTATATCACACACAGAACAAGAAGTACAAATGAGGGAAGAATGTATACAAATTGGCTAATATGGGTAAAATATATATGATTCATGAAATGTTTTTATACATGGGGTAGTATATAAAAATAAAATTTATGAAAAGATTAACAGTGGTAATAGACTATAAATTCTTAAAACTATCACAGAAAACCACTTGGAAGTATCTACCAATGATAAACTTACAAATACTTTATAAACCAGTAATTCCATTTTTAGGTAGTTACTCAATGGAAATACACAGATAATGTCTTTTAAAAAATATGTACAGGAATAACCATAGAAAATTATCAGAATATAGTATTCCTTTGCATTAATATATCATAATTTACTTATGTATTCTATTATTGGAGGACATTGGAATGTTTTCAGTATAGGGCTACTACAAATAGTATTAATTTATTACTTAATGTGGAAAAAAGATACTCAAATTTCTACTCTATGAGCACAAATTTTGAAATCGATTTAAACCAAGTTTTTTGTAAGGACTGGAGCAAAGAGATTTCCCATCACTGCTGGTGGAAGTATTAATTGGCACACCACTTTGGAAAAGTTTGATATTAACTATTATCATTAAAGACCTTATGAGTTAGCAATGTCACAATCTTTAAATTCCTCCAGATAAATTCGAGCATATGCATACCAGAGGACAAGTCTAGGAGGGTTCACAGCCATTTATGGCCCAAACTCTAAAGAATCTAAATGTCTTATTCAGTAGCGTGCACATTTAAAGTGGTATATTCACACAATGAAATATAAAATAATGAAAAGGAAAGAACTCCATGTCCTCACAATAATGCAGATAAATCTCAAAGCATATGTTGAACAAAAGAAAACTTAAAGTTAATGGAAGAATACTTACGATTCCAATTATATAAATTTGAAAACATGTAGCACTCAAGTATGATATGAAGGGACATACTAAAAAGGTTTAATTACAACAAAAATCCAGGAATCATTTCCACAGAAGTCAAGATGAGGGCTACCTTAACAGCAATGGGGATTCTGATCAGCATTGGGCACATGGGTGGGGAAGGGGCTCTGAGATGGTATGTCTGAATAGGAAAGCAATTCTAAAACTTTTTTGGTCTCAGGAACCCTTTATATTCTAAAAGCAACTGATGACCAAATAAAGCTTTTGTTCATATTAATCATGGCTATTACAATTTTGTTCCTATGAATTAAAATTGAAAAATTAAACATATACTTTTATAGTACTTAGAAATGAAAAGATAACCATATTACATGTGGACATAAATTACATTTTACTGAATAATAACCATATTTTTTGAAATAAAAATTAACAGTGAGAAGAGTGGCAGTGTTTACATTTTTGCAAATATTTTTAATGTAGAGCTTCAGAGAAGACAGCTGGTTTCTCATATCTGCCTCTGTATTCAGTCTGTTGTTTTGGTTGAAGTGTATAAAGAAATTCCAGCCCCACACAGTAGTTGGATAAGAGAGGAGTATTTTAGTAGTTTTTTTCCAAATAAATATAGTATATTCTTTTTATACTATAACAAGCTTAACAAGTGATGACTTAAAGGCTAGTGTCAATATGGAATCTGAGACCACATCAAGGAACACTTTAACTCTTATTCCAAAATCCATTGGACTAGCACAAACTTTGAATGAAACTTTTATCTGTGCACCATTTTATGACATCATATATTAGTCATCTAGAAAGTTATGATTTGTTAAGAATGAAGCCTCTCAATATTGACATATTTCATCATGCACTGATCGTGTAGTACATTCACTAATATCACTGCCCATATATCAATATCAATATAAATATCAATAGAGAAATTAAATATTGTTAAGCTCTTGAGATCATGTGTTAAAAAATTCTAATGTTGTCTTCAAAGCTCAACTTTATTAATGGCAAGAAATACTAGTGTTTTCTTGAAGGGAGAAGAATCTCATTCATGATTTTTGAAAAAAAAGTATTGGCCAAATAACAAAGTCTAAGTAAGCATAGGTTTTTAGTCATTCCTTCAGATAAAAATGGTGTTGCATGGGAAAACAGTGGGTAATTCAGCCTGAAACTCAAAACAATTGCACAGGGTTTTGTTTTGACCACCATAATATAATAGCAGAAGTACTCAGAATGTTAAAATGATGTACATTCAAAGGTCAATATTTTATGATTGATGCCACTGGCTTGGTTCAGGTTAACTTTGATCATGACTGCTTTTGTAACATTAGTACGCATGTCAAAATAATGAAAAAGTAACTTTTACTAGTATTGTGAAAATAATGTTGATCTTGTGAACCCCCTGGAAGTTTCTTAATGATCCCTAGGGTTCTGAAGACCACACTCTGAGAACTGCTGGGATGGGGCTATGAATGTATCCTTGAAATGACTAGTTTTCTGATGGACACTTGGCTGTCTTTCATGTGAGAATAATAACAGAAGGAGTAGGTAGTGTGTGTGTGTGTGTGTGTGTGTGAGAGAGAGAGAGAGAGAAAGAGAGAAAGAGAGAGAGAGAATGTATCACCAGCAGACATGAATTAAGAGAAACATGAATAGGATATTGTTAAGTAGAAGGAAAATGTATGCTTAGTGGAAACAGAAATAAAAATATATTAAGAGTAACATAAAAGAACATCATAAGGAAGTATAAATTAATACTACACATGAATATAACTAATACTCTATAGATAAAAATACTTATAGAATTAAAATATACAGTGATTATATTTGCACATAATATAAATAAGTAATATTTATATATCCATATGACTATATAATATAAAGATATCTAATATATGATGTAAGTATATCAATATATACAATATATATAGTGTTAATATATCAAATATATAAGTATATATTTACATGATATAAATATACATAAATTTATATACAGTAATGGATACAAATTAAGGTTTTATATAAACATACATTGAACATAGTTTTCCTTAACTCTATGAACATATTTATAAAATGTATTTTCATTTCTCGGTTTGCTAAATCCAATATAAGGGCCCATTCAGAACCAGATTTCTACTGACTGCTTTTTCCCCTGTACTTTGGGCACAATTTTCTGTTTCTTTACATGAAGTATTTGGTTAAAAACTGGAATATTCTGCAGCAACTCTGGATTTTGTTATATATTCTTGAATGTTGTTGTTTTTAGTTTCTTCAACTTAAAAGCAGAAACTGCTGTATGTGAATGCTTATGTGTTCTCAGATTATTATTGTTGTTGATAATGATGTCATGGACATTCTTTAGCCTGGCTTCCCAGGGCTTTTCCCTAGTTTAGCAGTTAGCCAATGGTCTGGGCAGAGATTGTGCCCAAACACCTAGAGCCTGAAACTTGCCATCCTCTTTTGAAGGTGGCAGGTCGTGGCATTCAAAGTCCCAGCCATTTCTCAGGTCTCAGTTTGCTGTCACCTTTAGCAGTCATATTACAGGTCTCCTTCGTGTACTCACTGTTTCTCTGCATCCAAGGATGGGTGACTTCAGCCCATCGATGGCTCTCTTATTTTCCAGGATCTTCCAGTTAAATTTATGACTTATTTTCTCCTTGCCCAGAACAAGACCATACATCAGTTAGCAGAGCTGCGGTTTTCCCCTCATTTATCCCTAAATATGTTGGTCACACTGAGCTAACAAATCTGTCAGTTTTCAGTCCACATCCACCCCAAATATAGACTGACCCCTGGGAGAGTAGAACTGTATTTTTGTGCAGCCAACACCAAGCAGTTAGAACTAAAGGTCCTACCCGCTGTACTGTGGGGATGAAGAGGACGATGGGAGCTTCCCCACACAAGATGGCTGCAGACTCTTGCTTCTAACCTGAAGCTGTAGCTAATTTTTGAGCATAAATGTTTCTTAGTTTGTTATTTGCCTGCGGTCAACTTCCAGTATCTTAAATAGCTGCTTAAGATAATCTAATTCAATTTTACTGTTGTTTTTCTTTTGCAAAAGGAAGCTGTTAACTTCTTGTTGTTGTTATTACTAGAAGTTATGTCTGCTCCACCCTCTCTCATTGCCTCCTAATCCACAATTAGAATCAGATCCCAAAATATCCCCAATACATAGCATTAGGGACCCAGACCATGTGCATAGTAATTGATTCTGACTTTGTTGGGCATAATGTTCAGATGGGCAGCATGAACTGATGTGTGTACTTAACCAGAGCTTCCAATTTCAATGTATCTGCTCAAGGAGATTAGAGTAGCTCTTATAGTTTGCTTAGTTGATTAACTGAAATGTGGACTCAACAGTGGTAAAGTTAATAGTGACTGTTCCCTACAGATTGTGGTTGAATATGTGAGATGTTGCATTGAATGGCTCCCTGATTTCAATAGGGAGAATGAGATCCCAGTGAACCAAGAACCAAATGGCATCATGTATCTTTCAGATGTCAAGAGTAGGTGTGATTAATGAAATGGCTAGCAGTGATAATTAGAATTATTTGTTTGCAGAGGTCTTTGGTGGTTTTTAATCGATCATGGTATTCTTAAGACTAAAACAGGAAGGAAAATAGATATTTATAATAATATTAATATGTTTTAACAATTTCTAGGATGTTAAACATAATCCTAACTTGAGTTATCATAATAAAGAATTATGACCCCTCACCCAATTCCCACACTAAAGGCAGTTAGACTTCCTTGAATAGCCATATCCCCTTGAGGATGCCTTCCTTGACATTGAGGTAAAGATGTTTTATAAGTATTGTAATTTTTTAATAATCTTCCCTGAAGGAATCTGCATCCATTCATGAGGGTGACTGATTATAAAGGATACACACACACACACACACATTGGGATTATTAGTGATACTTATGTCTGGATACCAAACGCAGCTCACAATGAAGGATCATAAAGGTCAAATAAAAAATGGAATTTTGACCTGATTTTAGGTTAGAGTGGGCCTGGGGATTCCCAAACACATCTTGGTTTATTTCCCAATTTCCAAATGTATTGTTTGAGATAGACACACATCGGCTACTTCAGCCCATTTCCAGAGTAACCTGTGATATTGTCAGTTCCAACGAAGACCAAGAACAAGAGAAGGCTCTGAAGTTAATACAGAATACATGTAAACACCTCTACCATTAGAGGCTTATGAACCAGGAGATCCATGGTAAAGTCCCTCTGAGTACATCTCCACCATTAAAGGCTTATGAACCAGTAGATCCAGTTGACTTAATGGTAGAGTATACTCAGAGTTCCTTTTTATAATGATTGATATAAAATCATTATATCATGTATAATATATGTATGTGGCATTTTCAAGGGTCTGTTCTCGTGGGGATATGGTGACTCCTTTATTCAAGGGCTCTAGTTGGCCCACAAAGTGAAAAGCTATGATGATTCTCTGTTATCTTGAATTGAGTCAGCATTCAAAAAGCTGCAATAAGATCATGATGCAGAAAACCTTCAGGTTTCTGCAAAAAGCCAGCCTTTTTTTCTTTAGATAAACATTTTCTGAGGATTGACTTTTGAGTCACTGATGATCCTAGTAAGGACAGGTCTCTTGACGTGATAGGTACACTAAGATGCCTATCACGAATTGGTTTTATGTTCCAACAAGCCAAAGTTGTCTCCGTATCTACTATCCTAGTTCCAGCTCCCATTATGTTTCCACCAGGAACATAATGTAACCCCTTAATTGGATTTTTTGCTTCCAAACTTGCTCTCCTCCAATTCATTTTCCACAGTTCAATTAGACCTTTTGAAATGCACATCTGATCAAGCTATTCACTTCCTTAAAAGCTTTGTTGGCTCCACATCAGCCTCACAATAAGCTAGAAGTTGTACAAAGTCCTCGTTTCTTTTCACCTTCTAACATGATCTCTCCCTCAAATTCTCTGTGCACAATTTGGCTTTCTTCCACTTTTTGGAATGGGTTGTTACCAGTAGTTCATTAAGTCTTTCACTCCTGTTTTATTCTCCACCTTAAATTTTCTTTCCTAACTATACCTGGCTGACCCACATTTATCTTAAACATTCCAGCTCAAANGTGTCTGTTCAGGTCCTTGGCCCATTTGTAGAGATGCTTCTTAATCTACTTCATTTTGGGTCCTGCTCATTGTCTTGTTTTCTCCTCAGTGTGGCCTAGGCCACAGGTGTATTGGTAACTGACAGGCAGCCAGGCATCTAAGCAGACAAGGATGTACAAGTTCAGCACTGTTTACCTGGTGCTACCTACCAGGCATGGAGACCTGTTGTCCATTGGAAGGGGGTTATGGGTACAAGCACTATCTACTGAGGCTGGTCACAGAGCAAGAATGCCAAGAGGGACCCAAGATTCATCTCCAGGGGGGACTCCAATGGTGTGGGCAAACTCAGCTGCTGTTCCTTTCCCCATCTAGTTCCACTAGTTAGGAAGCTGGCTGTGTCCAGGCACAAGTGACACTTAGGAGGTACCTGCTTTCAACTACCACACCTCTGATCAGGGGCCTCATGGGTTCCTAATTATTTTTTTTTAAAGAAAAAACTCTTCTGCAGTTTTTTTTGTTTTTTTTTTGGTAGTGTGATTTTTGGGTTTTTTTTTTTACAAGCTCTCATTCATTAGTTCATTTCCCTTTTCACCTATTAAGTTGGAATAGAAAGTTCCAGTGCAAATAATAATTGAAAGGATAAGCTAAACTTTAAATAAGTCACCACCGCCCCCCTCCGCCAGGTGAAATGCCTAACAAAAGCCTCATCACTGTGGTTCCACAGGTTGTAAGGTCAGCACTGACACCCAAAGTCACTGTCCTCACTAACACAACAACCTGCAGCCTCCAACACTCCATCTTGGAGAGCTGTCATTGACCAGAGTGACAGAAACAATGCTGCACTCTCATGTCATTTGCCAGGTCCTCCCTGAGGACAGAAATGCGCAAAAAGTCACTGTACCCAACAAATTTGCACACTCATTTTTTAATTAATCCTGAATCAGCTTAAGCTAAAGAATATGGGCGTATCCTATGAAACATAAATGAATAAGATGAGACTGGCTTTAAGTTTACCAGATTTGCAATTTTCACAAAATGTCTCACTTCCATGGCAGCTGCTCTGTAGACAATTATTTAGCATTCCAATTACTTTTAAAGAAGGGTGTGAACAAGAGAGCAGTAAAGATTGTGTGCTGGATACAGAGGTGCCACTGCAGAGCAATGATGGCAGGAAACCATCCTTTTCCCCAAGCTGGAAGTGTCCAGCTTGCCTCCAGGAGCCACTGGAATACCAGTATGCGGGACAACTGAGCAAGGGTGACATAATAGGTGCACACTGTGCGGAGGATGTTCACCTCAGCTGTCCATGTAAACTCAACCTCATTGTGGTACCATATTCACTCCCACCCTCCACCTCCTGCTTTCTATTAGGACAGAAGTGGATCACAGGAATCCACAGCTCCAGGCACTGTCCCAGGTGCTGAATCTCCAGGGATCAAAGGAACCCGTATGATCAGGACTCTAATTCTCCTTCCCCCAAGGCTTGAGCAAGTTGTTTAACTTCCTCTTTTGGAAAATGAGGATGGAAATGGCACATTCCTCATAGGGTTACTGTAGGAATGAAATGAAACAAAATCAAAATTATCCTTAAAATTAAAAAAAATCCAGATTCTCTTTGTGTAATACAATAGACCCACTGTATCCAATCTTGTGTTTTCCAGTTTCAGTTACCTATGATTCACATGATTTTTTTTTCCTTCTTCACATGTCATATATTGGGGATTGGTTCTTATCCTCTATTTTAGCAACTTCAGCAAATTTTAAAAAAATTTCATCTTTTCATTTAAAGGAAAAATTTTATTGCTCCTTTCTGGCATATTCAAATTGCTAGAATCATTACTATTGCCCTTTGAGGCCATTATTAACTAAATTACAGGTTACTTGATCATAAGCACTCTGATACAACAACAGTTAATCTAGTCATTGAGATGGCTAGTGTGATACTGTGTGAGAGTGAGACTACATTCACATAACTTATAGTACACTACGTTGTTATAATTGTTCTTACTTTTAGTTATTATTGCAAATATATTCCTGTGCCTAGTTTATGAATTAAACTTTATCACAGTATGTATGTACAGGGAAAAACCCACAGTAAATATAGGGCTCTATATTTTCTGCAGTTTCAGGCTCCCAATGGGGGTCTTGGAATGTATCCCCCATGGATACTCAAAATTTTATTTATTCAATCCAAATTACTTGGTATAAAAACATACAGGAAAACATCACCTGCAAGGAAAAAATATAACCAACATATGCCAACTTGAGATGACAGAAAACCTTGGCATTACCAGCAAAAGCAGCTATTATAACCTTGGTCAAAGAAGTAAAGACAAACACAGGCAAAGTGGGAAAGTCTGAACCAAGAAACAGAAGACATAAAGAAGAATCAAGTTGAAGTTTTAGAGATGAAAAAAATAATAACTAAAATAAAAATACTTGTTGGATGAGTTAAGTATCACAATGGTGATGGAAGAAGAGGTTGTGAGCTGGGAGATTAATGAAAATCATCTAATTTGAACATCAGAAAGAGGAAAAAAAGAGATTAAAAAAAAACCATTAAAAGAAACTCAGGGATCTGAGGAAAAACTCCCAAAAGGTTGATCATTTGTGTCATCAAAGTTCCTAGAGAGCAGTGAAAATCTGGTTCAGAAAAGAATATGGGAAGAAACAGTGGCTGAAATAGCCACAGATTTAGTGAAAATCAAACCTATAGATTCAGGAAATTCAGAGAACCCCCTTAGTACAACCTATTCCCAGACAAATCATAATCAAACAGCTGAAAACTAAACACAGTAAAATCCTGAAAGCAGCCAGGAAAAAGCACTGCATTATAAATAGGGGAACAACCACATGAATGGCTGCAGATTTCTCATCAGAAACCAGAGGCACAACATTTTTAAAGGGATGAAAGGAGAGAACTGTTAACCCAGACTTCTACATTCAGTATAAATAACCTTCAAGAGTGAGGAAGAAAATACAGATATTCTTAGATGAAGGAAACAAGAGAATTAGTCACTGGAATTGCTCTAAAAAAATGCTAAAGGAAGTTCCTCAGACAGGAGAATGACATTGGAAGAAAACCAGAAATTTCAGGAATGAAAATCAATAGAAACGCTACACTTCTGGACAATATAACAGATTATTCTTGTAATATCTATAAAATATCTACGATACAAAGAAAAAGTGGTAACAAAGTCTTATGGGATTTTCAACAGTACCCCTGGCTCCTCATTTAACTGCAGTTTCATTTTCAGTGCGGACCAAAAATATTTAAAGGAAAATTCCAGAAATAAACAATTCATAGAGTAGAGGGAAGAAAACAGGGGGGAGAAATGAGGGGATGGGAAGGGGAAATAATGGGCAATGAATTAAAGCAAATTATATTCCATGCTCTTATGAATCTGTTAAAATTAACCCTAATGTTATATATAACTAGAAAAAAAACAATAAAAAGGCAAAAAAAATCAGCAGTCATTCCAGGTAAAAATATAAACAAGAATAGAAGAAAACTATGTAAGTGTGCCAAAGACTTAACTCCAAACCAGAAACATTATATACTATGAAGAAACACTAGATGTCACTTTAATAGACAACACAAATCAAGGATGCAGTCAGTCATCATGATTCTATACTATTTAGCATTTTTAGTGAGTCATTTAAGTAAATAAAATAAACTGTACAAATATTGTTAAAAGAAGAAACTAAATAATTATTTACAGGCAATATAAGGGTACATTTAAATAACTGAAACCTATTAAGAGAAAAAATATTTAGTGAGGAGTATTCCAGAGAAAAGAAAAATATGCTGAAGTAAAAATTCAGTATTAGAAAAAAAATCTATTCATACTAGCACCAAAAATACATGATACTAGGAATACTTTTAATGAAGATTATATAGATCTGCATTTTGAAAATTCATATGAAATAAGTAACTGGGAATAAATATCATGTTCCCAGATGGGAAAATTTAAAATCACAATGATGTCATTCCTTGTTAAACAAATATGTAAATTTAATGCCATCCCCAAAATAACCATATGCTATTCTGAATACAGCTCCATCCCACCTGGAATGTGAATCATCCCTTTGTCCAGTGTATCCACTCTGCTTATGCTACCTGCCCATTAGTCTCACTGAGTAGGTGTCTAGGTTATCAGATTGACGGGTGCACTATGGTAATGCCTGTGTTCCAAAACCCCTATGTAGCAGCCTGACACTATGTTGTAAGGCCTATGTTACCAATCTCAGTGCACCTCATCAGGTAGGCACTGTATCTGTTCACCTCATCATGGGATGAAAGGTAAGTACAGGAAAATAAGATATTTTGAGAAAGAGAGAGACAGCACATGTTCACATAACATTAATTATAGCATATTTTTATAAATGTCCTATATTATTATTGCTGTGCTTATTTTATAACAAACTTTATGATAGGTATGCATGTGTAGAAAAAAGCTATATACTCTCATATACATAGGCTTTAATACTATCCAGTTTCAGGTACCCACTGGGTGTTTGGAATATCTCTGTGGATAAAGGGGAGATACTAAAGCTGTGACATACAAGACACCTACCCCATAAAGAAGGCAAAGCGAGGGGACTTTTATTAAGTTTTATGAATTCCATGTTAAGTGGTAAAATATTAATTCTACATGGACTGTGAAAAGTTAAGTATAAAAACACGTGTATTCTCTTGAGTAATTACTAAAATGTATACAAAGAGCTAGAGAAAAAAATAGATAAGTTAGGATTAAGTGCTAAATTTAAGTATTGCTTAGGAATACAGAAAAGGGGAAACAGAAACAAAGAAGAAACAAATAATAAGAAAATAATAAAATTGCCCATCTGAATCCAAACACATCAATAACTATTAAATGCAAATGATTGGACTAGACCAATTAAGAGATATAGATTGTTTGAGTAGATTAAAAAAGATAAGAATGACATGCTCTCTCCATGAAATCCACATTAAATATAATGAAATAGGCAAATCAAAAGTAAATGATAGACAACGATGTACCATAAAAACACGATAGTTGCTAGATTATGTTTTTTTTATCTCATGTGCATGTATAAATATGTAACAATGAATCCCACCATTATATATAATTTTAGTGTACCAGTTAGAATATGGGAAAATTTTAAAAATTAAAACATGAATGGAAAGAAAGCTGGCTTCACTACATTAAGACAAGACACACTGGGGCTGAGGTTGTGGCTTGGTGGTAGAGTGCTTGCCTAGCATGTGTGAGTCCCTGGGTTCAATACTCAGTACCACATATAAATTAATAAAATAAAGGTCCATTGACAACTAAAAATATATATATTAAAAAAAATAAGGCATATTGACATGAGACACAGTAGACTTTAGAGAAAGGGAAATAACCAGGGGTTGAGAAAGATAATATGTACTAATAAAAAGAGTCAATTCACCAAAAATACATAACAATCTCAATGGGTATGCATCTAAGGAGAGAGCTTCAAAATTTATGAGGAAAAAAACCTTTGGAATATAGTGTGACAGTTTCTTATAAAATTGACCATAAAGTTACATATGGCCCTGTGATCCCATTTCTAGGTATCTGTTCTAGAGAAATGAAGATTTTGGTTTTCAAAAAAAACTGTATGTGAATGTTCACAGTCATTTACTTGTGGTAGCTCAAAACAGTTTTCTCAAATGTCTTTCAAAGGGTGAATGAATAAACAAACTGGTGTATCCCTACCATGGCATACTAGTCAGCAATAAAAAGGATTTAGTCATCTTTCATTCACTATAACAAACATCTGAGATAAATCAACCTATAAAGAAAAACGGTTTGTTTTACTCGGTTTTAAAGGTACTAGTCCATTATCAGTTGGACCTAGTGCCTGTAGTGAGACAACATGTCCATGGTGGGAGCATGTGGCAGAGCAAAACTGCTCCTTTCATGGTGGCTGGGAAGCAAAAAAAGAGAGAGGAAGAGGCCAGGATTCTATATTCCCTTTTAAGAACACACCCCAAAGGACCTAAACACCTCCTATTAGGCCCCATTTCTTAAAGGTTCTATGAACTCCCAAGAGTGCCATGCTACGTACCAATCCTTTATCACCTGGATGTTTGAGCAACATTCAACATCCAAACTGCAGCAGAAATGAATTGCTGATTCATACAACAAGGATAAAGCTGGGATGTGTTATGCTGAGTGAAAGAAGCCAGTCTTAATACACCACACAGATCACATCAGTGGTTCCCAGGGTAAGAGTAAAGGAGGGTTGATAAAGGGGCGACTGGAGGGAGTTCTGTGGAGTGATGAAATTGTTTTGCAAACTGATTTCATGGAGGTTAAATGAATATACAACATGTGCTAAACTCAGAACTACTCCAAAAAAGTCAATTGCATAGTATGATAAT
This sequence comes from Marmota marmota marmota, assembly GCF_001458135.2. Classification (NCBI taxonomy): domain Eukaryota; kingdom Metazoa; phylum Chordata; class Mammalia; order Rodentia; family Sciuridae; genus Marmota; species Marmota marmota. The sequence goes on from NW_026000196.1 coordinate 20,732,449, forward strand.
TTAAAAAAACAAAACAAAACAAAATTTAACTGTATTAGGTAAGAAAGGCTTCAATTTCAAGAATGAAGAAACTAAAAAACAAGAACACACCATCATTTCTATGGTTCTGCTTGAAATGAAGATAACTGGAAGTCAATGAAATGGAAAAAAAGATCAAAATTTTGTTCTTTGAAAAATATTAACAGAATTGACAAACCACTAGTAAGACAGATCAAGGATTCAAGAGAGGGCATAAATTTAAAAAATCATAAAAGAGGAGTTACCACCTCCCAATCCACTGACACCAAAAGTATTATATGGGAATATTATGAATGACTTTATTCAAACAAACTCAGATGACTCACATGAGATGGACAAAATCTTAAAAATACAGAAATTATCACAAATTATTCAAGAAGAAAATAAAAAATGTGACTGGACAATTAACAGGCAAAGAATTTGAATCAGAAATAGTAATTCTTCCCACAAAGCAAAGCCCAAGCCAAAATGTTTTCACTGGTACATTCTACCAAGCATTGAAAGAAATAATATCAATTGTTTAAAAATACTTACATAAAATACAGGAGGAAGGAACAGTGTTCAAGTTATTCTATAAAGTTAGTACTACCCTAATATCAAAATCAAGGACATCACAAGAAAAGAAACTACTGAACAGTAGATGTAAAAAGCTTTAACAAAATCTGAGCTGACCAAATTCAACAACATAATAAAAAATTATATGCTGTGACGAATTTGGATTTGTTCTAGCAATGTAAGGCTGTTTTAACATTGAAAATCAATTAATATGGCATTTGAAGCATATTGATACAATAAATGCCTAAAACCCACATAACAATCTCAACAAATACATGAAATCATGAAAAGCTTTTGACAAAATTCAATGTTTATTCTTGATAAAAACTGTCAACAATATGAGACTTTAAGGGGACTTCCTCAATCTGACAAAAGGCATACTTATACACCCTACCTCTAGCATCATATCTAATTATGACAGTGTAAATGCTTTGCACTCAAGATCAGGAACAAAGAGAGTGTGTCCCATTCTTATCCCCTGAAGTCCACATCGTATTGGAAGTCCTAGCCAATAAACTAAGAACAACAATGACAGCAAACTAAAAGCATTCATTCAGATTAGCAAAAAGTAAATCTAAAAGGACTTTTTTTTTTGCAAATAACATGAGTCTATATGTAGAAAAATCTAATAAATTGGCAGAAAAATAATACATGAATTTAACAAGATAGCAAGAGAATAGTTACTGAGGGGTGAACAAGGGCATTTCTGGTGGGCTGAGAATGTTGTTTTGTATTCTAGTTACTGGGTTATTCAACTGCCCATTTGTCAGTTCCATTCAGATGTCTGATAGACATCTCAAACTTGATTCATCAAATATAATTACTGAATTTTCTCCCCAAATCTAAATCTATTCCCACCTGCCCACAAACCATCTCCCTTTCCACCAAATGGCATGAATATTCAACAAACTGCTCAGGTCAATCACTTGGCATTATCTCTAATTCCTTTTCTTCACATCACATTCAATTCATCAATGATTCCAGTGGATTCTATCTCCAAATCTGTCACGAATCCATCTCTACTGCGAAATCACTCTTCCCCAATACACAATCATCTATTATTTGACCAAATTCAATAGTCTCCACAGTAATTTTTTAAATGGCTAACTGGAGCTTTGTGCCAATCTCATCCCAAACCCCTTGCTTAATATAACCAATAGCTTCATAATATTCCAGGTTCAAATCACTGGTGAGGCTTAGAAGATCCTGCACCAGATGCCTCTCTTCAACCTCCTCATCAGCCTTTCCTGTGGGACACTTTAGCCTCCTGTTTGGTCTCAGAATCTGCCAAACTTTTTCCTGCCCTGCAATGTTCTATTCATGCATGCTGACTTGTGGCCTAGAATGACATTTAGTCTCTGTAACACCTTGTTCATGACCTTCTTTTCAGTTTCCACAATCTTTAAAAAAGATTTTAATGTGTTAATTTATTTACCTGTATACTATCAGTCTTTCCTACTAGACAAAATTTCAGGAAGGAGGGCAGTGCTATGTCTTCTTCACTCACTCCTATGTGCTCAGTGTCTGCACAAGACCCGGCAGATAGTTGGTGTTTATGGATGCATATGCATAGTAAATACATCATAAATCAATAAATTGATCAGAGAAAGAGAGAAACTGAAGCTTAAAGCCAGGGCCCCATGCACACTACTCTACTAGGCAAGCATCCACCACTGATCTACATCCACAGTCTTGATGAGTTTTGAGGTATACTCAGAGACTAAATTAGATGATTCTTCATGTAATTCATATACTGGGGATTCCCAAGATTTGCTACACATTAGAATTATTAAACAGAATTTTTAAAATCCCAATATGCAGATTAAATCTTGTTTCTATTAGATCAGAATGGCTGTCACACATGTAAGAAATTCAAATGAGTCTTATAATGACTTTATGAGCCCAAGTACACTAAGATATACTGTTAAATTCTGTTACTGATATGTACAATCACTTTTATTTGTTAATATGCGATACATTAAAGAAGTCTGTATATAATGTCCAGTGATGCCATATAAACACTTGTTTCAATATTGCCAATGTTAAAAGTGGTGTTTCCCTGTGCTATTTTCAATATTTAGGTGATTTAATTGATAACTATTGATATAACTTGGCTAATATAATTATAGATTATATAGATACATATATAGAGAGATGTCTTTAGATATCTAAATGGATACATTATATATATGTATATCTATATAGATATCTATAGATAGACATATATTAATTATAAATATGAATTCCACAAACATTTAATTCCACAACTATTATTTGGCAGGTAGGTACTCTGCTCAATATTACAGAATGCAGGAAGTTGAATATTGAGTTTCTGTTTATATAACATATATTTTAATGGTCTGCTAAGATGAGTGATGCATTTGTTTACAGAAGTTATTGTCAGCTGAAACAATATGTTCCATGCCCAATTCAGTTGTCTTGGCTAATTCTGGTTGCTATAACAAAATACCATTGATTTGATGGCTTAAACAATAGACATTTATTTCTCATAGTTTTGGAGGCTAGAAATCCAAGATCAAGGCACTGGAACACTCAGTATCTGGTGAGGGCCAATTTTCTGGTTCATACTTGATGACTTCTCCCTTGTTTCTATTAAATCAGAATGGCTGTCACACATGTATGAAATTCAAATGGCTCTTATAATATGGCTCCCTGAATCCTCATATGGTGGAAGATACAAAGGAGTGTTTGGGGTCTTCTTTATAAGGGTACTAACCCCATTCATGAGGACTCCACTCTCATAACTAACTGATCTCCTAAAGAGTCCATCTCCCAGTCCTATCATATTAGGGGTGAGGATTCAATATATGAACTTTGGGAGGACACAAATATCTGATTTGTCACATCACTTCAATCCTGGTATCTCCGTTATTTACCATTTGTATAAATTTAGGTGACTTTGTTAACCTTTATGTTTCAATTTTTTATCTGAAATGTAGAACAGCAAGTTGGGTGTTGTAGTTTTTGATAGGATTATATCACATGAAACATAAAATTATACTGTTTCTAATCAATCAACAGACACTCATGTAAATTAATTGTCACTCCCCACAACATATTCACAGTGCCATAAAACAGGAAATATGGTGGTGGGAGGCTGCGGAGGCAATTTAGAATCATGTCACAATCTGTTGACCAGACCTATTAACATCAACAACAAAAAGAACTGATTATTATTAACCATATGGTTTAATTGTCAAGAAGAAAACTTTGGGTTGATCTTATTGAAATAAAACTAATAGCACAGTGCATTAACAACAACAACAAAAACAGGCTATCTGAAGATGAGCCAAGGGCATCCACCAGCCATATGTTATGAAGGAATACTGTGAGTGGCTTCCTTTCTTCCCCAAAGCCCTCTGAGGGGTGCTCCATGGAAATGAATTCTGAAGACAGCAGTTGAAAATAGGTGGTGGAGTCTACAGGAAGCTCACTGGCTTCCTGGGTCATGCCACAAAACCAGTCAATAGCAAGTTCCGATGAGCAAGGTACTCCAAAAAGAAGGTGAAGCAGGCTAACCACTGCTTATTGGGTCACAACCATTCTCAGGGACAGCACTGTAGCCAACCCTGCAGTCACCCTAACCTTGGCCTACATGACTCAATCCAGGAGCCTCTGTACTGGCTTTTCCCCCAATTTAAATATTTCATTTTATTTTTGCTTAATATGTACTAGTTGTACATATTAATTGGTGGGGTTTAGTCTAATCTTCCAAAACTTGCATATAGTGTGTACTAATCAAATCTAACCTGCCTTTATCCATTCTGCCATGCTCTTAGCACTATCACTGTTTTACACTCAGGTAGACTTTGTTTAACTTCCACAGACAAGAGAGAACATCTATGTGGTTCTTGTCTTTCTGTGTCTGGCTTATTTCACCTAATGTATGCCCTCCAGTTCCACTCATTTTGCTGCAAACAAAAAGAAAAACCATTCTTCTTTAAGGCCAAATAATATTCCATTATGTATGCTTTCTCTATTTACTCATCTGTTTATGGGCACCTAGGCTGATTCCATATCTTAGCTATTGTGAACAGTGCTGCAATAAACATGGGCTTGCAGTATGTCTTTGGTATGCTGATTTCATTTCCTTTGGTTATAAAATCAAAAGATGAACAGCTGGATCATGTACTCACTGGCTCTTCATGACTGCTATAGACCTTTTTAATCCCCAAGTCATCCTGATACCTTGAAAAATACTATCCTCCTCCAGGGACGAAAAGAGAACTAGGACAATCCAGCCCGGAAGAAAAGTGAATGGCCATATGCATTCAATGAAACATTTTGACCAAAACCTGCCACTCCAAAATAAGTCTCAAGATCCAGTGCATGTCTTCCAAAAAGGACATGAGAATATATGGCACATAAAAGTAACTGGTATAGCTTCTGAGGGTAAACCTCACATCCTCAGCCCTGCTAGCTGCTGTGGCTAGATGCCACAGTTCCATGTGGCATCCAAAGATTATTCAGCTCATTTTTAACTTAAGTTTCAAAAGTGATTCCAGTTGTCTAGGAGATTGTCAGCCTCATAAATTAATTTAGGAGAGAAGAGACATTGTACTGAAATGGGAAAAGTCATTAACACTTTTCTTTCATAACAAGAGATCTGAGGCTACTGTCAATCTCCTTGTGGGAAACAGGACATTTCATCAGGTGAAGTTGGCCTAGGTGCCTTCTAAGTGAGACAATTTTGATTGAAATCAAGAGTTTAAAATGGTAATATTACTGGAAAGAAAGACACAACACATACCTAAATACAGCTCTCCTCTCTGCCCCACACATGCTCATGTGTGCATGTATGCACGCGTGCACACATACACGCACACTCCTTTCCTATCTTAAAATTAGCCATCCCAAAGTTCTAATGGGTTTGAGTACACTAATCATCATACTTATTTGCTTTCTTAAAGCCTCCTTTGTTTGAGAACAAAAATGTCCAAATGCATAGACCCATGTACACTTTTAAAATCGATAGTGTAAATTCATTTCAAATCACTAGTCTATAGTCATTCATTCATTCAATCATTTGTTCACGAAACAGAGATTGTATTAGGTGCTCAGCACACATTAGTGAACACAAAAAATTCCCTGCCCTGGTGGGGTTTCTATTCTAGTAAGTGATAACTGGCAAATAACAAACAATTGGCATAAAATATAAGTAAGCAATAATCTATGAGTCCGTAAGTGACATAATTTAAATAGAGGATCTGGCTGCCAAATAGGAAAGGGTGGGGAAATCAGACTACAATTAAAGAGGCTCATGGAAAAGAAGACATTTGTGCAAGCACTGGAAGATGATGATAGGATCAACTATGCAGATGTCTAGGAGGAAAATATTCTTTCAAAACTGATCTTTTAAGCAATAAGATGTGATTTTCATTTCCTCATAGAAGAAAGATACCATTCTTCTAACTCAGTGCTAATGAATGAGCTTGTGAATCAGGGCATATGGCTTGCTCATGGATCCCTTCAGAAATATTATTTCAAATAGGAATCAGGACACTAAAGTCACTCTGGTGAGATGCAGATTAACCTACTTAGAAAAGCAATAAATGTGTGAAGTTAAAATATTTAAATAATATTAAAAAATAAAAGTGCCTATGTTAATTTGTCTTAAAAAAAAGGAAGAAAGAGAAGAAACGGGCAAGGCAGCAGGGGCAGTGGCTAGAAAGAGAATAATGTAAGTTCTCAAGGGAAGTCCAAATCTTGAACTGGCTGAGCCTAGGATTGCACAATAGCCAAAACACACTTCAGGGACCCCTTGATTTCTCAATTTAGTTGTTAGGGTTCTGCCTAAAAGTACCAAGCAGAGGAATTCTGGATTACTCTCTGCAAGTTCTGTGCAGAAGTTGAAGGCAGAAGCCCATTAGGGAGATGGGTTGCAGAATTCAGAGCAAAACATCCTAACCTAAAGTGGTAGCAGAGAAGGGGAAGGCAACCCAAGGAAGTGAAGTGAATAGATGGTCCCTCTTTTGCAAGGCTGCTCTGCAGGAAGGTGTGAGCAGGAAGTGCTTTGTAACAATGATGTTCACAGATGAAACCACAAAGTGACAACTGGTGAGAAGTATGCTCTAGGATGGGGATGTGTGATTTTAACTGGATTCCTCAAAGTAATAAAAGGAATATGTCATAGTCTATTTTCTGTTGTTATAACAAAATTCCTGAGACTATATAATTTATAAAAGAAAGAGATCTATTTGGCTTGCAGTTATACAAGCTGAGAAATTGAAGATTATGGTGCTGGTAAGGACTTTGTGCTGCTTCAATGCATGGTGGAAAGAAGAAGGGCAACCAGGTACATTAGGAAGAGACAAAAGAGGAAGGCCTCCTTGCTTTTTAACAATCATATCTCTCCATAACTAATCTACTACCAAGAGTGTAAAAACTGCCTCTCTCCTCCCTCCCTTAAGAATTAATCCGGTTCTATGAGAGTAGCATTGATTGCTCTTAACAACTCAATCACCCCACCTTCCAACACCATCACAATGTCAATTAAATTTCAATATGAATTTTGGTGAGGACAACCCCACCCAAATCATAACAGACCAGAAATATCAAATTTGCCATAGAGCAAATAATATTTTGAAAAGAAAGATGGCAAAACTCTTTTGCTTACCTAATAAGAACATATTCTAGTTGAAGAATGCCATGATCCACACACACAATGTACATACTGCCCTGGAGCAGGGTGCTGTTCATGAGAGGCAGCTCTGGTATTTGGATAGCCCACCCGGACGCCACAAGTGCTTTTCTCCAGGCCAAATTGTTAGCGTGGATTAATGGGATTCCTGGCTGCAAAGGAAAACTTCTCTTTAGCCATTTGGGCACTAGGGAAAGATCAAATAAGTTCAAGATATATGTATAAATGGCACACATGCACACGTACATGGGGCAGGGCGTTCCTTTCTTTCTCTGCTCTTTCTCTCCCTAACCCCACCCCTAGAATCAAGAATAACTCCTTCACCATTTGGTTTTACAATTTACACATGACCAATGAAATGTGTATCAAATGCGGACTTGTATTTTTGGAGTAAACATGCAATATTTCAGCACTGCAAATGGAAATCAGATACCTGGGGGGGGGACAATATATCTTGAAAGGATAAACTCTACTTGGGGAAAATAAAATGTGATTTTAGGAATTTTTAATATATCTAAACATTTAATTTCCAAAGAAAGATTTGGATCGTTTTTAAGAGACCATTCTCCCTTTGTAATATTCTCCCAAAATTAATTCAAGGCTGAAGAATACTCCTTAATCCAGGATTGCTTCACACAAAGGTCAGGTGCATGTCCTGCCCTGGGGTCTCTGAGATCCATTTCCTTTGTGATACATTACCCCAAACAAAACACTGTCCCCAGAATTCTGAAATGAAACTCCACCCAGGAAGAGTCTCACTAATACTAATACAATTTGAAAAGTACATTTCACTGATTTAAACTTTTAGTCAAGGCAGCCAGGCAACATATGTATTTTATCCACATTTGTTGGTGGCTGTATAGGAAATATTTGCTTTTCAAAAAGTAAAGTTCTTAGAACTGTCTTACTGGTGTCATAAAGCAGATCATCTTATATAAATAGCATTTGCCTTACAGTACTCCCCCATTATCTGCAGTTCTGCTATCCGTGGTTTCAGCTACCCATAGTCAACCATAGTCTGAAAATATTAAATGAACAACTTTAGAAAGAGACACAATTTATAAGTCTTAAATTGTGTGCCATTTTGATTAACATGATGAAATCCTCCTCTGTACTTCCTTGGATATGAGCCATTTCTTTGCCCAATGTATCCACAATGTATACACTACTTACCCATTAGGCACTTAGTAGTCATCTCAGTTATCTGATGAATCTTCAAGATATCATAGTGCTTTTGTTCAAGAAATGTTTATTTTACTTAATAATGGCCCCAAAGCACAAAAGTAGGGATGCCAACAAATCAGACAAAAGAAAGAGAATCCATAAAATATTTTAAGTGAAAAAATAAAGTACAATACATATTTTGAAAGAGAGAGACCACATTCAAGTAACTTTTATACTATATTATTAGAATATCTTTATTTTATCATTAGTTATTGTTGTTAATCTCTTGCTGAATGTTATAAGGTAAACTTCATCAGAAGTGTGTACGTATAGGAAAAAACAATTTATATGGAGTTTGATATTATCCATGGTTTCAGGCATCTACGGGGGGTACTGGGATATATTCCCTGAATAAAAGGAAGGACTACTTGTTTAAAAAAAGTATACTATTCCTTTGTATAGGCAGTATATAGTAAAGAAACTGGAAGAAGAGATCTTTATTCCTTTGCCTCCATACACTAATAAGTTTTCTGATTGGGTTTGAAAGCCTAGAAGAGGACCTCAATATATTGTCACACCTTTTAAACACAGCTCTGGGCTCCCAGTGAGACTTCCTGAACATCAGCCCAGGCTGTTACTGTCAAGCCCTGATCAGCAGTCTCTTCTTGGGCCATTCTGGAGGCCCAAAAGGAAAGGTGGATGGTAGGAGACCACAGCATGGCAGAGACAGGGCTTGATCACCCTAGATCTGTCAGAAGTAAGAGTCTAGATTTCATGCTCTCCAAGATTCTTACCAACTTCGACCTGAGATTCAGAATCTCATCTCCTTCCTGCTTTGAATATCCTTGGGGTGCCCAAGAAACCTCGATACCCCAGCCCAGAACAGAGCAGCATGGGGGTTGGAATCTGTCCCTCCTCAGAGATGGTGTGTTACCCTTCCACAGGAAAAAGAATGCCTGGCATGAATAAAGAATAAGGTGGCAGAAGCAAATGGGCCATGACATTTGGAATTAAAAGGCTCTTTCTGAAATATTTACCCTTTTGGTTTATAAAACCACTTAAAAATAAAGCAGCCATGCATTGATTTTGTTTGCCTCACAAGATATCCACTGCTTTCTTCACTTCTAGAAACATATGACTTAAATCTTAAATGTCCTCCAAAGGCTTCTCTGTTAAAGGCTTTGTCCCTAGTCTATGGCACTACTAGGAGGTGGAGGAATCCATAAGCCTAATGGAAGAAAGTGAGGTCCCTGGGGGTATGTCCCTGAAAAGGAATAATGGGACCCCAGCTCCCTCCCCTCTCTTTCTTTGCTTCCTGGCTGCCATAAAATGAGAAGGTTTGCTCCACCACATATTCCCTACCATGATGTTGTACCTCACCACAGATCCCCAAACAATTCAGTCCACCAAACACAGACTGACCTCTGAAACTGTGAGCAAAAACAAAGTTTCACCTTTTCAGTTTTTATCTCAGGTATTTTGTCACAGTGACAGAAAGCTAATGTACATGATTAGCACTTAACATTCAAACTAGTTTGTGTGTGTATAGGTAAAAGAAAACTAAATCAAGTATTATTTAAAGGCAATTTCTGACCAGTACTTAGGAGGTTGTGGCAGGAGCCCTCAGGTCTTGTGTGAGGGTGACGATGCGAACCAGGTCTATAGACTCCAGAGCCAGAGCTCTCAGTTTTCCTAGAAGCACCCGCCTTCCCCAGCAAAGGAACCAGTAAGGAACTTCCCACAGAAAGTAATTCTCTGAAGTACATCTTGTGGGGAGAAATTGTGAGTTAAAAGTTATTAAGTGGGGTCTTTGTTATGAGAGTCAAACATCAAGAAAGAGCTCTTCAAAGTGCCTTCCATATACTGGGAACAATGCAAAGGAGCTTCTGTGAGTATTCCCTCAAGCTTATTTGCCAAGCACATGTCTACAGAAAAAAAATGGACTGGCATTGGATGCTGGTACTGCCATTAAATTCCTTGCATTCCCATGATCTAAAAATTCATCACCATCAGCAAACTTCCCACAGAGAAAGAATGCATTGACTATAGGCACAAATATTCTAGATCTAATAGTGAAATACCTGAAAGTAATTTTCAGAGTAAATTTAAAAAGTAGGCACTATGGTTTGTCTTCACCAAAATGCATTTTGAAATTTGGTTTCCAATGTAATGGTGTTGGGAGATGGTGGGACTTTTAAGAGATCATTAGATCATGGGGACTTCCTCCTCATAAATGTATTAATGTCTTTCTAATGTCTTTCTTGAGAGACTAGATTAGACCTCTTGAGATTGGATTAGGTCTTGAGTGAATTGAGTCTCATGGGATTGGATTAATTACTGTGAGCACAGTTGTTAAAAAGCAAGGTTACCCCTGGTGTTTTATCTCATCTGCATGTGTCTATTTGTCACTCTCTAACATGCTCCCACCATTGTTATGTCATCCACCATGAGGTCCTCACCAGAAGCCAAACAGATGCCAGCACCATGTTCTTGGACCTCTAGAACTGTGAGATAAATAAATCTCTTTTCCTTATAAAGCATGCAGTCTCAAGTATTTGTTATAGCAACACAAAGGGCTCTTAGACCATAGGGTTATACATCTAGACTCTTGTTTGGTTGGTTAAAATTACTTAATATCCCTGTAAAAAACTGTATTTTCTAAAGATGCCCATATCTTTTCTAAAGATATTTGAATATCTTTGGTCACATTTATTTTTAAGTTTGCCCAGTTCCTTGGCCACTTCAGGATATGAAGTTTTCTTACAGGTCAGAAAGTATGTTTTAGTGATGCTGTTGGGTGTCACACATAGGGGATGAGCCCACTCTATGAAGGGCCATGCTGGCTGCTGGTACATGTTGTTGTTATCACCAACAACAACAACCAACAGTTCTTATCACCAAGCCCACTCTATGAAGGGCCATGCTGGCTGCTGGTACAGTTGTTGTTGTCACCAACAACAACAACCAACAGTTGTTATCACCAAGCCAACTCTATGAAGGGCCATGCTGGCTGCTGGTACAGTTGTTGTTATCACCACCAACAACAACCAACAGTTGTTATCACCAACCCTGCCAGATCCTGTGGTCTGGCAGGGTTGGTGATAACCACAAACATCAGTAGTGCTAAGGGGTGCTATGATACAGTGATCTGCAGTGTATGTAGAAGAACATCAAAGAAGTGGATGGCTATTGCTGAACTGAGAACTAAAGGAACATCAAAAAATGAGCATAACCTAGAACTGGCAAAAGACTGGGTGTGTTCCCAGAATACACTAGACTAGGTCAATGTGCTTGGACCTCAGGCACAAAGTAAGTTCACAAATTCAGGGACAAGCCAAACTGGGCAAGGCCCTGTGGTCACATGTAGATGCTAGAATTTACAGGGCAGTGGGAGGCCCAAAAGGTATTGAGCAGGGACGGGGAGGGCCTACCTAGGTGTATTGAGAAATAATGTGGGGACTGGGCCAGGGTGGCTTCCAGTGCAGGCCAGGTAGAAGGTGATGACAATATCCTGGCAGGAGGCTTGATGGTCTGGAGGAGGCAGTGGTAGACTGGTGGTGATGACAGAAAAAAAGGAAATTTTGGAAATGACTCCTCATGACTTCATGACCCATAGGCCGTGAAGAGAAAGTAAGATGTTAAACATGACTCCACAATCTCTGAACATCTCTTTATTGAAGAAGGTATTTCCAGGAAGGGGGAGCAGGAAGAGAAGCATGGCTGATATAATCAGCTCCCTTTGGGTCATGAGGATATGTCACTCCAGCAATTGGCAGAATAACCTGGGACCCAGAAGAAAGTTCTGAGCTGGAGAGGTAACTCTGGGACCTGCGCAGAGTTTTTAACTGGGACTTAAAGTTATGGGAATTGAGACCACCCACCCTACAAGAGCTGATTTAAAAAGGAATATTTCTCAGGGTTGAGCTTTCAAGAACACTAACATTTAAAGATTAGGTGGAGAAGGAAATACTAAGAACCAGGAAGATAGATGGGAAAGGGATGGTTATTGAGCTGGGCAGAAACTTAAAAGCTATGACACTCTGGAAAACAAGGGAGAATAATGCTTAAAGATGAGGAACACAAGGGCAGAATTCCCCAGCTACCATAAACCAGAGAAGGAGACACAAGCTTAACACTAATTCTTGCTCCTAGAGGAATGTAAGGGGATGATGTCCCCACCACTTAAGGAAATAAATTTTAATGCTATGCAAGAATTCTAAAGCATAGATTCCATACATAAGATCAGGACTATTTCCACAACTATTCTAAAACAGATTTTTTTTTTTTTGCCTTTTGAAAACAATGGTAGTTATAAGTGCCAATGCCTTCACAGAAATCAAGGTGGTGTCAAATTCTACCTGTAGTCTTCATATTCTTCACCACCAGACACTCAAGAGTTACAAAAGCTCAAACTAAAAAAACAGAAAGCAGTTTAACTTATGAACATCCTTGAGGAAACAGTAAAAAGTGTCGGTTGTATTAACTGCAAACCTTGGGAGCAAGTATTCCTGATTTTCTAAGTATAGGTTGAGCATCTCTAATCCAAAAACCCAAAACTTCTTATACACCAACAGAGTGCCACCAGTGGAAAATTCCACACCTGACCTCATGTTAAGGATAGCAGTCAAAATTCAGGCATACTAAAGATCCTGTATAAAATTACCTCCAGGCTGTGTATATAAGATGTATATGAAACATAAATGAATTTCATGTTTAGACTTAGGTCCCATCCCCAAGATATCTTATTATGTATGTGTACATATTCTAAAATAAAAAAAAAACAAATTCAAAGTTTGATACATTTCTTGTCCTAAACAAATGGGATAATGGATATTCAATCTGTACTGTATTTTTGCTGTCTGCCAGAGTGATGAAGGTCTTGAGACAGAGCATCCTTGTGACTGTCTGTCAGGCATCCTGAATTAGCTGCATTTCTATGGAACACCATTGTCACCTGAAAGAATGATCAACTGACTGACAAACTATGGATATTTGATGTAGGTGTTTGGCATGCATTCTCTTGAAAATGAATGGAGTAAGTATATCACTTCAAAGGAACTCTGACAGTATTTTATTTGAGCTTTCCACTGAAAATTCTTGAAGGCACTACTGGGAGTACTAATGACCTTTCTGACAAGATTGGTAATATTAAAGATATTATTTTCTGACAGTGTAAAATGAAATATGACAATACATAACTCAGTGAACTAATATTTTACCAATGACCAGTGTAACATCTTACTAGTCATATGTAGGCAAGCACAAGGAAGGTTCTAGGACTGTAATGTAAGACAGCAGGAAAACTCATTGATATTTCAGATTCCACAGACAACTAAATTTTAAGAAAATACCACTTGTCAAATTCAGGTATAACATTAAAGAGTATCCACAAATTATTTGAAAAGAAATAGAGTTACTTTCAATTAGGTAGAGGGAAATGAAGGGAGGGGGTATGGGGGTAGGAAGGGTAGTAGAATTAATTAGACATCACTCTATGTATATATATAAAATATATCCAGTTGGGTTCTACATCATGTATAACCAGAAGAAAGAGAAATTATTCTCCATTATATATGATGTATCCAAGTGTATTCTTCTGCCATGTATAACTAATTAAAACAAATAAAACATTTTTAAGAAGGCAGTTGAAATACTTTATAAAGTCCTTTTCCAACTACATCCCTGTGTGGAGTCAGATGCATCTCATTCTTCAACTGAAATAATATATCTCAACCAATGTTGATGGAATGTAGACACAGATATTGATAGGGGACAGACAGATCCAAGTAGTGGGAACAACAAGGTTAAGGGAATAATTCTACAGAATGAGCTGACTGAGCTGACCCCCACATACTTTCTTTTCCAAGAAGCAATTTACCTGCAGTACTACCTGGCCTAAGTGTACAGGATATGACACATTCCTCAGCAAACTACCTGTTATCTGCAGGAGAAGCAGGCCTGAAATAATATTAATCAGAAGAACCCAAGTCACCCTGGAGGGGGAGACTTTTGTGACCCTTTTCACAGACCAGGTCCCAAAACTCAGGGAGATAAAGATAATTCCTCCTAACCATGAAATCTGTAAGAATTTATGGTTAAGAATCCAGTTAGAACCAGTAAGTATGGGTCAAAGGAACCTAAAGTTGTCATGGTAGTGGGGACTTGAAAGTCTGATGTCATCCTGCTATCAGTCAAAATTGACAAGGTGGAGCTAGGTCCGATTCTCTGGAAACTTCTATGGGATCCCCAATAAAACTGGAGTACCCAAGATACACACTGTCTCTCTCCTCTCTGAGAGGCCCATTTCTTCCCTTTTCTTATCCCTTCAGTAAACTTATGCCTGTTAACTCTGAGCGACATGTCTGAAATCTTTCTGACTTAATCATAAGAATCAGGGTTTTAAAGGGTGGGGGTATCTTCATGGAAGAAAAGAAATGGCAGCAGCAGTTGTAGATGATTCTTCTGTGTTTCCATAAAGAAGGTAGTGGAGGCAGGTGGAGTCAGGATGGGTGTGCAGGAATTAGGCAGTTTCAGCTTGGACAAGGTAGACTCCATTCACCTGCACTGATCTCTTAGGTAAGTGCACAGAGACATCACGTGTGTATGAAATAGTTAATCCCTATAAGTATGTATGTGCACCTTTTTTTTAGCTGAGTCTTTCCAAATTTTTAGTAAGCTTATGGGGCACTTCGAAAATTTTTGTAAATTCTAATCTATATATCTTTTCATTTGAAATTTTTCCCATTCCTTTCTGTTTAGAAATGACTTCCCTCACCCCAAGTTTGTAGTAATCTCTTTTTTTTAATGAAAGAGGAAAAGAAAAAATAAGTGTGTGCCATTTTTAGACCCAACCCCTGGAATACCTCACATATCTCTTCTTTCATGACCTTTTCCCATACTGTAGTGGAAGGGCAATGTGGGTCATCCTGGCCACCTTAAAAGACATCAGAGGCAATGCCCCTAAGAGGTTTGTGTCCTGCTTAACTCTGCCCCCAACCTTGGGCATCTACTCCAGACTGATATGCCTGTTGCATTTTAGTCAAGGCAAGAGGATTGTTCCTTGGACCTGTTTGGAAAACAGTTATAAGCCTTACCTATGTAAACCATGTATTAGCCATGAGACTTTGGACAAATGAAACACTCACATTATGCCTCAGTTTCTTTATCTAAAACAATGGGAGTTTCACTCTCCTAATAAGATTCGTTATAGGAGTAAGTGATACATGTTAAGAACAAGAAATAGGACTGGATATGTAACAAGCACTAAGTCAATATTAACTTATTGTTTATATGTTATTATCTATCAGAGCAAGTTCTCCATCCACAGTGGATGTTGCCAAATCTTCCTGGGCATTTCAGGCAAAGAATATTGAGGTATGGTCAGGATATCTTTTTACTGGAATCTGGCTGAGGGGTATGTGTACGTGGACGGGGAGAGACTGACTGAGTGTGATCTGACAGAATATGGGTGCAGTGGGAGCCATAGATGGTGTTTATGTGATGACTTCAAGAGCATGGTGCTCCTCTGCCATTACACCTCATAGTCACATGGGGTGGTTGCAGAGACTTGACCCTAGGAAGGAAGCCAGGCAGTGAGTTGTAGTATGGAGATTTTCAGCAAGAAGGTGCAGTCAATTTGATCTGGGATGGGTAGGTCTAGGTAAGCCTCCCTTTGAAGCTCTGAGTAGGCAGAACTGTGTCTCAGAATCATAGTTTCCCCAGGGCTCTAACCAGGAACCTTGTAGTCATATCACAGACAGATTCTAGCCCCATTCCTCATTCCATCTTACTGTTCCATCTTACTTATATGAGCTTTGTTCTCAAAAAATAAAAGAACCACAAGGAAGATAGAATTTTTTTTTAACATCTAAAAGTCCACATCTACTCTGAATATGTTTCAGGTTCTCCAGTTCAGGCACCCATGGGAACTGGCCCAATCTCCTAAGTCTAAAACCATGGCATAGAAAGATACATGTTACTCAGAGATGTGGCCATGATGGGGCTTTCTGGAAGCTGTATGAGTCTGTGATGCTGGGGAACTAACTGTCCAGTCTCAATTCTGGACACTGGTATTTTAAGTCAGAAGTCATCATCTTACTGGAGCAAAGAAAGGAATGTTGATGACTGAGAGGCAAAAAAAAAAAATTGACTTCTTAAAGGAAAAGACAAGAAAATACCTGAGTCTTTAAGAGAAATGACAAGTTCTCCAAATTCAAAGTCAGGAACTAAATAGCTATGGGAAAGTGTTTACCTAATTTTTAAAAAATGAATCTCCTAGGAATTTCAAATGGAGGAAAATCCAATAACTGAGGAAAATGGAAGTTCTATAATCTAGGTGGCAGTCTTGGAATATCTGAGAGAATTTATACCCAATGAATCTTATTATTGTGAGAAAGGTTTCAGTGAACATCAACAACTTTATCAACATGAAAGCACATACACTGCTAACAAACACTTTGAATGTGACAAATGTGGGAAGTTTTACATTGAACACAGGTCTTGAAGTACACTAAAAATTCAAAATAATATGAATACTTTTGACTAATAACAATGCAAGAAGGCTTTTAGAAACAGCAGAAAATATCACACCTAGAGAAGTCATAGCAGTGGAAACTCCCTTCAATGAGTAGAATTTAGGGAACATTTTAAATATTGTTTGATACTTAATAGAAATAGGGAAGCTCATACTATCATAGGACCTTAGGAATATATCTCATGTGGGACATCCTCCAGTACTGGCCTGTAGGGGAAACATAGCCCCCATGAAATAGTTTTGGGGAGGTGGAGCCTAATGAGAAGTAATTAGGTCATGAACATGGAGTAATGGAATAATGCTTCTATCATGAGAGTGGGTTTGTTATCAAAGAGGGGGTTTGACCCCCTTTAATCTTGTCTCTCACCCTTTCTTGCCCTCACTACAATACAGCAAGAAGGCTTTCAAAAGATGCTAGCACCCAGATAATGGACCTCACAGTCTCCAAAATTGTGAGGTAAGGAATTTTTGTTCATTATAAATTACCATCTCGGGTATTCTGTTATAGGAGAGCAAAATGGGCTATGACATGGCCCAAACCCTGTTGGCCCAAACGAACACTGAAGAATTTGGAAAGTGCTTTATATAACATGAAAAGCCTACTTTTATATAATGATCTTGTAATTGGATACTTTATAGAATACTTTCATAATTCTAAGTCATTTCACAATGCCAGATCCAGAATAACACTCAAGAATATAATTAATTTCCAAATAACTGGATGAATGAATAGATTCTCTTGAATTTGCCAGATAAATTATCATATTGATTGCAAAGAGTAATAATTTTGTTTCTCTCTAATATTTATACTGTTTTTCATTCCTTGTAAGAATGTATTAAAGTAAGCTTTTAGACACTGAAAAATATGCATAAGACTTTGCACTAATGTGCCTGGAGTATGATCACACCAAAAGACTCTTTGGGCTACAAACCATAGGCACCCACATGAGTTAGCTTCAGCAAATGCAGGACAGATGCTCCAAGAATCAGGATAGATCTAGACTTTGCAATTGGGCAGAAATCACAGTCTACAATGCTGTGAGCTGCTCACATGGTCTTCTCTTGATTCTCATTTCTTTTATTATTTTCCATCCAAAACCTTTGATTGGCAAAGGCAATAGCCTATGTTCTATGGTATAGATTAAGCCACTCAATGACAGATCTGTCTTGAGGAACTATGTTCACATTTCCATCAAAGAATGCATCCCCCTTCAGGTGCCCCTCCTAGAGCCAATCACCCTCACTCACATGTGGGGACTATAATGAACTCAACTTGACTCACCAATCAACTATAGGGGCAAGAGGAGAAGTGGACTACAGAGATGATTTTACAAACACTGCATCAATGTGAATGGAGGCGGGAAAGGGCAGCCTAGAAGAATGATATTGAAGTGGCCCTAAAGTTATCCACTGTGTTTAGCAAACACTGTAGTTTGCAGAGCTCTCCATATTTTATGAAGAGCTTACTCATATTACCTCAATTGCTTCATCCTTCATGGTAAGTTTCTTTTTAACGTTAGTTTTTCACATGCATAGACTGCGGCTTAAAGATACAGTGATTTCCAAGGCTGTTGAACTGCTAAATGTAGGACCCAGACTCCAGATTCCACTTTTCCTTCAGTCTATCTGGCTATTGTTATAAGACAATTACCACAATCTTACACCCTGTTAGATCTCTGGCATCATTAATGTCTTGAAGAAGTTGATGTGATACTTTTCAGGGATGCGCTCTATTACACTAAGTGACAGATGCACAGAATGTCTACCAGCATTCACTGAAACAACTGAGAATATCTCCTCCAAGCCCATACCTTCTTCAGATAGAGGAGAAACCAGAAGAAACTGCCAGAATAGAGTCACATGTGCCTTCATGCTGAATCAAGTGACAATATCTGTTTCTTCCTCTGCTGTGTTGCTCCCCAAGAGAGATAATAATTTTCTAGAAACTGGAGAGTAATCCTCACCAAAACATTAATGTCATATATATTTTGAATACTACATGCTAATTTTAAAAATAAAAGAATGAAGGGGCTGGGAATATAGCTCAGTTGGTAGAGTGCTTGCCTCGCATACACAAAGCACTGGGTTCAATTCCCAGCACCTCAAAATAAATAAATAAATAAAATAATGAAGGCAGATCATTTCAACATAAATGGCCTAAAATGAGAAGGGCAAAACATTTGTCTTCCTCCATGATTTTGCTTCCTAAAAGTCAGATTCTTTCCATTTATAGTCCAGTGTCATCAAGACTCAACATCCTTTAACTGGTCTGAGATGAACTTTGCTCATGCTTGAATTCTGACCTCAACAGGGATCTAGTGCATTCAAAAGAAACAGGCATGTCTCTGCAAGAAAAACTGCAGTTTATACTTTCACTGAGGACCTTTTAGAATGGAGAGCCATGCCACACGATATGGTGAGTCTGCGTGGCCTCCTGAGTGCTATCTAGCTCTTCAAAGTCCCAATCTAAGTCAGCTGCCCCCAGTAGCAGGACACTCCTTGGACTCCAGTCCTCTCTCTTAAGACCCCCAGTAGATGCCTGAAACTGCCAGTAGTACTAAACTCTCCATATACTATGACTTATCTTCTACATACATACCTGTAAGAAATTTTAATTTATAAATTAGGGACAGCAAGAGATCAACAATAACTAATAATAAAAATGGAACAATTATGGAAGTACTACAATAAAAGCTATGTGAAAGAGGTCTCAAAACATGGAATTCCCCATTTAATATTTTCAGACCATGGTTGACCTCAAGTAGAGGAAAACAATACTGCAAATAAGGGGAGGGGGCTAGTGTAAAAATTATCTGAGCCTCTTATTTTCTCCCACTTCTGAGATTCATCTGTCTCTCACCCTGACTGGCACAACTATTCTCTAGCACAGAGCAGCACAGGCCAGTGGCTAGGGAGAACCAATGGGGAAAAGGGGCAGAAAATACTGATCCTTATTATTCTCATCCCTGTCACAACTATATCAGCAATTAGAGATGAACAATCTTAAAGAAAGGCAAAAGTATAACTATGGAAAACATTGCTACATTTTAACCCACCAACCTGGCCCTTTTGACCAGTCTCCTTTGTCACTGCTTATGCAGTTATAGCTACAGGATGCCAGAGCAGAGAGACTTAATAATCAGTGCCCATCAAGTCCCAGGATTCTCAACAGCAGGAATAAAGGGCGAGGATACAATTTAAACTCCACAAAGCTGAATCTACCCCCAGACTTCAATATTCTGCCATGTGGAAATGTAGCCACTGTTGCCCTATGAAGTCACTACTGGTGGAAGCATGAACAAACAATAATGACCAGAGACCTCTGGTGTCATTGCCTTCACATATAGTGGGCAAGAGAATCCCTGGAGGGCCTGGGAAAACAGGGGGGCTGGGCTCATCTCCAGAGATCCTGATTCAATAGGGCTCTGGGGAGGCCCCAAGAACATGCACTTCTGGCAAGATCCCAGGTAACGCTGATGCTTTGAGTCTAGGGACCACAGTTTTGAGAACCATTGCTGTATCCCAAAGTTTTTATTTTGCAGATAAGAACACTGAGGCCCTCAAAGGAGAGGCCATGAGCTGGGGCTCAGGTTTCTTCACTCAAAGAACAAGAGGTTAAATTTTTTAAAAAGGAAGAAATAAACCAAACAGGAAATACAGGATAAAAGGAAGAGATGGAGGAACGAAGAGAGAAGGAGGAGAGGAGGGAGGAAAAAATAAAATAGATAATGTTATTGAAAAATAAAGCAAAAGTATCTCCCTGAAGCCTGAGGTTGCTGGGGAGGGCAGAGTTTGACATGGGATGAGAAGTTTCTGGGCTTGAAACTGGCCTATGGTCTCAGTTCTGGCACCTACAGGCAAGATGCCTTCCTCCAATGTCACAGCAGCAACTTAGAATTGTAACCAATTCCTGGATCCTGCAGACCCTGTGAACCCATCAGAGCTCAGTCCACTAACAGTGGCTTTGGTAGCTACAGATGCTGCCTCATGACAGGCCCCAGAGTCTGAAGGAGAGGCCCTCCCCTCTATGGAACTGGGATGAAAATTTGATAATTGAGACACCTTCCCAGGGAGTTCATGGTAAAAATAACAGAAGGAGAGGCAGAGGTGTTGAGTTCTAGTCCCGACCTTTTAACCACCTGTCAACTTAGGTGAATCGCCTGGTTCCTGGGAAATTGAATTGCATTAGATATAAGAAGTGGGTTGATGATTTTTCTGGAATTTTTCACATTTTCTGTTCTGTCATTCTACTTTGGTTTTGGGTTTCTTGCTACCTCCCTCTTTTTTGAATAGGAAGGTCCAAGAAATGATAACATTTCTGCTTCTAGTTGGTAGAATAGGAAAAGGTCAATGGAACAGATACTTGTAACACAGATATGTGACAAATGAGTAAAGGTGCCAAATGTCCCAGGCCAATGCAGGTATCTAAATGCCTTTCTATTCAGCTTTGTGTAGACTGGTCTGACGTGGGTTTCTGCAGTCAGCCACAAAGTTTATATCACTTAGCCTCCAAGAGCAGTCCATCCAGCTGGCCTCTCACTCCTCTGAAAACACTCCTTTAAAAGCTCCTCCTTTCTCGCTCAGTGCTCCCCAAACCCTACTGACAAATGTCATAGGATGCAGAACTCAGCCTGGCCTGCTCTTTTCTGGAATTACACCCTCCTAATGTACTGTAAATGGCAGCTGGATGATGCAGAGGAAGACCAGAGTCCTTCCCCCAGCTCTGATATCTTGTTAGAACCCTGGATTTCAACATTCAATTTCCTGCTTGACATTCCTACTAATTTCAAACCAAATGTTGCCCAACCAGGACTCTTGACTTCCTATTCCACACTCCTTCCAAATAGCTCCTCTTCCTTCCTTCTCAGCTTAATAAATGGCACAAGCATCTATCCAGCTTCTCAAGCTTCTAAGACTTCCTCTCTTCTCCTCAGCTCTCATATGCAATACCTGGAGAAAATCCAGAACATGTACCCTCCATCTCTCATCATCTCCCTGCCAACACTTCACCCACTAGATGACATCAGTTAACTGGGTGACTGAAAATGTCTACTGATATCTGTATGTCTACATTGTCTGCTAACAACTGACCCCTATACAGTAGCAAGGGTTTTTGTTGTTGTTGTTGTTATTTTTAAGCAGAAACAATTCCCCCATCTCTAATTTCAAACCTCACAATTACTTTCCATTGCACTTGAGATCAACCCCAAATTCCATGGCCAGGTTCACAAGATCTCCACCTCTTCACCTGCTGGGGTCCTGCCTCTCCATGGCATCTTGAATCACCCCATCCCCCAACAAATATTGGTGGACCTTTATATTCCCCCTACTCAGGTTTTTGTTGTTCTTAGCCTAAGCCATACACTTTCCTAACCTCACATCTGCTGTTCCTCTTTCTGTCTCCCTATCTTCATTATATTCTCACTCAAATATCTTTTTCTCTGAGACCTTTGCTTCTCCTCAGGCTAAAGCATCCTCAGTCTCCATCACACCATCCTGTTTTAGTTCTCTGCATAGAGATTATAATTACTAGATAATGTTCTTTGCTCTTGATATATTTATCCTGTTTTTCCCCACAAGCTTCTTAGGACTGCCCTCATCTCTATGTCCACTTCTTCAGACTCAGGGCCTAGAATGATGACTAAACCCCAGTGTAGCTCAGTAAACAGTCATTGGAACCTCCGTAACTGGGGAGTGACAGAGAGCCTTAGGGAGCAATTGTGTTTAATCCCCAGGCTCTACAGAGGAGAGGATACAAGGTAGTAAAGGTTGTCCCAGCACCCCTGGGAATTGTAAGTACCCCTGTGAACTCCTGTCACTTAGTCATGCAGATTACCACCATTCCAAGTATTGAATAGGACATAAAATGGCAGAGACACATGGATACTGAAAATGACCACAAAACTGACTCACATCTCCCTGAAGTGACAGGAATGCCCTTTTTGATGACAGGGTCAGGACCTGTCCTTCCCAGCTCTGGTGCCTCAGCATCAGGGTCTCAGGGCTTTTCAGGTCTTACCTTCTCAGCTGATTCTGGTTTGGTGGTAGCCCTTGCTGGTCTGGATTACCCAACTTGAGGTAAAGGAGGCATGGGAACAGCTGGGCTTTGGAAATGGTGGAGGAGAGGTGCAGAGAGCCCCATACTGTGAGCAGGAACATCCTCTTCTTTCCCTTTAGCCTGCATGGAAGGCCAGAGGGGCATTTCCTGGCACAACCTGGTTTCCCAGGGGATTCTGCTCATATTACTCACCTCTTCTCTATGATCCATTTTTACCTTCTTCTTACTACTCAAGAGCATGCGTTATAAGGCAGAAATAGTGCATTTCCTCCCTTCAAAATTAAGAATTTCTGATCAGTGAATGCTATGTTGGAGACTATCAATAGTCAGATCACAGATTGGAGGAAAATATCTATAATATCAAGTAACAATATGTCACAGATTTTAAGAATTGAACTTAGAGATGTTTGCCTCTCATTCTCTGCTATCCACAAATCACAGTTCTTGAAGGGGCAGGGAGGTATTATTTTCTTCATTCCTCTTGCACCTGTGGCTAGAGCTACTAGTAATAAGGCTTAGTGGAAGGAAATGCCTCATGCCCCTGTCATTATTAAAGGCTATTTAAGTACTGTCTAATGCATACTTCTTTGATTAAAAATGACGTAAGCAATCTTTATTTTGCTTTTCAGCCTTGAAATTTTCATGTTTTGTAAAATGCCTGATCATATACTTTGCCCATTTTTCCATTTGGGTTCTTCATGAGTCCTATTGACTTGGAAGAGTTCCTTATATGTTGTTCCTTGATACTGCATGTATTTTTTTCCCATCTATCATCTGACTGTAGATGCTCTCCAAGATAGGTAGACCTTCTTGATCAGAAAGCCTTATTTTGATATAATCAAATGCATAATTTTGCACTATAATTTGTACTTTTGAGGTTTTACATAAGATATCCTTCCTACACTTAACCCTTTTTCAGTTAACTTTATAGTTTAATCTTTCACATTTAAATATTTATTTTTAGTTTTCCTGTGCGGTGTGTAGTCTGGGTTCAGTTTGGTTTTCGTTTTTTCTTTATTTAAAAAATTTCTCTATAAAAACTTCCCCTACATAAACTTTCCCTATTGATTTGTGGTTCCACTTTAATGTATACTAAGCTCCTACCATATAAAAGTCTGTCTCAGATCTTCCTATTCTGAGATGCAGGCCTAATTGTTTGTACTAACCTCAAGACCACAACTTTTAACTACTTTAGATTTGTGGTACACCCTATCTAGTAAAGTAAGTTCTTTTTACACTAATAGCCATTTCTTTAAAGAGATTTTTTTAAAACAACTATTCTACCAATCAGAAAACAATGTGACAATATTCAAATATAAAGTTGTTGTTTCGTGTTTTTGTTAAGTACCAACTATCATTTGTATAATATGGGGTTAAGCTGGTAAATGAATAATTGAGACATTCATTCAACAAACGTATATTAGATGCCTAATATTTGTTGGTTGGCATGTTATAGAGGCTGAAGATTGAGTAATGAACAACAACAACAAAATTCTGTCTTTGTGAAACTTACGTTTTTAGTGATAGGAATCAGCAAGCCATCTTAATAATATCCCCTTCCCCGCCCAGTGTCTGGGGAATGCTTTTCCCACCAGGGTCTTAGGTAAAAGCCCCTCTGTTTCCTGGAATAAATATTTCAGAATAAGAGAGCCAATCTTAACCTGAAAATAAATAAATGTTGTTCGTTCTTCCTGAGGTTTATAATAAATCATGAATTCATACATGAGTTAATTTAATCAAGATTTTATGTGTTTAAAAGTCAATGTACTAAAAGGAAATAAAGAGAATGTAGTCACTGTTCTGACGTTGATTAAAGAGCTATAGAAATAAAGATAAAATTACTGCTGCTATGAATCTTCTGAATAATAACATCTACTTATTTTCATTATATTTTTAATAATGAAAATGAAACTGTCCTTTAAAGAAAGCAATCTGGTTCTAAAAGGAATCCAGACAATTTCAGATGTGCCTGCTCTTTCTAATCACAGGATGAAAGGTTAACACAGTAGCAACTCATGAACATTTAGGGCCCTCAAGGGAAATGCACCTGTTCGGTTGGAGACTGCTTTGTGACTGGCTTCTCCCAGTCACTGAGTAATCACAAGGTGATTATTTTCATTCCACTACATCCTCCTCTTGGAGAAAGCTGAATGGACTAAGGAGCACCTGGCTGGTTGCTCTTTTAGTTGGCTCAGAAACAGTCCCAGAACTCCAAGGTCAGATATCCTCATTGGTCACAGCCACTGTAGGTAGCAGAGAGCTGACCAGAGGGGTTAGATTTGCCACCCTCCCTAGGGGCTTGGGTTGGGGGATAACTAGGGGACAGGATAAGAAAATCAGAGCTGGGTGAATAGTAGTATAGCCTGGCTGATCTCTTCAGTATTTCTCAGAGGTGAGAACAGTGGCCAGTGTCACTGGGAAGGCCCCCCTCCAACCAAACACCTACCTATGGAGAGCAGACTCTGGGAGTGTAAGGTTAAGTACAGCGGCACACACAAGCCACTTCCCCTCACCTGGAGGTTCCCAGAATGCCAGCTTTTCTCTCCCTTAACCAAAGGGGCTAAGAACCCAGCAACCAAGAGGGGCAGGCTGCCACCGTACAGCTAGGTGATATGAAGTATGCTGGATCTCTTTGGGCCTCAGTTTCCTCTTTGTAAAACAAGGAACATGTTCATGACTAACCTTCTAGGGCACAAACAGCAAAGAATGCAGTCACTTATACCATGTTCCCTTCTTCAAACATGGTGTCCAACCTCTTTCTCCAAGCCTGGTCACTGAGTCAATGCTTTGGACTGTCTTGTCTCCCCCAAACCCCGTGATAAGGCTGTGAGGATGGTGTGGCATCCTTGCTCATAGAAGGCTCAGTTGAGCATGGTAAGCTTGCACCAGATGCTACAAGATCAGAGCAGGGACCACTACCAAATTTACTGAGCCTAAGTCTCTATAACATTGAGGGCCCTCTAGAAAACAGAAAGAAGAAATGAAGAAGAAGGAGGAAGAAGGGGGAGAAACAGGAGAAGGAGGAGAAAGAACAGGAGGAGGAGGAGGAGGAGGGAGTAGTAAAAGTAGCAGTAGTAGCAGCAGCAGCAGCAGCAGCAGCAGCAGTTTGTCTGTCTATGCATCAAAAAATTTATTTGAAAGAAAACGTTCACCTAATTATGAGGAAAAGCAAGTCCAAATTCTGCAGGGCATATCAGCAGACTGAATCCCTAAAGAAGAGTTGATTTTGCAGTTTGAGTGGAAAGACAGTGCGCTGGCAAATTTCCTTCTGCCTTGGGGGACCTTAGTTTTCTCTCTTAGAACCTTCCTGATTGGCTAAGGCCCACTCTCATAATGGAAGGTAATCACTTTTACTCAAAAGCCACTGATTTAAACGTCAATAACATGGGAAAAATATCTTCACACTAGCATTCAGATGTTTTTGACCAAATACCTGGGTATTAGAGCCTAGGTAAGTAGATACATAAACTTAATCTTCACAATAGCCATGATTGTTAAACTTGCCATTAAGTAGCAGAGCAATAATAAAAAAGGTACGCCATCAAGTCAACTGTGACCTAACACTTTTCTGCCACTTCTAATTTATATTCATACTTATATTTAGGGAAATTTCTTTTTGTTGGGATTGGAGATTGGGCTCAGGGTCTTTCACATGCTAGGCAAGTGATCTATCACTGAGCTAGAGCCAAGATATAGACAGATATTTCTTTTATACATTACTTTTTCACAAACATGGAAAAAAGAATCTAAGCAAAATCAATTGGTTAAGACTTTCTAGAATATTCTAAGCTACCTCAGGGATGACTGCATCTCCCTGGCACCATGTACTTTGACTTTAGGAGCATGGAGCATAGATCAGGGGAGGCTGCTTGAGTTGCCACTAAGATATTCTTCAAACCCTCTCCTACAAGCTGAGCAAGTGGTATTTTCCTGTTTAAGGTAGGTTGAGTAGTCATCTTTTTAATTTCTGTTATAAAATGGAACATGAATATGCTTTCTTGTAGAGACCTTCCTTCCTTGGGCTCCATAAAACTGCTAATTGTGACTAGAAATGCAGATTCATGGTCACTTCTCACTGATGTATACTTGCTTCATTAATATCAAATCTAAGTGCCATGGATGTGTCTATATCTTTCTGCACACTCATGGCTCTTCTCTTGAATGCAGTGTAAGTATATTCCTTCTGAAGATGTTTATACCCACAAGTCAAACTCAACACAGGTGAAGTTATGACACCATGACAAGTTTACATGCACACAGCTGTACTGACCAGTTGTGACCACATCCTGGACTTTGGCTACTGTGTGACCCATTATAAATTGAGGGATGATAAAATGTGGAAGAAGGTGAATCTTGGAATCAATGAATTCTGGCACTGAGTTTTCATTAGTATTACCGCAGACTTCCAAGGTGGCCCTGCCACCCCATTAAAGAACCTGCTCCCAACCCTGAGGCCAGAGTCCTGCAGTACTCCTGAGTCTCCCAGCCTTTCACCCTTGCTCATGTTTTGTTCCAGTCTGAAGGCCCTGTCAGACACAGAGCCCTTCTCATGGCCACACCTTCACTCAGGCATCTTTCTCTCCACAGAATTTAAAACTCCAAAAAGGGTCATATGATTTTATGAACCATGAGTATTGTTGAGGGTCCTCTATGATTCACACACAGAAACTCATCCAGTAAGCATCAAACCACATTAAGAAAAGCAATGTTATCATCCATACTTACCTAATACATGGCCTTATTATTGTATATGATGGCAAACTACTTATTTTAGCAGGCATTTCATTATTTAAATAAATGTCATATTCCTTATACAAGGGTTGACCACACAGCTCAGTTCTCCTGGGATAGTAAATTTTCAATGCTGCCCCTTTTCCTCTCAAAAATAGCCCATTTCAGAAAGTCCTAATCTATAAGTTCATCTATTTGTAAAGTCATGTTCAATTCATTGATATATCTCACAGTCCTTCAATTAATTTTTATGCTCAAAGGACTTATAATTAAGGATATTTAAGCTAGATCCTGAAAGCAAAATGTCCTGCTCCCCACTCTCCAACTTATCAAAGTTTTCATCCAACATTCTTTAGCATCAGAGATCATCTGAGGAAAGTGCTCCATGACCGACAAGCAGATTTGAACACCTCAGATCATACCCCTTTCCTTAAATTGAGGACCTGAGCCCAGGTGGGCCACATGACTGGGCAGAGACACATGACTGAGTTTGCACAGTTGGAAGGAGAGTCTGTTCCTGGACATTTAGGTTAGGTCCTACCCTCTGCATCACAGAAGACTGAACAGCATTGGCACTGTTTTTCTTAGGCTCAAGGCACTTCTAGGATGGTTTTCTTCAAAGCTAGTCTTGAAAGCTACCTATAAGAACTTGAATCTGATAATCCTGGTTCCATTTCATGGGACTCAAAGGAAGTTTTCCTTGCTCAGGTATCTGACACTTGACCTCACACTGGGCTCTCCAGCCCTCTCCCTGTAGCCTCTTTGTCTTCCCTACCAAGATAAGGGAAGTGCTCAATCCCTAGTATCCCACAATGTGACTATTGGCCATAGGTCCTTTAAGGAGGTACAATCGGTCCTTTGTATTCACACCTCCACACCTGCAGATTTGATAGATCACAGAACAAAAATATTTTTTAAAATTGCACAGATACTCACATACTGACTATTATACTCAGATACTGAACAGGCCAAGATATCAGTATCTTCCCTTGTTCTTCTGGTCTGTGTGCCCAGCCCCTCTACCATGCAGGCTGTACAACAAATATCTTAATTTCTTGGGTCATGCCTACAAACCACATGACTCATACTTCAAAGAAAGTTACCTGCTTTCTCTCTGACATGTCCCTAATCAGTACCCTTCCAAAAACAAAGATTTACTCCTGTGGTGCTATTCAAAGCAACAGTCAATCCATGTACGTTTTGATCCTTCCTGTGTTATAATATTTCTTCCAGGACATTTGCTATGAAATGCTATACAGTCTTCTAGTGCTACTACAAAAAAATGCCCCAGACTGGGTGGTCTAAACATCAGACATTGATCTCTCTCAGTTCTCCAAACCAAAGTCCAAGATCAAGGTGTCAGCAGTGTTGGTTTCTCCTGAGGATTCTATCCTGGGTTTACAGATGAATGACGTCATTTGTTTGTTTGTTTGTTTTATTATATTTTTTATACTTTATTTATTTTTATGTGGTACTGAGGATCGAACCCAGTGCCTCACACATACTAGGCGAGCGCTCTACCACAGAGCTACAACCACAGCCCCCGAATGCCGTCTTTCTACATCTTTACATGGCCATACTTTTGTGTGTGTGTATCCCTAGTATGCCTCTCTTTTTATAAGGACACCGCTTAAACAGGATTATGGACTACCATGGCCTCCTTTTAACATTATTACAACATCCCTTTGTATCTGCAGGGATTAATTCCAAAACCTGCTGTAGATACCAAAATTCATGGATGCTCATGTCTCTCATATACAATGGTATTGTATTTGCTTAGAACCTATGCAGATCCTCATGTTTACTTTAAATCATCTCTAGATGAAAATATAATACCTAATACTATTTAAATATTATTTAAATTGTTGCTATACTGTCTTGGCTAGGGAATAACAACAAGAAAAAAAAAGTCTTTACATGCTCACAACAGATGCAAGTTTTAAAATATTTTTGATTTGTGATTGGTTGAACCCGAAGACGTGGAACCCATGAATATGAAGGGCTGAATGTACCTCTTTAAAAGCACTGTGGCCAAACAGTCACATTTTAGGGCATTAGGGATTGAGAACTTCAACATATGTATTTTAGTAGGGACACAATTAGTCCATAACAAATGTGATCTTCCTAGCAATTCTGAGACGGAGGTGGCCCCATATTACAGACGAGGTCTTTGAGGTAAAAGTGATACTCTGGTACCTGTGTGTCCTGTCCACAGTTTTTTTTTTTTTTTCATTCAACAAGTGCTTTCCTGAGCACTAACTGATATCCACTGTATGCCTGCTGTCCAGATGCCCAGTATGTGACCTGGACAAGTCAGAGCAGATTCCCATGCTCATGAATCTGGGGCATGGAGGAACAAACATATGAAATCACTGGAGTAGAATGTGATTAGCTCTGCCTCAATGGTGGAGTGTGTAAACAATATACACAAAGCTCTGAGTTCAATCCCCTGCACCTGCCACAAAAAAAAAAAACTACAACAAAAACATCACATAAAAAACCCAAAATGGCCTCTAACACTAATGAGCATCCTGAAGAATACTAAGCAGTATAAAGGACAGAGGTAGAAGAAACTGGGCCTGAAAACTGATTTTCCCCTACTCACTGTACCAATCTATAAAGAAAGAACTAAAACCTCATTGAGGCTGACCAGAAGCAAACTTGCTCCAACCCTGTTAAGTGCTGAACATAGATGGCAAAGCTTACTGGACCCAGCAGATCTCTGATTCCTGACAGCACGGGAATGGCAAGGCATCTGCCATAGGGTTCTGCATCCCCAGCAGAACATACTGCATCACCATGCTGTTCACTCACCAGTGTGAGTCAGTGGGATGCCTAGAGGGAGGCCACAAGTGGGTTACTGTCATAGCTGAAGAGCTCTGTGATTAGGGAATCTGGACTGAAAGCAGGCATCTCCATATCTGGAGAGAGAGATAATCTCACCTCTCAAGATCACCACTTGTATAAAGATCCCTGAGAAGTGGCATGACAGGAAGAATAGTTAGGACCATAGTCGCATACATTTAGGTAAATGTGTCAGGATACAACAAGCCCAATGGTGGGGCTGTCTGAGGTCCGGCGACCATAAAGAGGCCTTCAAGGAAGGGACAGAATGTGGAGGATCACATGGTGAGGAGGCACCCATACAATAATCTAGAGAAAGAGCTGCTTGAGCAACAAGTCTACAAGTTTACAGGCCCTGCGATGGGGGAGTTGGGGTGGTGGGGTAGTTCCTTGGACAGAGAGCAAGCTAGCATGGAAGGGGTGGAAGCAGCAAAGATGAGGCAGAAAGAGAGGCCCACACCAGATACTGAATCCATAAACACCTTGACTTTGAACTCTCAGCTTCCAGAACTGAGACGAATGTCTTTTGTTTAAGCCACCCAGTTTGTAGCATTCTGTTATAGCAGCCCCAGCTCACTAAGGAGGGCAGGAATCCAGATCTTTCTGGCTCACACCTTGTTTTTTTCCAATGCCAGGACAGCCAGCTGCTGCTTTACTCAGGACATGGGGCTTCCCTTCAGCCAAGGGGTCATAGGATGGAGGAGGTCAGAGGGCTGAAGATACAGGTGGATCACCAGGGGAACAAGGTTCTCTTCACATGCAATTCAAACCACAGCACCATGATGATATTCTGATCATAAAAACCACACCTTATTCACTAAAGCAAGGAGGGTGTTTATTATACCAGAAACCACAGGGAGTGAGTAGGCTGGCACGAGGTTGTGATTCAGGCAGAGATCTGGCAGTGATATCAGGA
This sequence comes from Marmota marmota marmota, assembly GCF_001458135.2. Lineage (NCBI taxonomy): Eukaryota > Metazoa > Chordata > Mammalia > Rodentia > Sciuridae > Marmota > Marmota marmota. The sequence goes on from NW_026000196.1 coordinate 20,763,929, forward strand.
GCAAACGTCCCATTTGTGGCCGGATGATTATTAATAACACAAGGCACTCAGTGTACACTGAAAACTCACCCTGGCATATGAATACAGAAGTCCCCTGGAATCAGTTTACCAAATAGGAGCTTCAGGTATCAGACCAAAGTGGCCACTCTTTTCTTGAGGCGGAATGATTGAATGATTTTGCTTCCTGGAAGGACTTGTAGGGTCTGTTGGGAACATTAACAACATGGGTTCATACTCCTGTGACATTGGTACTTCACAATATGTTTGCAGTACTTTCCCTCACATCATCTTCAAATAACACTCAGTGGCAGATATGCTTAACCACATTTTACAGATGAATAAATTGAGAATGAGAGTGATGAAGTTATTTGCTCAAGGGAAAACAGAGAAGAAATGATAGAAAAATAACCTGAATCCAAGTTCAACGTCCACCCCCTCCCATGGGAATATCTATTTATCACCCACCTGTCCATCCAACCACCCATCTATTACACACCCACTCACCAATCCGTCTACTCATCCATCCAGCCATTAACCCATTCATTGTTCCTACTACACACCCTCCGTATGCTTAGATGAGTGGGCTTGGGAAATTCAGATCCCTACCTCAAGGACTTGAAACTCATCAAGGAAACACATGGTATATTCATAGTTATATCAAAGGCTCAAATCCAGAGACAAATCAGATGAGATCTTAGAAGCCTTGCAGAATTGCTCATGGGATCTAAGGTATAAAGACAGGTTCATAAGAGGGGGTGGAAGAAGAAATAAGTCCTGGTACAAGTCTAAGTCAAGCATCATCTCCCACCAGGATGATGGGAACAGGCCTGCATGACTCATGGACAAAGCCATGCAGTTTTTGACCTGTAGAGGGGGAGACATGTCAGAACACTCAGTGAATCCTATTCTTTGAATGCATACCTAAGACCATAAATGTTTCCCATTGTTTAGATCCAAACCTAGATGCACAGTGATGTCCAGTGCAGCCTACCCCAACCCCAGCCTTATGTGGCCTCTCTTATGTGTTCTACTCTAGCCATCTAACTTCTACACAGACTGCTCCTGCTCTTTTCTCTTTTTTTTTTTTTTTTTTGCCTCATTAGTACCTAGTCATCCTCTGCACCTGAAAATAATGGTCCTTCCTGCACAAAGTCTTCTGAGATTGCCTAGGTTGTCTCTGTCTTTTCTTCTCACAATTGCCATTCTACACACTAGGGTACTGGTCGTTCACACATCCAACCTGATGGAAACTCAACGTAGACAGATACCCATATTTTATGTTGATCAGAATATCTCACTCTCCTAGCTCCAGACCTCAGGAAAGATTGAACTGAAAGATTGAACTGAGAGACTGATGGACAGGTATTGCCCGAAAAAGCTCCATTTCTGGTCAGCTGCGCCTTGGCATCTCCAAATGTGGATGTAGAAAGGCAGGCAAGGATTGGAAATGCCATGGACAAAACCAGAGAACGGTTAGCCTAGACTAGGTTTACATGGAAGCTCAATGCTGGTCTACTCCCAAACAGAAATCTTGGCCCTGCACTAATTTACCTGAGACTTGGTCAGATAAGTGTACCTTGTTCCAGCTGAGAAAAGGCTGAAAATTGTATCCAAGGGTTTGGTGGTCCATGGTCTCAGCACCCTCATGTGCTCACAGACCAGGCAGATCAAGGATGCTGGGCCTCAACCTCACTGTGTTGCTGGAGATTGGGATTCATCAGGATCATCAGGAAAATTAGACCATCAAGAAATGTGTTCACTAATGGAGCCAGTAGAGACAGGGCAGCCAATTCACCCCTGGGCCTCCACGGCTAGTCACTATAGTTTGTAGGTATCTCCTGTTGTTTTTGGTGGCAAACTAGGCCTTCCAAGGGCAGACCTGAGGCCCCCTCCCTGTTTACCTGAAGCCACTCCTGGCTCTCAGTCCAGCTTCCCATTCATGGGTCCCTCTGGGTCACATAAATTTCTCTCCATTCTGAGCTGAGAAAAGCTGGAAAGGTAATACTACACCTAGCCCATAGTTGAGAAAAATAAGGCCCAGGGGAGGATTTGACTTATTCTAGGACCCCTGACAAATGGGTTGCTGAGGTTTTTGTTGATTTCTGCTGACAGGAGATATGATACCTACAAACAGATCAACCTCTCCTACGAATTACTTGAAGTACCCTGGCCGCCCACCCCACCACATGTGCACATGCCACAGACCTGCCATAGGCCCCCAAGATGTACTCTCAGGGCCTCTATAAAGCTAAGTTTGAAATAATTTCAACCAAAGAAAGTATTCACACACACACACACACACACACACATACACACATACCCTTAATGCACAAAATTACCCAGCAAACTTGTTATTTAAAAAGAACAGAATTGGGTTTTCACAATTTGTTCTGGAAAGCAGATACCACCAGAAACTCCACACTGCAATTAGTTCTCCTAATGAACAATCACTGGAGCATTCACCAATAAATACAAGCAGGATGGTGCAGGGCCAGGGCAGCGAGCAGAGCTGAGTCACCCTGGCACTCCTGGGCAGCAGGGAGGCCAGGTGCAAGGACAGAGCCCTGAGGCTCCCAGCAGGGACAGGTGTTCTGTTCCCACAGGATGGGCCAAAGCACCTAGGACTGGAACTGACTAAGGTCTCCTTGCCTAATAGCCAGCAGCCCCCAGCTCTGACTACCTGGGAAAACAGAATTTACCAGAGCCAGCCTTCTGGATACTGAGTGGCTCAGAGGCCATGTGAGGACAGTCCCTGGGCTGGCTCTCAGCCACTGCCATCCAGGGCCAGCAGTGGGAATGCAGTCACTGATACATAGATGTTTTCTCAAAAGGCATAAAGTTGCATTTTTTGGAGTGATGGTAATGTTTTAAAGCATCATTTTAAAAAATTAAAAAAATTACAGGAAAAATCATCTACTTTGTGAGTGATAAGATTTCTGAGAATAATTTGCTGTGTGTTTGTGACTATGGGTGCATAAGAAATATGAGATTTGCTGTTGAATTGCTTTCAATCCTTGACTCAAAGCTAAAAGAAACCAAGATGGTTTTAAATCCTGAACTTATGACATTTATGTGATGTTTTTACGTTAATAAATGTATTTATAATACAATAAATGATAATGAAAACAATATTCCTAATAAATTATATAACCCAGGGTCATCATCCACACAGTGTAGGTTGAGGATACATAGTGTGTGTGTCTATACATTATACACAAGTGACACACATATGCATCACATAAGTTCTGAGTACTATCAGTGTACATTTCTTCATTTTGCTCTCTTACATAAAATCACAAGAAAGAGAAGTATAATAATGTTCAACCTCACATTATACTTAGTCATGCAGATGTTCACATTAGAAGTAAATTTGATATTATTAAAATTCGGTCCTTCTGTAGCACATTTGATATGTGGGGATTAAGTATGCTTTGAGCTATACTTCATATATCACATATTTTTAACAGATTGGCTTATTTTATGGAAAAATTAAGAAATAAAGCCATAGTTACTTCATTTTTTACCCAGTCTTTAAGAGGCAATTACCATTTATTTGATACAAAAAATACTATAAGAACTAGTTCAGGCCCAATTCTTCAGGCCTGCATTTTGACTGGGAGTTGGTACAAACACTACAAGGGTTTGTCAGGCTCCACAGTGTTCTGGTGCTGAGAGAGATCCCCAGAAGTCACACCATCAGGAGGCTCTCTCCCAGCCCTCTATGTGTTTCCTGCTGACCTTTTGGCTGACAGAGAAGAGGATCAATGGACAGATCTGTTTAACTTTGCAGGTAAGACTTTACTAAAGCAGAACATTTTCAGAAAAGTGAAAATAACACAGTTGAAAGCCACTAGTCTACATAATCAATGATCATATTCTAGAGAAGGAGACAAGCTCACAGTGGCCTCTGTTACTCAGTCTTCCAGCAGCAAACAGCAGACTAGAACTACCATTTTCTATTTTAAGCCAGGAAGTGTCCTCTACTCCATTCTGCCTGCTGCTCTGGACACAGGGATAAGACATCTTTCCATATCAGTCTGTCATTTCAAAATCTTCAAGGGAATTGTGAAAAAATAAAAGACCATTTGCTAAGATGTCATTGTCCTTCAATTTCTGTCCATTCACAAAACATTCCTTAAAAATTATGTACTGCATTTGAGGATTATTACTTATTTTCCCTAAGAAACTGATGGCTCAGATTTCCCTGCAAATACATTAACACATCACTCTCTTTGTACAGTGACCAAACTGCCTGGGAAGACAGGGATGCCTCTACTCATGTCTCATTAAGGACACTGAAGGAAGCCAGCATCTTTTTTTTTTTTTTTTTTTAATTCTGTACTGGGCCTTATGATGCATGCTGGGTCAGTGCTCTACCACTGAACTATATCTCCAGCCTTTTGATTTTAGGCTAAGACAAGGTCTCACTAAATTGCTCAGGCTGGCCTTGAACTTATAATTCTCCAGCCTCAGCTGCCTGAATAGCTGGGATACAGGTGTGCATCACCACATCTGGTTCAGTACCCTTTTCTAGAAACAGCCATCTTGTCCACCAGCTAGCAGGAGCTTCATAAGGAGCAAAGACTCCTTTTTTTTCCCATACATTCTGCCAAACCCTATTGATAAAGCCACATCCTTTTAATTATAATTTGAAAGACTTTCTGAAGTCTGTCACCCTGTTCTTAGGAGTTTCCACAGCTGTGGGAGTCATATAAGTGCTCTCCACTATGACCATCTGGGAGCCAGGCTCTTAGGCAGGTGATCCCCATGACACATTGATTGTGGAGGGGCCAGGATTAGTTGAAAGTCAGTGGAGACACTTAAAGGATAAATAAGAGGTATAAAATATTATAAGATAGTAGGGACTAGTTCTAGTGTTCTATTGCACAATAGGGTGACTATAGTCTACCACAATTTATGACATATTTTGCAAAAATAACCTGAAGAGTCTGAAGATTCCCAAAACATAGAAATGATAAATGTTCAAGGAGATGGAATGCTAATTAACTGATTTTATCATTATACATTGTATACATGTAGCAAATTATCATATTGTAGCCCATAAATATACAAATACATGTCAATTAAAAATTAAATTAAAAAATAAAGCATGCACGAGAATAAGCAATTTGTCTGCTACAGAATTTGTTGCTACAGCAACTACATAGTTGCTGATCAAGGGGATGATACCAGATGACAAGCTTAACCCCCTTATTGGCAGGTTAGTTGGAAGCTTCCCTAAACTACAGTGGAGTAGAATATAATGGTCTCCCTAAACTACAGTGGAGTAGAGTATAATGGCGGCATGAAATAAAACACTTTCAGTCTTGCTTGAAGTCAGTTACAGTAACTTAATTTTAATGAAGAGTAGGGTGAGGGGTAGTCCTTTTTTCCTTGTTACTACCAAAGTATGTCTGAGGAAAGTTCCTTGGATGTAATCTTCAAACGATAACTTTGAAAGGAATCCTGTTTTTAAGGTTTATTGAAAATACGGGGGCTTCACCCTGACCACCTGAATTAGAATCTCCCACACCTGAAGCTGAGAGCCAGCTCCAGCACCCTCCTTACCTGAACCCTCTCTGTGATCACCCACTCTTCTTCTTCTACCCTGTGGACATGACCTCAGGTTGTAGCAATGACAGGGATCTGGGCATCACTGCCTCACTCCCTTCTACCTCACAACACATCTCAGGACTGGGAAAGATTTTAGAAAGTGAGACCTCACCCATGCTAGGGTGGAGGTGGGGAGAGGGAGGCCATGCCAGAGGATGTCTGAGAAACCTTCCTCATCTATAGGAGTTGTCTTTGTGAGAGCTCTACCAATATATCCCCCCAGGTATGCTGCTGAGTCCATGACATGCAATAAGGATAAAATGTTTCAACCCAACTCACCTGGGAAAAAGCGAAATCCCATTTGTACAGACCACTTCAGTTTAAGCACTGACAAGCCATTTTTGTTGAACTCTAGGAGAACTGCTTGCAACTTGCACAAAAGTGATTGCTAATGAAATAACAGGCATGACACATAATAATTGTCCCAACCACTGTGTCAAGAGGCCAGGGAAGAAGACAGGCGTCAGAAGGCAGCTGTGGGCAGAGGCTATTCAGCCAGCTGCACATGTGGAACCAAAACACTGCAGGAGCCGTGCTTGATCTTGTTCTGCTTGCCCCCACCCATACACATGGCCCCTGAGGAGGAAACAGGAGGCTGAGTCAGCTTCCCAAGGGGGTCTAGGATCTGTTTGAAGGTTGCAGGATGGCTCCACAGAGGCCCTACCAGCCCAGAGACTGCCATGTACAGAAAGAGGAATACTAAACCTAGTTTATAATGAACTGAAAGAAACCATGGAGGTGCAGGCAACCTTGCAGACAAACAGCTTAGCAATGACCTACACTGGCAGGATCCCACAAATGTGCTTGCCACAGGACTGACTGGGCTTCTTCTAGCACTCCCTGGTACTTACTGAGCATTTGGGACACCATCTACATTTCGGGGCCCTGTATACAGAAGGGACCTAATGTGTATTGGGTTGGCATTTGTTCAGCCAGTACTCCACACCTGTGTGCCCTCTCTCTTCCATCTCTTCCAGGTGGGCACTAACTTCCCCTTCCCCTGTCCATATTGGCAGATGACCAAACATGATAATGTCACCTCTAAAAGAAGGCATATGACTTATAAAAAGGTCACCTGTCTCTGGAGAGAAGCACATGTAGGAACAGATTTATATTTGGCAAAATCCAAGACTCAATGACATCACACTCTGTGAGTCTTTCCTTAAATCTAAACGAGTAAGTGTAAAGTCAATTACTGGAGCAGGAGGTGCTTCTCAGATCAGGAAGCTGCCTGGGTTCCCAACTCCCCTGCTCAAGGCAGAGAGCTCAGAGCCAACTCCAGTTCCCTCCTTACCTGCCCCCTCCCTGAGCTCACTCACTTCTCTGTCTCCAAGAAACAGCTTGAGGTTTCTCAAGATGCCCCCTCCTCCAAAACCCAACAATAGAAACAACAAATATCTACACACAATCAAATAACAAATCAATGAAAATACACTCTCAGCAATTGAGCAAGAGAGGAGAAAGCCAGATAAATGTTTCCAAGGCTCTCTCTGGTTTTGCAAAATTGCCCATGATGTCATATTATTTTAACAAGTCTTAAGAACGTTTCTATAAAGAAGTATACACAAAAGTTTTATAGAGATTTGGACATTTTCTACAAGCTTAGGGAATTACATTCCAACTAATTTACCATGCTCATATAGCATCAAAATTGTACATTTCTTTATGTAAACTCTTATTGGTTTCCAATTCTTATACTTCTTAAGGTTTAGTCAGTCCAGAGAACTAAGACAATTTTCTAGTTTAAAGAGTTTGGGTAAGATCTTTGCTTGTGTTAACACAATTTTCTGGGTCTCATTGAATCTGGAAAAAAAAAAAAACATGTGGCTCATCTTGCAGTAATTGGTGTACCTCTGGACAGAAACATTTCCCTGGAGTCTCATTTATGTGCCTTTCAGTTGTCTAAAGAAGCACATTTTCACCAATGAGAGATTTTCTCATAAATCAGTACGGCTATCAATTTTACCAGCAACACATTTAAAAAAAGGCTATCTTAGCCAACCTCTTACACCTGCTGGAAAATAAGTCAAGCTCAATGTAGTCTGTTCATTATATTGAACCAGGCATTCAATTCTTCTGGGGTTAAAAGACCTACTAAAGTTTTTACTTAAACCCGTTCTTCCATACAGGAAACTCATAATGAGTCATTTTTCAGCCAAGAAACATTCACAAAGACTACAGGGCCCTCAGTTCCAAGGCTAAGAGTTCCATTCTTTTGCCACTGCCTCTTCCTCCATACTAGAGCCTCAGTCTCTTGTCCTGAGATCTCGTACAGGAACCAGTGACCATTGTTAAAAAGAGAAAAAATTTATCAAAATAAGATATTACAGACATGACTACAGAGCACTTTACAGCCCAATGTAAATGGTTAAGCGGAGAGAGGTGAGTTTCTCACTGGAAATATGTTGATGTCATCCTATTCCTGTCTCTGGGGAACCAGCTCTGAATGTATAATCTAGAACCCTGGGGCAACAGGGTATGTGGAGTGCTGTTGCTGCCCTGCCTTAAACACCATTTCCCATCAGCATGGGAATGAGAGCATGGGGATGGCCTTTGGCCCCATGTATTACCCAATCCCTTCCCTTCTCTTACTTGTAGTCCTCTTGAGACTTCAGGCCAATTTAATTCAATTTTTCTTTATTTGTCAGTTTCTATATGCTAGGAATGTATCTTAATAAACATTGCCTTATTTAATCCCTACATAAGCTCAGCAGGGTCAACAATATCATTTCCACTCTGCAAGTGAAATTGAACCTCAAAGATGCTAATTTGCCCATGTTTGTTATGCTTCAAAGTGGGTCTCCCCACAGCTGAATGCCAAGCTCCTCACTGCTCTCTCCCAAGATGCAATGTCATGGGGAAACATAAGTGCTGCATATACATGCACATGTGCACATGCTCACACATATACAACACATGCATCTGTGAGGAGGGCTTATATAGGTTTGTGACTGTCCATGTATGTGACTACAAGACATCAATTTATGAATGTGCTTAAAGTTTGTTTTTAATTCTAACTTATTATTATTATTAAGCTCTTAGAGGTTTTTTTTTTTCCTATGTCTCCAAATTGCATGCCAGTTTGTCCAAAAGTTGCAGCATAAAAGGCAGAAACACCCCCCAATTCCTTATTTAGGTTTGGAGAGCTGACATTCAAGATCTGTAGCTCCAGTTTTGAGAAGTTCATACAGAAAGAGTTCAGTAAATGCCTAGAGTAGACTTGGTGGGTAGAGCGCCTCCACCTGGCATAACAGCTATGCTCAGCAACCTGCTTGCCTGAAATGGTTCAGAAACAGCAGCAGAGTCCACTGCAGCCCATATTCCAATAATTAATGTGCTATATTTTATTAAGACCTTTACATTCTGATAAAAGTAAAAGGGATGCAAAATCATAGACCAAAACAAATAAAAAAATACACCAGAGAAAAACCAGACCCATAAGCTATTGATAACCTTAAGTTCTGTGTCTTTTCACCTGAATTCTTCCCAAGAACTTAGAGGAATCAGCCAACATACTACCAACACATTTTTTTTTTTATCTTAGATGATCCCAAGAAATCTCTGTCAGTGTCATTTTAACTTTTCTGTTGAAGATGTTGACACCTCAGAGCAAGTAGTACTTTTATATATAGAGAGAAGGGTTTGGAAGACAGACAATCCAAATGCATAACAGTCTGTTATACAATAGAACTAATAAAGGGCTATATGTGATCAAGTAAAAATTTTATACAAAAGAGAGAGAAAAGAAGAAGGAAGAGGAGGAGGAGAAGGAGGAGGAAGAGGAGGAGGAGGAGGAGAGGAGGCAGAGGAGGAAGAGGAGAAGAAGAAGAAGGAACAGGAGGGGACGGAGGAAGGTGAGGGGAAGGGAGGGGAGGAGAGGGGAGGAGAGGGGAGGGTATGGAGGGGAAAGAGAAAAAAAATCCTTCAAATATCCTCACAAAATTTCCACTAAAACTATTCAAGAATTGTCAAGTCATCAGCAAGAGCCAGAGTAAGCTGTCAAAGTAAAGAAATAAAACACCCAAACCACCTTCCACCTTGAGCAAAAGTCTTTCTGTTTCATTATCCCCAACATGGGGTACTGCATTTCTTGAAATACAGTCAGGTATTGGTAACAATACCCATGGTGTGTTCCTTGTTCAAATGCCAACTCAGATGAGCACTTTCAGAAGCCTAAGCTAGGACAAACTTCAGAAAACAGTCTGGAAACAAAAGAAGGCAGTTCAGCCTGGAGGCAGATTGATTTCTCTTCTTGATCCCATCTCCTGGTCAGTTCCAGCCTTGGGAACTCTACACATACTGACTTTGGATCTTGTTCTACATGTTTAGAAATTTAGGTGTAGGAGAGCCTGGTGCACTTCCCTTTTAAGGATGCCAGAGAATGACATCAACTCTGCTGTGTATTCTTGGTGGAACCTACCTGCAGGGGTAGGGAAGCTCAGCTGAAAACTCCACTACTATGGACTTAATTGTATCCTCCTTCAAATTCTCATATTGAACCCTTAATCTGCACGGTGATTATTATTTGGAGATGGGGCTTTTGAGGAGGTTCCTAAGATTAAGTAAAGTCATAAAGGTGGGACCCCAAACCAATAGGATTAGTGTTCTTATGAGAAGAATAAGGGACTCCAGAGATAACTCCCTCTTTCTCCTCATGTTTACAGGGAATACAACATGTGAGGGCACAGTGAGAAGTTGGGCATCATCAAGCCATGCAGAGAGGCCTCACCAGAAACCAACCCTGGCAATACCTGGATCTGGGACTTTCAGCCTTCACAACTGTGAGAAAATAAATGTCTGTTGTTTAAGACACTCAGTCTGTGATATTTTGTTACGGCAGTCAAAGTAGACTAAGACAATAACCATCTCAACAGCTAATGCCAATAACCTTTATATCTGCTGCTACAATGAGACATTTTACTAATGGTTCTGTACTAATCGTTAAAGGCAGGACACTCCAAAGACTAAGTTGGCCCCTTCTGGAATTCTGTCTGCCAGTCTCTCTTGGCTCTATAATGCCAGCCAACTCAGGCATCCATGCTTGGGAAGCTTAGAGCTTTTGAGATCACCCAGCAGAGTGAGCCAGAGCATTCTGTGATAAGAAATCTTCCAATCCAATAAGGTACAAAGACAAGCTGCTGAGGGCCCACACTGTGTGCCTAAGGAAGGAGTGTGCCTTGTATCTGCAGCCAAAGAGAAGGGCCCCAGGGTTTCCTGTGGAGCAGGGGGAGTCAGGAAGTAGAGCACATTATACAGACCAGGCACTGCAGAGAGGGTACATGGACTCAACCTCCTGTCTCAGTCCCTACCATTAAGTGCAATTTAAATTACATTTGGTAGAAAAGATAATAATATTCCTGGCTAGAGAGACACAGTGATGGCTGCAATCAGGAAAGAAATGCAAAGAAGCAGACAGAGTGAGAGATATTTGAGAATGAATTACTGGGATCTTTTGACTGATTTGACCTGTGTGTGTTGGGGGTGGATGATGTGTATGTGTGGTGTTATGCACGCTCCCATGTGTGTTTGGGGTATGTCTGAGTAATGTGAGGGGGGTGTGTGTGAAGTGTCTGTGAGGAGTGTGTGTGATGTAGTGTGTGGATATGTGGTATGGGTGCCTGTGGGTATGTGTCTATAGTGTGGGTATGTCTGTGTATATGTGTGTGTCTGTGTGTGTTTATATGTGTGTGTGTGTGTGTGTGTGTGTGTGTGTGTATATATATATATATATATATATATATATATATATATGGGCACATGTGGAGGTATGGGATATGTATGTGTTTGTGGGGGATGTGTGTGGTATGGAGTGTGTATATACATTGTTCATTGTGTGACACATGTGTATGTTTACATGTTGCATATTGTTATTGTTTGTGCATGTGTGTGGCATGGAGGGAAACAGAAGCAGCAGGAGTAATGCGCTACCACACTCCTGGAGCTGTCCTCCATACTCCTGGGGCTCTAGGCACTGGCTAAAGGACATTACAAAGGTGATTTCCTCTCACCCTCAAAACAACTGCCTTATGGTCCTCACTTTTTATGGGACACAGAGAAATCAAGGGCTGCTGCCTGCCCAGGGTTTCAAGCTGAGTAGGACATTTCCCGCAGACAGGTGGCCCACACATATACCACATTTCCCTGGGGTAACACAACATGCTTTTCTCTCAGCTTCCCAGGACTCCCCACAATAAGTTAGCATTCATTCATTCATTCAGTCACTCACTCACTCACTCACTCAGCTACTCACTCATTCCACCCATTAGGAGGGTCAGCTTCACTCTAGCCAGAGGCTGTGTGGGCAGGGCCACTCATGAGAAGAACTGAGAGAGGAGCAGAGCCAGAGAAGGATGCTGGGTCCTTACGGCCTTGTTTTCCCCAGCATTTCTAGGAGCAGAGCAGATGCTGACTAGAGTGAAGCCTCCGTGCTGGTCCTTAATGTTCTCAGAGTGAATTAACAAAGACCCTCTGAGGAGGGACCCCAGCTTCCACAGTGCTAAAGCCTCAATTTGCACATGCACATGAGCCTTGTCTCCCCCTAATTCCCCAACTCAGAGCCCCATCCAATCCAGAATATTCCAGCTGACCCTGACCCTGGGAGGCCCACCCATGCCCTCAGCATGGCCTTGGAAGCCCCCAGCCCATCACACTGACCTGCAGGAATCAGGCAGTCATGGCATCAAGTGCCCTTCGGCAACACCTTCCAAACAGCCACATCAGCTACCAGCCACCATGAGGTAATTTGAACGCAAAAAGGACAGAATTTAAATGACTCTGTCTCATTTACAGTTGCCCTTGCTGGATGATGGAAGAAACAGCCCAGAGAGGAATTCTGTGTAATGGTTAATAGCCACTCCCAAGGAAATGAAAGCCCTGAAGTCATTTCATGGACCAGGAGAATTACCCAATCTCACTCTTTGGTGCCTGGACAAATTCCAGAAGAACTGCCTGTGTATGCTTATGTCCAGACTTCTCACTGATGGCTGAAATGAAAGGCATCTCAGAGGTAGGACAGCTGGATTAGCTACATAAAGCACTCCCCTCCTGAATGTCACCATGTGGACCAAAAGACTGCAGTATACAGGTGAGTTCCATCAATCATACAACATGCTTAGAGAGTCTGGGCCACATGCCTTAGGTCACAGGGATCCTTGGTTGTCATCCCCCTTGGCTCTAACAAGCAAATGACAAATCTAAGATACAAGAATTTAGCTATCATTTCCAAGGGCACTAAGCTTCTCCACCCAAACATAAACACGAACACATCATGTGTGCTCTCTCAGGACATCATGATCAGATCCTTGAGATCAGGACCACACCAGCTACTTCCAGAGCCCAACCCAAAACAGAAAATGAGGTAGAAATAAGCAACTTTACAGCGATTTTCAAATACAAGAAAACATGAGAACCACATGTGGTATGTGCTCAGTGAAGATCCCCCAGCCCCATGTCAAGAGAATTCCATTCTGAGGGTGACACAGCAGGCTGGGGACATGTAGAATATACGCATGCTCTCCCCACACCAATGTGGTTTCCTGTATGACCAAACAAGAGTGTTCTGCTCAGTTACCAGCATGTATTAGGAGCTCAACAAATTGTTGCTTAAAAAAGTCTAGAAAAAGAAGTAATTATAATTATTTGTACCATGTCATAATGAGTTCCCATGTGATACATCTACAGCTTTTTGACATGAAGATGCATTATTCTACTGTACAATGATTAAGCAAATCCCACACTTCACATACTGACTTCCCATAAACACTGGGTCTAAAAAATGTATATAGGGGTCAGGAGTAAGAAAGGACATACTTTGGCCAAACCAGTTTCCACTTGAGTAACCAGTTTCCATGTTGGGTACCTTCTTAGAGCCTTTGATACATGAATGGGCATCACATACCTTCTAGAATAAATGACAGTATATGATAGTTTCCAAGCTCCTTGGATCAAATAATCTAATTTTATTTTATAATAGAATATATTTTAGAATCATGAAAAGTAACTTGGGAAATTTCCAGTTTCACCATTTTACAGAGCTTTCTAGTTTTCAAAATGCCTCTGCAAATATGAATCTCCTGGAAAATCTAAGTCTAATTCCTGCCATTGTGGCGACATCTGGACAAAAGTCAAGAGGCTTTACTTGATTTACCTGAGAATGCCTTTTAGGTTAATTTCCAGAATTTCCAGTTAAGGAATCTTAAAAAGACCTTAAAATCTTAGAAAGATTTCTTAACTGTAAATTCTGGTAAATAACCATAATGCTTCAATTCTCCGTCTAATAACTTTAGAGAAATATAGGAGGGTAAAAAGCAGTGACAGCATAAATCCTAGGTAGCCTAGGTCACCTGGGCTAACTACCAGCCCAGCCAACGTCCTAGTAGCTCAGACCCACAACAGCTTTTTTCTCCCTCATGCTGAACAGTCATTATGATCAGCGTTGGGCTATGCTCTGTGACTTCTCACTTTAAGCCACAGGTTGATGAGGAACACCCCAAATGTGGCATCACCATGCAGGGGACAAGAGCTTGCCCTAGGATCATGTGCTACCAGTTTAACACTACAGCCTGGAAGTGCACATCACCCCCTTCATAATTCTCCAGGCAGAATCAGTCCCAGGTCCTGCCCCACCACAAGAAGCCCCAGAGTCATTCCTGCTGGGTGCCACAGAGGCAGAAGCTGGAGCATTGCCAGAGGCATTGATTGACGGGCCTTAGGGGGACAAACTTGCTGCACCCAGTTCATGTAACACACCTTAACTTCAGCATTCCTGAGAAATGAAGAAGGACCTTAATACTTAAGAGAATAGAATTTTAAAAATTATGCTCAAGTTCTATCCACATTTACTGAGGAGTTCATTTTTGTATGGATATGAATACATGCACACATTGTCCAAATGTCTAGAATATAACAGCTCTTGATGAACACCCTGCTTTGCCAAAGCTGGAGTAGACTCCCAGCCACAAGATCAGCATCCTACAGATACACATTTTCTGTGCCACCTGCCCTGACTCGTGAATCCCAGGCTAGCTGCAAAGCAGGAAGTCAGTTTGGCTCAGAACATCTTCCGTGTTCCTTAACAAAGGTACACAGAATTCCTCAGCCCTTCCTCTAATTCCTGCCCCAGCCCATCCAAGACTCCACATCTATGTTTGCAATGGTTCAAATCCATGGAATATGTGAACTTCCCTCCAAATACTACCTGCTTGGACATTTGTGATGCTGTGGCAGAAGGAACAATTATTTACAGCTTCTGATTTAGCAGGGAAAACAATATGCCCGAGCAGAGAGCTATGAATCACAGTTCTGGCAGAATGACTCTGCTACAGGAACCAGGGGCCTCTGTCAGTTCTTCAGTCCCAAATGTGGGTGACCCTTCCCATCTGTTCTCCCATCTAATCATCACAGCCATCCCTCAAGGGTGAATGAGATGATGTATGATCANACTTTTTGACTCCTCTTTGGCATATCTGATTTGCCAGCATCACTACTCCTGAACTTTGAGGCCATTATTAAGTGAAATAAGGGTTACTTGAAAACAAGCCCTGTGATACTTCAACAGTCAATCAGATAACCAATATATCCATAAGAGACTCACAGGTGGTCAGTGTATACAACATAGATAAGCTGGACAAAGGGATGATTTATGTCCAGCTGGGACAGCATCAGATTTCAGTATGCTACTCAGAATGGCATGGCAAGCAATTTAAAATGCATGAATCATTTATTTCTGAAATTTTACATTTAATATTTTCAGACTGCTGTTGAAACTATGGAAAACAAAACAAAAGATAAGGGAGGACTACTGTAGTCAATAGTGATCCTATTACATCAAGAAAAGTTACTTTAAACTTAGAATCATGTGTTGAATGTATACTGAGAGGTTTCGTACTTGAAAGACTCCCAGAGTAAATTCTTTTTTTTTTTTTAATTTTTTAATACTTATTTATTAGTTTTCGGCGGACACAACATCTTTGTTTGTATGTGGTGCTGAGGATCGAACCCAGGCCACACGCACACCAGGCAAGCGCGATACGGCTTGAGCCACATCCCAGCCCCTAGTAAATTCTTTAGAAGACAAATTGATTACAGAATTTCACTTATGTATACAGATTTATAATGTCCTTAAGTTTTTAAAATATATGGATGTCTACCCACTCCACAGGAAGGCCACTCTGCAGAAGGGTACTAGAGAGGGGACCTATATAATAACCAAATAATAATAACCAAATAACCTAACGAGCCTCCCTCAATTAATTCTACTCAAGATGACAATAAAATTGCACAATCATATTTTTAGAACCCAAATCATAAGAAATTACTAAAGCTATGGATTTTGTTTCCAGACTGAGGCTATGAACATTCTGGTTTCTATCACCAGAATCCCCTTCTTGGTGGGATTTCAAGGCCTAAGGAGTTCAAGGTACCTCCTAGCTTGTTATCCATAGCTTTGTCCACCATGTTAAGCTAGTTATTCACATCTATTTTCTCCTCTATTTATTAATACCACCCTGGCTCACTGCCACGTTACTCAGAGTTCCTTGGTAAGTAAGATTTGGCTGAAAATGCAGAGAAATGTTCCATGGTCAGGACAGATAAAACAACTGCATTCTAAGGAAGGAAGCTCCCCTTTGAAAATGAGAAATCAGACACCAGGAGATTAACAGCACTCACATTTTTTCCCGTTTTGTTGCACTCTATCCAGAAATTCAATGCAATTGGCAGATTAGAGTGAATCCTATATAATGGGCATCTCTATTGTGGGTCTTTGCTGAGTTTTAATTGACACATAATAAATGCACACATTTGTGGGCTACAGTGTGATAATTTAAATACATATACACAATGTACTATGATGAGGGAGGTTGGGAAACAGGTAACAAAACACAGTTTCATAAGAGGAATCATTTCTAGTACAAAATGGTAGTGACTACAGTGTAAACAATTTATTATATATCTTACAAAGAACTAGAAGGGTTTAAAAGTTCCCAACATAAATGATAAATGTTGAAGAAGATTAAAATGCTAATTGTTGATCTTTGGAAAACCCAAGTATTTTTTGATCTCCTTTGGGTCCTGCAAGTCAGGACATGGTAGCTGTTTTGAAAAACATAAACTGACTCCAGAAGGCAACCTGCAATTTATCATTCGTGTGTGTGTGTGTGTGTGTGTGTGTGTGTGTGTGTGTTTAGTATGTCCTGCCCACAGCTAAAAACATAGTGTACTGTCCTATCCTATCAACTGAGGGGAAAGCAGAACCCCAAATCTGTTCATCACCTGCCAAATCACACCTCTGGCCTGGGCTGTAAAGAGGCATATTACCTACTCATTCACACCAAACTGCTGCCAACTTATTTCTTTCTATGTCATACATACAGAGGCACTGCTGAAGTTCAAATACACATGTCCCTTTAAATTTTGTATGTTGGAAGTTACACCCCAAGGTGATGGCATTAAGGGGACCCTGCTGGAAGTGAGGGCTTCAGGTCATGAGGGCTTCACCTTCATGAATGAGACTCAGGCTCCCATAAAAGAGGTTTCATAGAGATGTCCTCCTCTTCATCTCTTCTACCATGTGGGACATAGTATTAGTCCCTTTATGTCTTTAAACATGTGAGGACACAACAACAAGATGCCATCTATGCAGGAGAGAGCAGCCACAAACCTGGTGATGCTTTGATTTCAAAACTTCTCAGTCCCCAGGACAGCGAGAAATAAATTTCTGTGAT
This sequence comes from Marmota marmota marmota, assembly GCF_001458135.2. NCBI lineage: Eukaryota > Metazoa > Chordata > Mammalia > Rodentia > Sciuridae > Marmota > Marmota marmota. Next base: position 20,781,265 of record NW_026000196.1, read on the forward strand.
TTATAAATTATCTATATTATTATTTTATAGCAGCAGGAACAGACTAAGACAGCCCCCCATAGGCTCATAGCAGCCTTGATTTTTAATTGACATTTGATAATCATACACATTTATGAGCTATGGTGTGGTAATCAATACATATACACAATGTGTCATGGAAAAGGAGGGTATAACAGGTACCAAAATCGGTCCTTAGGAGGAGACCTGATGTCAAAACCTTCAACACAATAATTCCAAATCTATAATTTGTCCTTAGAAAATAAGAAGAGACAAAAAGAGCTATGGAAAAAAGATATTCACTGTCTGTTTTTTAATAAGAAGAAAAGTGGAAAATACTAAAATTTCCAACAAAAGGGCACTGTGGGGGGGTCACTGGTGCTTCTGAGTGTGTCTGACTTTCCTCCTTCCAGGTGAAGAGTGGCATCCCTACCTCTGGGGCATGAAGCCATGAACCCTGCTTTAGCTGATAAAGAGCAGGCAGAGGTGATATGCCATTCCTGTGTGTAAGCTTGAGAGTCACTGCCTACCTTCCCAGGCCACCTCTCTTCCTGGGCCACAAGCAATGTTCTACGCTCCTTTGGGGTACATCTCAATGGTCCCTGCTAACCAAGGATAGATAAGGAATAGGAATAAGAAATAAACTTTTGTAAGCCACTGACATTTTTGACACTGTTTATTACTAAAGCATAGCAGAGGTTATTGTGATTGATACAAACATGAGTGTCTGCTAGTGGTCTATTGCTATAACAATACTAAATCACAAAAGCATAAATCATCATGATCATCATCATAGTTGTTGTTGTTGTTATTATTATTATTAATATATACCTGGTCCCAGTGGTTGGGTAGAGACTTATTTAAAATTATTTTCCATGAGCAGCTAGTGGGAAGATCCTGTAATGAATGAGAAGAGGAGGAGGGCAGAACATCAGTCCTGGATGGTGTATATGTGGTGGGGAGGAGAGGCAAAACTTTCAGTTGGGTTTTGAAAGGTAATACAAGATGGACATGAGTCAACAAAAGAACTAGCTGATTTTGAAGCAGGAATGAAAGGGAATGGACAGTCCATAAATTTAGGGACTTGTCAAGAGAGAAAGTGAAGTAGCTTCTCATCTCCAAGGAGTAAGAGATTAAACAAAGGATAGACTTTTATTTATTTGCAGTGCTGGGATAGGACCCAGGGCCTGGCCCATGGAAAGCAAGTGATCTACCACAGAGCTACATCCCCAGCCCTAAAACTTAAAATTTAAAGGCAAGAATCTAATGAAAAATAGAACCTTTACCCTATGGTTAAAAATGTAAATGTATTAAAAGCCCAGTAATTCTTCTAAGCTGGACAAATTGGTTTGGTGGGTGGGAGTGGGGAATGAGACCTAAAAACTATAAAACCAAAAAACGAAGAGTAAGGCACTTTTGTGGAAGTATGGCTGGTCCTAGAAGGCTGCAAGTTAGATGCCAGAGAGAAGCATGTAAGCACTATTTTTGTAAATCTTTTGTTGACTACAAAATTATCTTCAAAATGGTTTTAAGGCTTAAGTACATGTTTATTAGTACACAAGGATGTTTTGTAAATTTTCAGAGGGAAGTGGAGTAAGAGTAGCCTGATCTATATGTTTGTTGAGCAATAAATAAATAAATCCTGGAAGGGCCAATACCAACAGTGGTTGTTGGAGAATACAAAACGTTGAGTTTCAATTTATTTTCCTTCATTTTCATAGACTACTTTTTTCTAAAGTGCTCAAAATTTATGTGCCTAATTCGATATCTACTTAATTTTATATAAGTAATCTGCTTACATATTTATATATAATGTGTAAATAAGTACTTATAAATATTAAGTAACATAATATATGCTTATACTATATATTACATACTGCTTACTACATATATTGTGATCATTAAAGTCATAATCACAGTGCTTATGATACTATGATTGTCTCCTCAGTACATAGGAGTTTTAAATACCTATTCCCCTTCTACCCCTACCTCAGTACTGTGAAGTAGTATCATTCATATGGCAGAGGATGGAACCCAAGAGGTTAAATAAAGGTCTTACTTTCAGCTTACCAAAGTTAATTACAGAAAGCCTACTGCTGTCCCACTCTATCCTTAAACATTCTTGTTATTGCTTCTGTTGGCAACCACTTACTATATCATATCACAAGAAGCAACAATGGAAACTTAATGACAATAAAATATAGGTAGGAATCACTAAATCCTCATGCAAGCATACAATGGTGAACATAAATTATCCCTGGGTACTAAATGAGACTGTATCTATATATAAGATGATTCCAAGTCTATAGATTTAAAAATACAAGGAACAAATGTATCCCACTTAAGCAATCAACCACCCACCCCTTGCCTTCGAAGTTTGAAATGACAAGTTGGAGTTAAATAACCTTTTCATTATTGGGTTTCTCTTCAGGTTCCTTTAGGTGGAGTTCAAAACTTGGTTATTTTTTGAGCCTTAATTTGTATGCTATACCTTAGGATTTTTGCCAGGGTAAAGTAATGGTGATGTGGCCTTTAGAGTCAATATGTATGGTGTGTCAAGTACTGTGTTAAGTAATTCACAGGAATTTCTTTATTTTCATCCTAATACTACCTTTCAAGGTTCGCACCGTTGTTATCTTCATGCACCTATTGCTGTTTTACTCAGCTCTCTGCCTTCCTACCTAGTTAGGGACCCAGCTCCACACTGTCTGGAAGCTACACTTTTACAACAGAACTTCACTCTGGATACAATGATTGGCACCACTCATGCTGGACCAGGTTAATTCCCCCAGGAACTTGGATTCTTTTTATTTATTAACCAGTTTCATTAACATATAACTCACTTAACCAAAAAATTCACCAATTTAATGTGTACAATTCAATGGTTTTTAAAATATTTGCAGAGCAGCACAACCATCATGACAATCTAATTCTAGAACTATTCTAGTAGTCACTTACTATTCCCTCCAAGGACCCCTGCTCTAGGCAAACACTAACCTACTTTTTAACTCTTTAAATTTGTCTATTTCATTTCATGTAAGTAGAACCACACAATGTGACTGGCGAATTCCACTTAGCTTGTTTTTAAGGACCAACAAGATTGTAGCACATTTCAGTACTTTATTTCTTTGTATTACAGATAATATGCCACTATATGCTATAATATATACATTTTTTTATCCATTCATCAGTAGATGGATACTTACATTGGTTCTACTTTTCAGTTATTAAGAATGATACTATGAACACTTATGTAAAAGTTTTTGGGTGGACATGGATTTTCATTTCTCTTCAGTATGTACGTAAGAGTGGAACTGCTAGGTCATATGAAAATTCTATGTTTAGCTTTTTAAGGAACTGCCAAACTTTTTCAGAGTCTTGCCATTTTATATTCTCACAAGCATTGTATGATAGTTCCAATTTCTCCACCTCCTCACCAACACTCATCTACTTTTTTGTTTTATTTTTTTTTAATTCTAGACATCCTAGTGGGTGTGAAGTGATGTCTCATTGTGGTTCTGATTTGCATATCCCTAATGACTGATGATATTGAGCATCTTCTCATGTGCTTACTGAATACTTGTTTTTATCTTTTTTGGCGAAATGTCTATTCAAGTGTTTTCCCTATTTCTAATTGGGTTATTTGTCTTATTACTAGGATATAAGAATTCTTTATGTATTCTGGATATGAGCCCCCTTATCAGGTATAATTTGCAGATATTTCCTCCTATTCTGTGGATTGTCTTTTCACTTCTTCAAAGGCATTGCACATAAATTCTTAATTTGGATGTGGTCCAATGTACCTATATGTTTTTTCTGACGTTGCTCTATTTTTGGTGTTGTATAAGGTGGTAGCTCTCTGCAGCGAGGAAGTTGCTGGTGGACATCTGCCCCCATGAGCATGAGGAAACTGAGGAAGGAGCTAGCAGCAGGGAGAGAAAATGACACAATCACACAGTGAGAAAAAAAGCCACATAGGACAGACACAGGCCTGGGCTTCCTAGAGAACTGCTCTCTGAAGCCAGTATGTCCAGAGATACAGCTGAACCTCAGGGGATTCCTCAGGATCCCATGGCCCAGAGTCCCTATTCCATCTAGGTCCTGCTGTTCATCAGCACAATGCGGAAAGAAGCAAAAAATAAAGAAAACAAGAATTTGACCAGTATACCTCATTTACAGATGAGACAATGGAGGCTCTGGTCACAAGCAGGTGCCATTAAGGGACTACCACAGCCTATACCCCAGTGTGGCAACCTCACCTCTCTGTGGGCAGAGAAGGAACATCACAAACCCAGACAAGCTTCTCTTCACTTGCAAAGAATTCACAGAAAACCTCCTTTAAATAGCATCCTGCAAGTGTCAGTTGTGGGGACCTTCTTATATAAGAGAGTTCAGTAATCCTAGAGTCTGCAAGGATGTCACCTAAAATCCAGGTAGGCCCATGGGGGTCACATGGGCAGATCACCAGAAAAACACATAGTAGTACAAGTTTCCAGGAAATATCTTTGTGCAGACTTGATCTCACAGTGGAGGGGAAGGCTTTGTACTCTAACAGAAGCCTCCAAAATCTCCACAGATCCAAATAATTGGTTAAAGGAAAAGAACAACAGCAACAACAACCTCAATCTTAAAAGTTTTCCATATTCAAAAACTCTGAGCTACTGCTCCCTGGTACAAACTACAGAGAACACAATGGGACACAAAAATATTGGCTGATGTGTCACAGGTTTCCGGAGATTGAAAAACAACATTCAAAGGATGAACCAGTTATACATTGACAACTTTCAGCAGTCCCTTTGAGGCTTGTGTTTCAAAGATAAAGAATACAGGATACAAAGAGCCCTACTCCTGGCCATCTCCCCTGGACACCTCTTTTGAGGTAGGACCATGAGTGACCTTCCACCAATCTTCCTAAGCTAGGTTGCTAGGGAAGACATTACCTTTGCTCCAATCCTGTAGGGTACAGACTTAAAAAGCATTCCACATGTAAACCAGTAAATCACAGCCACCTAATACAAAATAAAAAATCCATATATTTGATTGTCAAAATGTAAGCTCCCACCTAGACATCTTGCCAACCAAGGGGATTCATTTACCTTAAAGGAGCTACAATGACTCATTACCCTGCTTCCAGGAGCCACCATATTTGCAATGTAAACATTCTCACATCACAGAATAGGTAAGTATAAAATCTCCAAAGCATTCCACTCAAGTCTTCCAGGAGCACACTGCCTCCTAAACCTTATGGGAAATATCTCAACTTATTTTCTTCTCAGATCAATACAGATGCAGATCTTGGCTGTGATTTTAATTTCTCTGATTGCATATTTACCTTATAACATAAATCTTTTATAAGAGCAATTTAGGTGGTTCATGAGAGAATGTCAGATTATTAAACTGCTTGGTCACAAGCCATCATTTAGCAACTTCAATTCCATGTTGTAAAATGTGTTTGATTTTACTTTAAAATGTTAAATATAAAATACAAAGTATTTCATGGCAGAAATACAATGTCATTAACCTTATACCCTCAAATTATTCATTCATTCATCCATCCATGCATGCATCCATACTTATATATTCATTGAGTACTTTCCAGATAGTCCTAAAAGCTGGTTAGATAGGAAAAAACAAAACAATAAAACAAAATCTAACAACAACAACAACAAAAAACTCTAAGATACAGTCCAAGGCATGAAGTATATAGTAGAAAACTGCATTACCCAGCAGGCAGACTACCTGCTATATAGTACTAGCAAAATGGGGACACTGGAAGAAAAAAAAAAAAGCCTTTGTTCTCTCTTTGTGGAACAGGCTCCTTTCTGCTCAGGATCCTGAAAATGTCCTTTCTTAGCCATGCTGGATCTAATTCAGCATCCAGGCCTTGTCTGAACACCTCAGAGAGAGCTTCCTGAGCCTCATAGCATCTACAACCCTCCATCATTTCACCTGCTTCATTTCCATAGCAACACCGATCACCTTGCCATAAAGCTTTGTTCAGGAATGCCAGCTCACCAGGTATTCACAATACCACAGCACACTGAGCATTTGGTAGGTCATAATTTTCCCTACAAGAATAATGAAAGAAAAGATGTAACAGAAAATCAGAAAGTATTGCTAAATTTCATAGAAACATTTCTTTAAGAGACAATTCTCTAAAAAACTGCTCTAAAGGTTAAAAAAATCATGAAAAACATTAAAGGTATAGCCTTCATTATTGGAAATAGCATTTTCAATGTAGAGACCATTGACTGTTGGGCTAAGAAAGATGAGAACATTATATACAGTCATCTTTTGGTATCCATGAAGGGACCCTTTGCAGACATCAGAATTCATTGATGTTCCAGTCTCTTATATAAAATGGCAAAATATTTGCATATCATCTATGCATATCCTTCTGTGTGCTTTAAATCATCTCTAGGTGATTTATAATACCTAGCGTAATATAAATGCTAGGTTAATAGTGGCTATATTGTATTGCTTGGGGAATAATGACAAGAAAAAAGTGCATGTGTATTTTACAGATGCAATTTTTTTATATGAACTTGGTTGAATTGACAGATCTGGAACTTGCAAATATGGAAGGCCAACTGTACTTGCGTGTCTCTTCCCTTCCCTGAGACAGAAATTTTCCTAATTTGCAAAGTTTACATAATTTAAACTATGAGTTGCCACAATGATTCACAGAGATGGCCAATTTATCTTATTCCTTTTTTGTTTGTTTATTTGTTTAGAAAAAGGAAAAAGAAGGTTTATTGCTTTGCTAGCAAAGGAGAAACACAGGTGACTCCTGTCCCAAAGGCTGTGACTCTGCCCATCAGTAAGAACAGGGAACTTTTAAAGAGGTGATTCAAAGGCTGTATTCCATGTGATTTCTATTGGAGTTGTAATTCACTTGTTAATTTGGGAGTTTGGTGATTTCTTTTTTTATTTTATTTAATCTATTTTGTTATGAATGACAGCAGAATGTGATTCAATTCATATTACACATATAGAGCACAATTTTTCATGTCTCTGGTTGTACACAAAGTAGAGTCATGCCATTTGTGTTTTCATACATGTACTTAGATTAATTATGTCCATCTCATTCCACCATCTTTCCTACACTCATTCCCCTTCCCTTCCCTCCCCTTTGCCTTATCTAAATTACGTTTATTCCTCCCATGCTCCCCTCATCCCCATTATGAATTAGCATCCTAATATCAGAGAAAACATTTGGCATTTGGTTTTGGGGGATTGGCTTTACTTCACTTAGCATTATATTCTCCAACTCCATCCATTTACCTGCAAATGCCATGATTTTATTCTTTTTTAATGCTGAGTAATATTCCATTGTGTATATATCACATTTTCTTTATCCATTCATCTACTGAAGGGCATCTAGGTTGGCTCTACAATTTAGCTATTGTGAATTGTGCTGTATTTAAAAAAAAAAGTAGTCATGAAATTCATCTGGAAAAATTAGAGACCCAGAATAGCTAAAGCAGTCCTTAGCAGGAAGAGTGAAGCAAGTGGCATCACTATACCAGACCTTAAACTGTACTACAGAGCAATAGTAACAAAAATGACTTGTAGACTAATGGTACAGAACAGAGGAGACAGAAACAAACTGACATAATTACAGTTATCTTATATTAGACAATATAATTAATTAGACATATATTGGAGAAACAATAGCCTCTTCAACAAATAGTGCTGGAAATCCATATGCAACAAAATGAAATTAAGCCCCAATCTCTCACCATGTACAAAAATCAACTCAAAGTAGATCAAGGACCTAGGAATTAAACCAGAGACTCTGCACCTAATAGAAGAAAAAGTAGGCCCAAATCTCCATCATGTCAGATTAGGCCACAACCTCCTTAATAAGACTCCTATAGCACAAGAATTAAAATCAAGAATCAATAAATGGGATGGATCCAAACTAAAAAGCCTCTTCTCAGCAAAGGAAACAATCAGTGAGGTGAATAGAGAGCCTACAGAATAAGAGCAAATTTTTACCTCATGCACATCAGAGCACTAATCTCCAGGATATATAAATAATTCAAAAATCTTAACACCAAAAAAACAAATAACCCAATCAATCAATGGGCCAAGGAACTGAAAGACACTTCTAAGAAGATGTACAATTGATCAACAAATATATTTTTAAAAAGTTCAATATCTCTAGCAATTAGAGAAATGCATACCAAAACTACTCTAAGATTTAATCTCACTTCAGTCAGAATGACAGCTAGTAAGAATACAAAAAACAATAAGTATTGGTGAGGATGTGGGGAGAAAGGCACACTCATACATTGCCTTTCTGCAAATTGGTGCAGTCATTTGTATTATTCTTATATTTAAACATATCCAAGGTTCATCACCACCCATCTTATACAAAGCTTTATACTTTTATTTATTTCTATTTTAATTGGGATTTGACATTTAAAAGTTTTCAGAAAGGCTCACAGCAGCTATGCTCTCTGACTTCTGGCATCTTTGTATCTGTTCATTGTCTCATCTGTATACTTAAGAGGATTTGGCCAAGAAATGAATGGGCTCTCCATTGTCCTAGGATCTACCAGAAACCATTTCCTTAGTATTCTTTTACAAAGTGTTGCTGGGCAGAGACTAACCCAGATGATCCTGTTTGCCAAAATCCTTTTTACCTTTCTGACCTTAAAGGCAGGTGAAGAACCCCATGGAAATGGGGAAATTCACCAGGACATAAGTCAGTATTATTCACTCTTCAAGCTCACCTCAAAATGTCATCACTCCTTTTGAATGACAAAAATCAGGTCTGGCCTATACATTAACATAGTTTCCTTCTTTCATATACTTACTTCCCCCTCCCTTCTTTTCTAAAACTCTTTGTTGGGAATTAAAATTATGGTGACACTTTACTTCTCTTGTGTAGTTTCCTCTACCCTGTTCATGGTGTTTTGATTTTAAGGAGGTCGCCCATTTTGTGTCTACTTAGTTGATCTTTATGAGGATTTCATTTTCTGTTTTCTCTTCCACATTTTCCCCATCTCGGCCTTGTTTTTCCTTGTTTATTCTAGAGATCCTATTGCCATAATTTTCTTGGAAAATACTTTCCTGAATTACTGAGTTGGTCTCTGAACTGTCCACATTCTTTCACAGTCTTTCAATTATGTATTTTGTTTTCTTTATTTCCATGGTTACCTTACTCTGCAGCATGATAACTCTTTGTTAAGTACAGGGAGTCAGGATTGAACCCAGGGCCTTGTGCCTGCTAGGCAAGCACTCTGCAAGAATTACATCTGCAGCCCTTTATTAAAATTTTTATTTTGAGACAGGGTCTTGCTAAGTTGCCAGGCTGGCCTAGAACCTACAATCCTCCTCTTTTAGCCTCCTAATCCCTTAGCTGAGATTACAGGTGTGCATATCATGCCTGGCTGCACAGTAATTCTTTTGTACTCTTTTGTCATTCCTGATGGGATTTGTTGACAGATAACATGGAGTAACCTAGGGGAGTAAAATGAGAAAGTGTATGGCCTTGAGACAAATTTGTCTGAAATAGTTCCTTACTGATCTGTACTTTCTTTTGGTCTGGGAATCTTCCTCCTTCAGTTTTCAACCATCAAGGGTTAAGCTGGTTAACTCCCAAGCATTTATTGTCACAGGTCCTCTGTCCAAGGTTACTGTACCTCTCCACCCCATTCCTCTTTCTCTCTGGCTTCACTGTGGCCAGGTCCTAAGCCAGAAGCCAGGTCATGTATACTATTAATGGAAGAGGACCTGGCCCCTTTCTCACTGCCATGCCTTTGAACATCCAGTGGCATTGAACTGGCTCTATCTTTGAAGGGATATAGTGTTTGTTTATTTCTGCTCTTGATGCCCCTAATAATAGTAGATGCCTCATAAATCAAGTGAATGAGTGATTGTATTAATTAACCAGATGAACACCAAAGTGATCAACATCTGGGAATGGATAGCTAACATGCACCCTGGGAGATAGCAACAAGAGAGCCCCTCAATAAAATCCAGAGGCATGAACACACCCCTCTCTCCTCCTAGGACAGTGGTAGGCCTGGGACAGAGCCTGCTAATGTGCTGCATTTCTTACAGCTCTAACAAATTCTCCAGCTCAATCTTAGCCAGGCATTATCAACACACTAAGGGGCAGTTTCTATACTGGGAATTCCCCACACTCTTCCTTGTCCACTCCAGTTCTGTTCTGTAATCACTCCCTGAGCCCATGAAAGAATTCTTCTACCACCTTCACTCTCGATTCCACAAGCTCTGCCTCCTACTGCAGAGTGAAAGTTCCGCAGCAGAGACCAATAGCATGATATAAGGACTCTAGAACTTGAACTGTTACTATAAAGATGCTCAATGTTTCCAACCTTTGCCAGGTGCACACTCTTGAAAGTACCGGGTACACAGGGGCATGGACAGTACAGCATTCATCTATGTGGACCAATGCCTCCTGCCTGAAGATGACCATTCCCTGTGGGTGCAACGCCCATTCAATTCTGAAGATCCAACCTCCAGACAACTCAGGGAGACACAAAACACCCACAGTGACTATGGTGCAGCCTGCATAGAGTGGAAGCTCAAAATCAGAATCTAAGCAGACTACAGAAGAGAAACACCTCTGTCTGTGACCTGAGACCTAGGCACACTTAATCCAGTCGATGGATTCAAACAGTCCTCAAAGTAACTGCTTGGGCCTCAAAGTGATCACAACAATCCTGTCTTTACTGGGGGTGGCCACTTCTTACCCTTATCTTCCTTCTCCACATTCTTTCCTTGCCCATTGCCTGGGACACTCACCTTCCTCTGTGTTAAGGGAATCTGAGGTATTCCAAACATACCCCAAGACGCAGGCAGAGTCCATGGTTGGCTCCTTAGTTTCAACACCACCATATGATGCTTGCTTAAGTCTACATGTCTGCATTCCACAGTTGCTATTTCTTGTTTGAACATGCCCCAGTTTGTGCTAAAATAAAAACCTCCAAGAAGGCAAGAGCTGGTTCACAAAGTCTGTAAACATTTCTAATAAATGATTTTAAATATGCCATCCATCAATAACAAATCAATGATGTGAAATTTCATATATGAATCATATTTAAAAATGAAAAAAGAAAAAAAAACTAATCTGCCCCAACTTCTGAATCTCTACTGGTTAAGATAGCAAATTATGCTGTTATAATGTTTTATATCCTACAAAGTGTTTTCACATGCCTGAATGCATCTGTGCCTGGAAATGACCTTGAGGGGTATTCTCTTCATTTTATGTATGTGAACACTGAGGCTTATACAGGAAACCTTTAAAAGATTAGAGAATACTGCAAAATAAAATGGCAAGGTAAACACTGGAGCCAAATATATGGCTATTATGTTTTTTTCTTTCTTTGCCAAAGGGGAAAAAAATCTTCATTAAAATTGTTTCACACAATTGTTCCTACATTGACCTTTCAGCTACACCACAGAAATGTGGTGACTGCACCAAAGATGTGAGCCGATCTCCACAATCAAATAAGAACAGAAACATTTGCTGAAGATGTCCTATGTGTGTACTAACCGATATCATCATCAGAATTCACCTAATCATCACCAGCCATCAGTGACATCATCCTTGTTTTATGCATACGGGAAGTAAGTATGAGCAAGCAATATTAGCATTAGCTACTCTATGGCAATGGAGCAAACCATGAAATGCCAAAGTCAGGGTTTGGGATGATACCACAGAGGTGCAGTAATCAAGCTAGTGCAGTACTGGCAAAATGATAGACAAAACAATCAATGAAACTAAGAGCCCAGAAATAGATCCTTAATTATGACCATTTGATTTTTAATAAGACACCATTGTAATTCATCAGGGATGGGATTTTCTATTCAACAAATGGTGCCTGAAAAAAATTAGATTTCCACACAGAAATTCTCAATCCTTACACATACAACACACAAAAAGTAATTGAAGATGAATTGTAAACTACGATATAAAAGCTAAACTTCAAAAAATATAAAGAAATATCTTCAAGGATTAAGGTGACAAAGGTTTCTTGAGGCACAGAAATAACAACCATAAATGAAAAAGACTTTATAAAAATTTTAAAATTCTGCTTATTGTATCAAAAGACATAACCGTAGCTCAACAATCAAAAGACAACCACCTAGTAAAAAATGAGTACAAGAGTTGGATAGCAGTTCACAAAGGAAGATTATAAGAATGATCAATAAAAATGTTCAACACTATTGGTCAACAGGAAATGTAAACTAAAATTATTATGATGGACTATCATGCACCCACTGGAATGCCTTAAAGGACATAAAACTGCTCATATCAAATGCTGGCAAGGATACAGAACCACCAAAACGCTCAGACCTTGTGGGAAGGAATGTAGAACAGTCCAGCCATCTTTTGTCAACTGTCCTATGACCCAATAATTCCACTCCTAGGTATTAATGTAAGAGAAACAAAAACATCAGCCACAAAAAGCCCTGTATAAGAGCGTTCACAGCAGCCTTATTCATAAGAGCTCCACACTGGGCCAACAAAAAGAGAGTGGCTAAACAGTCCCTGGCACAGTGAGACAATGGAACACAGACAGTGATGAAAAGGACTAGGCCCTCAATACAGCAACAACATGGACCAGTGATGAAAACAGGAAGCTTTGGGAAGACGAGTTCCTCCTGCCCTATCCCCATCCCAAGAAGTTCTAGAAGAGACAAGAGGAATCTATGATAAAGAAATCAGAAAGATAGTTGCCTGGGAGAAGGGTTTGAGCAGGGCATGTGGGAACTGTCTGGTGCAATGTTAACATTCTATATCTTAGTAAGGATTTGGTTTACATCCGTTAAGACTCATCTAATGTGTGCATTTCACTTTCACTAAGAAAGAAAGGAAGAGAGAAAAAGTTGGGTTGGGAGAATGAAAATCTAGGCTAGTGCCAGGGGAGACATCCTTACCTCTGATCTAAACCAGAGGTACTTCAGGCATAAACCCCATTTACTAAGGCACTCTTGACTACACCAGTGTCGAGTGATGGGGAGCCAGAGAAAAACCTACAGAGGGTTCAAGACACACTAACATGAAAGAGAACCCAAAGTGCTCAAGGGTGTCACATATAATCTGCAGAGTGAATATGGTCTCTCCTATCACAGAAAAATCTGTATGGGCACAAGAAGAAATGAGTGGTTTCCATTTCCAAAAGAGGCACACACACACACCTGAATCTGAAATTGTGGTAGAATACACATAACATAAAATTTACCATCTTAACAAATTTGAGGAGTACATTTAGGGGGCATTAAGTATATTCACACTGTGCTATCACCATCATCCATATTCAGAACTCTTTCCCAATATCTGAAATTGAAACTGGACCCATTAAATACCAACTCCTCACTCCCCAACTGCCAACCCCAGCAACATCCATCTACTTTCTGCTGCTATGAAACTGACTACTGTAGGTTCCTCATGAGTGGAATGACAGTATTTATTGTTTTGGGTCTGCCCTATTTCACTTAGTGTATATGCTCAAGTTTCATCCATATTGTGGTATGTGTCAGAATTTCCTTCCTTCTTGAGATGAATAAGATCTCACTTATGTATATACGACATTTTGCATATCCATTCATCCATAGTGGGAAACTATGGGTTGCTCACACTTTTTGGCTATGGTAAATGGTGCTGTGAAATGGTTGTACAAATACCTGTTTGAATCCCACTTTCAATTCTTTGGGGTATGTACCAGAAGTGGTGTTGCTAATTCTTACAGTAATTTTGTGTTTTATTTTCTGAGGACCATTAGACTGTTTCCCACAGCAGGGATTACACTTCACACTTCCACCACAGAGGCGAGGGTTCTAATGTCTCCACATCCTCACCAGCACATATTTTCTGATTTTTTTAGAGTGATAATCTAAAGGGTAGAGGGGACACTCTTGATATGTTTTAAATTAAGGACTTCTATGATCCTTTCCCAAAGGAAAAATAAAGAGGGCATTATTTTCAAATATGATTTCCCAGCATAGGGCTGAGCTTCACAATTGGAAAATGAGTCAGAGAAGGCCCTGGTAATAAAAATGAAGACCCCGTCTCCACACAGTACCCAACCAAAGTGATTTCCCTGAATGTTTGTCCACGAGATTTGGGCAACACTCATTTGATACAAGTGTGTGTATAATTGATGGTTATTAAAGGCCAAAGAGCTTTCTTTATGTTTGAGAATAAGAGGTAAAAAAATGGAATATTTACAAAATAAATCACTTCCATTTGGAAAAATTTACATTCACTTTTGAGGGCTACAGAAACATTTCTATAAATGGTAACAGAATTGCAGCAAGTAGTATTTTTTACTTCCTATTAAGAGATTAAAACTGTAGGAAAATATTCTAAGTACTAAAAGACCAATTGTTAGTAAATATATTAATGAAATTTAACCAATAATACACATTTAAGTCAATTTAACCATGGTGTATTTACAATTTGTTAACACTTTCAGAAACAGAACAGATTTGAAAATTGTCAGAATTCCACAGATATTATCAATTACCTAATATTTTACCATGGTATTTGAATAAAATAGCTCATCACAAAGAAAATTTTAACCTGTATTCAAAGTGAATTTAGTTGGAATTGGTAGAAACTGAAGAATGGGTGCCATAAACATACACTGAAGAAAAGATAGCCTGTTCAACATATGATTCTGGGAAAACTGGAAACCCATATATAGCAGAATAAAATTTAACCCCTATCTCTTGCCCCATACAAAACTCAACTCAAAGTGGATCAAGGACCTAGGCATTAGACCAAAGACCCTGTGCCTACTAGAAGAAAACATAGGCAACTCTTCATCATGTCAGCTGAGGAACTGACCTCCTTAACAAGACTCCTAAAGTGCAAGAAGTAAAATCAAGAATCAATAAAAATGGGATGTTATCAAACTAAAAAGCTCCTTCACAGCAAAGGAAACAATCAAGAACGTGAAGAGAGAGCATACAGAATGGGAGAAAATCTTTGCAACTTCCACCTCAGAGCATTAATCTCTGTGATATACAAAGAACTCCAAAAACTTAAAATCAAATAAAAATAAATAAAATAAAACCACAATAACCCAATCAATAAATGGGCAAAGGAACTGAACAGTACTTCACAGAAGAAGAAATACGAATGGTCAACAAATATGTGAAAAAATGCTCAACATCTATAGTAATTAGAGAAATGCAAATTAAACTACACTGAGACTCCGTATCACTCCAGTCAGAATAGCTATTATCAAGAAGAATACAAAGAATAATAAATGTTAGCAAGAAAATGGTAAAAAAAAACTACCTTCATACACTGGTGGTGGAAATGAAAATTGGTGCAACCACTTTGGAAAGCAATATGGAGATTCCTCAGAAAACTTTGAATGGAATCACCATTTGATCTACTTATCCCACTCCTAGTATAAATCCAAAGGACTTAAAATCAACATACTACAGTGATGCAGCCACATCAATGTTTATAACAGCTCAATTCACAATAGCCAAGCTATGGAACCAATCCAGGTGCCCTTCAACAGATGAATGGATAAAGAAAAGGTGGCATATTTACACAATGGAATATTAGCCATAAAGAGGAATGAAATTATGGCATTTGCTGGCAAATAGATAGAACTGGAGAATATCATGCTAAGTGAAATAAGCCAGTCCCCAAAATCCAAAGGCAGAATGATCTCTCTGATATGTGGATGATAACACATGACACATTAAAGGTAT
Source organism: Marmota marmota marmota (assembly GCF_001458135.2). NCBI lineage: Eukaryota > Metazoa > Chordata > Mammalia > Rodentia > Sciuridae > Marmota > Marmota marmota. The sequence goes on from NW_026000196.1 coordinate 20,796,979, forward strand.
TTGGTCCTGAAAGAAATAACAATCTTTAGCTTTATTTTTGGTAGAGTTATAATTCCCAGGTGCCCTAAAATTAAACAAAAACACAAACAAGAGTCCATAGCATTACCTTCCTCTGGGTTGAAACAAATTTTAACCAAAAAAAGAATTTCATTCATTGCAACATGGCTCAAATTCACAATGGGGCTTTGTCAGCTGCCTGGAAAAGGGAGCATAAGGGAACAGGATGAGGAGCTCTAGAAACTTGTGGTGCAGTAAGGAAAGACAGCAGCATGACTGCTAAAGTTTTCCCCAGCCTGGCTGGTGGTATCTGTTGACAGAGAAGTTCTACTATCTGTTCTTCAGATCAATCACTGAATACAAGCACTATACATGATGTCAGGACAATCCCACAAAGTGTGCAATTTAAGGAAAGCATGCACAGCCTAAACTCTGTACCTACTCACATGTCTGGCCCAGGAAGTATGTTAATGTTGCTATCTGTATTGTATGGACACTAATTTAGGAGCATCCTAAAAGGGTAAACGCAAAATAGGACTGAGGGGAGGATGTGTGGATGAGTAAGAATCTTTCTGAATAATTAGATGCTGGCAGGACAAATGAAGTGAGATCACTGTGAATAGAAAGTGTGAGTGAGCAAGGATGTGCAGGGCATAAAGTATTACCAGGAGGGTGTGACCCCACCCAGGGATAACAACCTTGGCATAGAAACCCATGGTAGAAAAAAAAATAATATTTCCAAGGTCTGTCATGATGTTCCCCTGCCAGAAAAAGACAGTCATCTTATTCTAGTGCTATGTAACTTTGATAAATAAAACTATTACTATAGAGTGAACTCTCTGTAACTTCTTTTGCTTTTATCTTGAATGAAAATAAGCAAGGTTCAAAGACAGAAAAAGATGTGGAAGGACATTGGGGTGTCACATAAAATAACGGACATCCAGTGAAACTAGAATTTCAGGTAAACAAGGGGTGTTTTAGTGTAAGTATGCCTCATGCAATTTAGGGGACAAGCTTATACTAGAATATCATTTGTTACTCATCTGAAATCTAGACTTACTGGGACAACCCACTGCAGCGTTTATGTACATCTGGCAACTCTAAAGGAAGCACAACTTTGACTTTCCTAAAACCCTCTCTGCTAGTCACCACAGAGAAAGATAAACAAGGTGGAACTCAGCAAAAATACTGCTAAATATTCACCTGTATACAGGAAGCTCAAGTCAGCCAGGACTGGTCATTTTTGACAAGAAATGCAATTATTATGTGTTATTAATTTTTTTAAATATTATTTTTCAGTTTTCGGTGGACACAACATCTTTATTTTATTTTTATGTGGTGCTGAGGATCGAACCCCGTGTGCCTCGCATGCCAGGCAAGCATGTTACTACTTGAGCCACATTCCCAACCCCTGTGTCATTAATTTTTAAATTACATTTCCCTTTTTGTTTTACCAACTGCCTTACTTTTGGACATAGGTTTAAATATTTTATACATACACAGGTAAGTGTAGCTAACCAAGTCAATATTAAAGCAGATCCCATGTGATCACACAACTGAAAAAACAAAGTTTTTTTTTAATGAAATACAGAATTGTTTTATAACTTGTGTCTGATTCAAGACACATATCTCAAACAAACTCCATAAGTGATATTTGGTGCTAACATTTCTAAATTTCTTTCTTTTATTGATTTTATTTTTTAAATACATGACAGTGGAATGCATTACAATTCTTATTACACATATAGATCACAATTTTTCATATCTCTGTATATGAAGTATGTTCACATCAATTCATGTCTTCATACATGTACTTTGGATAGTGATGTCCATCACATTCCACCATCATTGCTAACCCCCTGCCCCCTCCCTTCCCCTCCCACCCCTCTGCAATGCTGAATGTTTTCTCTGATATAAGCTGACTGATCCATAATGGGATAGGGAGGGGGAGCATGGGAGGAAGAAACAAACTCTACATGTTCTTTCTAATGCTTTACTTTTTAAAGTCTCTTTCAAATTTGGTGCTAACATTTAAAAATCTCCTGTATAATACCAAATTGTGGTACAGCCATTATCCTTTCACTATTATCTCTGTTCCAGACTGATTTAAGAACCTAAAAGAAAGTAGGTCTTGCCTTATCCACTGAGGACACATTCCAAGGTCTTGTGTGGATGCCCAAGGCCACAAAGAGTACCAAACCCTACATATTTGTTTTTCTATGTATACATACCTAATATCAAGTTTAATTAATAATTTAGGCACTGTAAGAAATTAACAACAATAACTAATAATAAAATAGAATGATTATAACAATCTTCTGTAAATAAAGCTACTTAAGACTTACAAATTGTTTATTTCTGGAATTTTCCGTTTAATATTTTTTAACTACAGTTGACCTCAGATAACTGAAACCACAGAATGTGAAATTGTGGATAAGGGAAGGACTCCAAAGCCACAATGGCTACATAACTTAATTACTTTTCAGTTCTTCTGAAATAGTTTTCTCTTTTTTTTTTCTCTCTCTATATGCTTTTCATGAACTTAGATCATTTTAGATCATTTTCTTTTTGAGGTTAGTATTACCATGTTATCAAAACCAGTTAAAAACGGTACAAAAAAGTATAAACATTCCTCATGAAAAAAGACATAGCAAACCTCCACAAAATATTAGCATATAGAATCCAGCAATGTATAGTAAAAATAATATATCATGATCAAATGTGCTTTAGTCCAGGGATACAAAGTTAGTCTGACATTTTAAAAAATCAAGCAATATAATCTATTTAACAAGCAACCCATACCAATTGTCTCAGGAAAAAACATTTGGCAAATTCCAACAATTCATGATAAAAACACTTAGAAAACTCAGAATAGAATGGAATTTTTCGAAATATAATTAGCAGTATCTATGTAAAATCTACAGCTACCATCATAATTAATACCCAAAGATTGGATGCTTTCCCCCTGGGATCAAGAATCAGAAATATATGCCCACTCTCACTGTTCAGATTCAACAGTACTACAAGTTTCAGACAGTGCAGTAAGGTATAAAAAAGGAAATAAAAGGCATAAAGACAGAGAAGAAAATAAAACTATCCATATTTATACAAAACATATTTTTCATAGAAAACACTAAGAAATCTATACGAAATTTCCTAGAGCTGAGTGAATTCAGGCAGGACACAAGATATGACATAAACATACAAAATCAACTATTTCTATATACTAGAAATGCATGTGTAGAAACTGAAATTAAATATCACTTTCAATACAATATGACTTTCAATCATTCAAAATAAAATAATATACTTAAATTTAAATTGAAAAGAACATGTATTACACTTCTAGATTAAAAACTACAAAATAATGATGAAAGGAATTAAAGAATATCTAAATAAATGGAAAGACATATTGTGTTCGTGAGTTGGAAGACTCAACTAAGTAATGATGTCAATTTTCTCTAATTTCTTATCCAAATACAAGCAAGGTATCCCTGTAACCATAGATGAACTTAAAATAAAATATTTTATGAAAAGTCAAAGGACCTGGAATAGCTAAAACAATTTTGGAAAAGAAAAAATAGAGATAAATCATTACACCTATCACTTACTATATCATTTCAGTAATCAAGACATTATGGTATATGTAGAGGGATAGAAACATTAAAAGTTGAAATAAATTCCTATAACTAAACCTAATTGATGTTTCTAAACTGACATATAATAATTGTGTATATGCATGGGATGCGATGTGATATTCTGAACTATGTATACATTAGAAACATTTAGTCAAGCTAATATCTATACTGCATCAACTCATAATTTTTATGGTGAAAATAATAAAAATCTATTCTTTTAGAAATTTTGAAATATATTTTATAATCCAGTATTGTCACCAGGCAGTGCAGGTCAACAGAATTTACTCCCCAAATCTAATTACTACTTTGTATGTTTTGATCAACATCTTCCCTTCCCCCATCTCTCAACTTCTGCAGCCTCTGGCAACCATTTTTCTATTATGTTTCTATGAGATTGACTTTTCACTTTCCATATATGTGAGATCCTACAGTATTTATCTTTCTCTGCCTTGCTTATCTCAGTTAGCTTCATGTCTTTCAGTTCTGTCTACTGTCATCCTAAATGACAGAGCTTCCTTATTTTTAAGGCTGAATAGTATTTCAGTGTGTGTATAAAATCATATTTTCTTTATTCACTCATCTGTTGATTAATGCTTACGTTGCCTTCATATCTTTTTCTTTACAATGCTAAGGCCATTTTATTGCTTTGTATAACATTTTGACTAAAAATGTTAAGAATCTTAAAAAAGAAAAAAGATCTGTTTCCATAGATATATTGAAAACATGACTACAGAAGACTGTACATGACCAAAAGTTCATGACAGTCACATCGGAGTTGGTAAAGAGGGAAAAGAGTAAAATGAGAATACAAACATAAATTGGAGCAAGATCATATACAACTAGATGTACAGGTTAAGGTTTTCAGATACAATAATTTATATTAGAGTAAATGGTACTTTCACTAAAATATAGAGAACATAAAAATGTGAACATCTAAAAAGAACAAAAAATACAAAAACATTTAAAAAAATTGTTTACTGTGATCATGTGGCATTCATCCCATAGATGCAGAGTTGGTTCAATGTACAGAAATCAATAAACTTAATTCATCACATAAATAGACTTAAAAATAAGAATCCTATGATCATCTCAATATATACAGAAAAAGCATCTGACAAAATACAGCACACCTTCATGTTCAAAATACTAGAAAAACTAGGGATAGTAGGGACATACATCAACATCATAAAAAGTATATATGCTAAACCCAAGACCAACATCATTCTAAATGGAGAAAAATTGAAAGCAGTCCCTCTAAAACCTGGAAACAGACAAGAATGTCCTCTTTCACCACTTCCATTCAACATCGTCCTTGAAACTCTAGCCAGAGCAATTAGAAAGAAGAAAAAAATTAAAGCAATACAAATAGGTAAGAACTCAAACTATCACTATTTGCTAATGACATGATTCTATATCTAGAAGATCCAAAAAATTCCACCAGAAAACTTCTAAAACTAATAAATGAATTCAGCAAAGTAGCAAGATATAAAGTCAACACCCATAAATCAAATGCATTCCTATACATCAGCGATGAATCCACTGAAAGAGAAATTAGGAAAACTACCCCATTCACAATAGCCTCAAAAAAAAAAAAAGTAAAATACATGGGAATCAATCTAACAAAAGAGGTGAAAGACTTCTATGATGAAAATTACAGAACAATAAAGAAAGAAATTGAAGAAAACCTCAGAAGATGGAAAGATCTTCATGCTCCTGGACAGACAGAATTAATACTACCAAAAGCATTATACAGGTTTAATGCAATTCCTATTAAAATCCCAATGACATTCTTTATAGAAATAGAAAAGGCAATGATTAAATTTATTTGGAAAAATAAAAGACCCAGAATAGACAAATCAGTCCTTAGCAAGAAAAGTGAAGCAGAAGGCATCATAATACCAGACATGATAAGCAGAAACTTTTAGTTTCTTTAATTCATAACCACTAAGTCTCAAATACAAAATATATGCAATGAAACACTTCATGCAGAAAAAATGAAAAATAAAAATGAAAACCAGCATAGGGATGAATTGTGCTAGAACAGCCAATTAAAGGAAAATCAAGTCTGAAATAGTCAATTAAAGGAGAATCAAATCTGAAATAGAAGCAAATAAAAATGGCTAGAAATAAAAATCATCTTTCCATATTAACATTGAAATAAATGGTCTAAACTCTCAAATCAAAGACACAGATTGGCAGAATGACTTAAAAAACAAAGTCAATAAATGGGATGGATTCAAACTAAAAAGCTTCTTCTCAGCAAAGGAAACAATCAATAACATGAAGAGAGAGCCTACAAACTAGGAGAAAATCTTTACCACACACCCTTCAGAGCACTAATCTCCAGGATATATAAAGAACTCAAAAAAATCTTAACACCAAAAAACCAAATAAACCAATCAATAAATGGGCTAAGGAACTGAACAGATACAGAAGATGATACACAATCAATCAACAAATATATGAAAAAATGTTCAAAATCTCTAGCAATTAGACGAATACAAATCAAAATTACTCTAAAATTTCATCTCACTCCAGTCAGAATGGCAGCTATTAAGAATACAAACTACAAGGGCTGGGGCTGTAGCTCATTGGTAGAGCATCCGTCTTGCACATGTGAGGCACTGGGTTCAATACTCAGCATTACATAAAAATAAATAAAGATATTTTTAAAAAGAATAAAAAAACAACAATAAGTGTTGGCGAGGATGTGGGGAGAAAGGCACACTCATACATTGCTGATGGGACTGCAAATTGGTGCAACCAATATGGAAAGCAGTATGGAGATTCCTTGGAAAACTTGGAATTTGACCTTGATATCCCACTCCTCGATTCATACCCAAAGGACTTAAAATCAGCATACTGTAGTAATGTAGCCACATCAATATTTATAGAAGCACAATTCACAATAGCTAAATTTCAGAACCAACCTAGATACCCTTCAACAGATGAATGGATACAGAAAATGTGGCATATATACCCAATGGAATATTACTCAGCATTAAAAGAGAATAAAATCATGGAATTAGAAGGTAAATGAATGGAGTTGGAGAATATTATGCTAGGTGAAGTAAGCCAATCCCCCCAAATCAAATACTGAATGTTTTCTCTGATATGAGTATGCTGACCCATAATGGGGATGGGAGGAGGAACATGGAAGGAATGGAGGAACTTTAAATAGGACAAAGGGGAGGGAGGGGAAGAAACGGAGCAGGGGTTGGTAGGAAAGACAGTGGAATGAGATGGACATCACTACCCCAAGTACACGTATGACGAATGAATGGTGTGACTCTATGTTGTGTACAACCAGAGACATGAAAAAGTGTGCTCTATATGTGTACTATGAATTGAAATGCATTCTGCTGTCATATATAACAAACTAGAATAAATAAATAAATAAATATAGAAAAAACCAAATAACCCAATCAACAAATGGGCTAAGGAACTAAACAGACACTAAACAGAAGAAATATATCAGCAAATATATGAAAAAGTGTTCAACATCTCTAGCAGTTAGAGAAATGCAAATCAAAACTACACTAAGATTTCATCTTACTCAAGTCAGAACAGTAATCATCAAGAATACAGGCAACAATAATGTTGGCGAGGATGTGGAGAAAAAGTTCACGCATACTTTGCTGGTGGAACTGCAAATTGGTATAACCACTATCGAAAGCAGTATGGAGATTCCTCAGAAAAACTGGAATGGAACCACCATTTGACTCAGCTATCCCACTCCTCAGTTTATACCCAAAGGACTTAAAAATCAGCATGCTACATTAATGCAGCCACATCAGTGTTTATAGAAACTCAATTCACAATAGCTAAACTATGGAAACAACCTTGGTATCCTTCAATACATGAATGGATAAAGAAAACATGATATATATATATATATATA
>NW_026000196.1:20804538-20846037 GCF_001458135.2 Marmota marmota marmota
ATATATATATATATAAAAATATATTTTTTTTTCCAATGGAATATTACTCTTTTAAAGAAGAACGGAATTATGGCATTTGTCAGTAAATGGATGGAGTTGGAGAGTATCATGCTAAGCGAAATAAGCCAATCCCCAAAAAACAAAGCTGAATGCTTTCTCTAATATGTGGATGTTAATTCACAATAAGGGGGGACACTAGATAAGAATAGAGTTACCTTAGATTAGGTAGAGGGAAGTGAAGGGAGGGGAGGGGATAGGGTGTGGGGATAGGAAGGATAGTAGAATGAACCAGACATTATTACATTATGTATATATGTGATTATACAACATGTACACTCAGAAAAATGAGAAACTATATCCCATCTATGTATGATATATTAAAGTACATAAATGTATTCTACTGCCATGCATAACTACTTAAAACAAAAAATTAAAAAGAACAAATAATTTAAAAAATGAAAGGGACTGAAGTTTCCATATATTAACTATTATAAATAATGCTTAAATGAATCTTTAAGCATCCTATGCTTCTATTCCTTTGTTCCCCAAAGTTGGATTTCTTGATCACAGGGTAATTCTATTCTTTGAGGAAACTACTCACTATTTTCCAAAATGGCTATGCTAACAGTGTACAAGGGTTTATTTTTCTCCATATTCTTGCCAAAACTAGGTATCATTCATCATTTTAATAATAGTAATTTAACTGGTATTAGGTAATACTCATTGTGATTTTAACTTGCATTTCATTTAATGTATCTATTGACCATCTGTATCTCTTCTTTTAGGAAATATCTGTTCAGATTCTTAACCCATCTCTTGAGTTATTGTCTTTTTGCTATTGACTTGTTTGAATGTCTTCTATATCTTGGATATTAGTCCTTCATCAGATTATGGTTTAAAATCCCCAATCTGTGTATTGTCTCATTACTCCATTTTCTTTGCTTTGCAGAGAGTTCATTTTCTATTTTGGCTTTTGTTTTCTGTGCTTCTAGTGTTCTATCCAGAATTCACTGCCCAGCCCAATATCATAGAACTTTTTCCCTATGTTTTTTCTCTAGTACCTTCACAGTTTCAGATCTTATTTCTAAATTTTTACTCTATTTTGAACCTACACACACACACACACACACACACACACGAGATAAGGGTACAGCTTCATTATTATGCATGTGGATACTCCTTTTATCCAGCACCATTCATTTAAAAGACTGTATTACTGTATCATTCCCATTTTGTGTTCTTAGTAATTTGTAGAAAATAAATTGACAGTAAATACTTGGATTTACTTCTGGGATTTATATCATTTCAGTGGTCAATGTATCTGTTTTTAAGCTGTCACCATGCTGTTTTGATCACAGTAGCTTCAAAAGATATTCTGAAATCAGGGAATGTAATACCTCCAGCTTTGTTCTTTTTGCTCCTGACTGCTTCAAATAATTAGAGTCTTTATTGATTCTATATGAATCTTAGGGTTTTTTTATATTTCTGTGAATAATTACATTGGAATTTTGACAGAAATTGCATTGAATCTGTAGATTGCTTTGGGTAGTATAGACATTTTGGCAGTTCTTTAAAACATGATTATTCCAATTCATAAACATGGAATTTCTTTCTATTTATTTGTGTCTTCTTCAGTTATTTTCATCAATGTTTTACAGTTTTTAGTGTAATAATCTTTCACCTCCTTGGTTAAATTCACTTTTAATTATTTTATCTTAGTCCTGAACAGACAAATTTTCATAAAAGAAAATAAAAAAATCCATGAAAAAAAGAAATAAATGAAAATGTCTCTATTTGCTGATGACATGATCCAAAATGTGGAAAATCCTAAAGATTCTACCAGAAATTGTTAAAACTGATCAAAAAATTCAGTAAATTTTTCAGGTTACAAAATCAATACATTTGTTTCATTTCTATATGCTAACAACAACTATTTGAAAAAGAAATTAGGAAACAATCCCATTTATAATAGTAGTCAACTATTCTTGACACAGCTTAAAAAGCAATTCAATTCAGGAAGTGTAAGCTTTTCAAAAATAGTGCTAAAGTGGGGCTGGGGTTGTGGCTCAGCAGTAGAGCATTTCATGCGAGGCCCTGTTTCGCTCCTCAACACCACATATGAATAGATAAAATAAAGGTACTGTGTTCAACTACAACTAAAAGAAATAACTAAATATTTTTTTAAAAAATAGTGCTGAAGCAATTGAACATGTATAGGCAAAAAAATCAAACTTTGACCAATGCATCATATAACATATATTTTAAAATCCCAAAATGAATCACAGATTTAATGTAAAATGCAAAAGTATAAAATTTTAGAAGAAATCATAGGAGAAAATCTTTAATACCTAGTGTTATATGAAAAGTTCTTGGATGTGACATTAAAAATATATCTAAAAAATAATAAATTGTACTTCATCAAAATTTTAAAAACAAAAACAAAAAAAGCAGTAACAACTTTTGCCCTGTGGAAAATCCTTTAGCAGAGAGCCAAAGCTTAGTCATCTTCACATCACCCATTAGCACAGCTATCCCCTAGGGACATCATCCACAACCCCATCTATTTCTTCACACTCAATCCTTCTAAATCCTGCACGGATCAAGACTCATTGCCAGGCCTCTCTTTCCAACTACACCCACCAGGCCAACCTGCCAACTCTCATTGAAACCCTATAGAACCACTACTCCCTAACTGATATCAAAGACTTCCCAATATTTCTAATGATCTTGAGGATCCCCCAACTATTGCTCAGTGATCTTGAAAATTCCCCCAATACTCCTGACTGATATTAAAAACTCCCACTACTCCTGAAGACCCCTACCTACTCCTAACTGATCTGGAGGACTCCCCCTACATTAGTCCTAAGTGACCTTCAGCGTCACCCTTCATAGTCCACTACCATCTAAATACTTATCTGATTCTGATGCTTTGAGATCCAAGAACAAAAGAAGAGAACTGATGGTTCAGGGCAACTCAACCAAATAGTTGTGTTGGGTGGGAGTTCATGACACTGTGAGGTGCATTCCCAGCCCCTGGTTCCACGGCACTGCATGGGATGGGTGGCAGGAAAACCAGCAGAGCAGCTGGCAAGGCAAGCCCTGGGCCCTCTGACTCAGAGTGCCCTTCTCTTTACCACTCTATGGTAAGGGAATCCTCCCATCTGGGTTTGGTAATGTGGTCCTTCTCTCAGTGGGTAGGTGTTGGTGCAGTGACAGAGCCATAAGGAGTGGCCATTTTGGGGAGCAGGATGCTTGTTAACTGTCCTGTTTATTCTACTCACTCACCAGAAAGATGGACTCCACTGTGCAGGGTAAGCACTTGAGGGTCTTTGGATTAGGTGAAAAAAGTGTGGGCCTACTGTAAGTAGCAGGATAAAAGCCTACTGTGATTTTATTTCATACTCTAAAGGGAATATAACCTAATTTGAGGCTTTCAAACAATGGAGCCAGACATATCCTTTCAAAGATATGCCACCTGCTGAAGTCTGCCCTGACTTCCACACAGCACATGCACCTGGACATGCATGATAGCTTTGGTTTTCCTTTCTATGAGGTTCTATTGTTCTACATTCAGAGGCACCCAAGTTACACCAAATCAAAAAGTTGAATGAGAAACTAACTTGTGAGTGAGGGGGTTCAGACAAGCTCTAAGAAGTGTGCCCACATCAGGATTCTTAGGTACAAATAATGCATTGATTATCGTGAAACAAACAAACACAAAACCTAAAAAGAAAAAAAAATTGCTTGGGACTTAGTTGGTATTCAAATTTTTACATTCAGGCTGGGATTGTTAAAACAATATTATAACCACTTTCCTGGGAGATGAGAGCTCACTTACACAGATGCAAAAGAGAAATGACACAGTTAGCAAGTTGGATTACTGACTTTAAAAATAACTTAGGTTTTCATTGTTTTGTTAGCAGTTTCACTTGATCAGACTTGTGTTAAACTATTTTATTCATGAAATTAAAATTTTCTTAAAATAAAAATGACCTACTATGATATTTCACTTAAGAAACTCAAAACTTTAAGTTCACTGTCAAAAATAATAGTGGTATTTTCTGTTTGAACCATCAGAGGTAGCATTAAACCTTCTAGAGGTTACTGATCTGATTTTAATGATAAACATACCAAGAACCCAGACTGGTTTTTAATGTTTTTTCATTTAGCAGACATTGGTATCCATAGAAAATATAATTTTTAGGCTAACTCTCAGGTTTCAGAAAAACACACACCTGAACAGAAAATATGAAAAACAATAGTGCCAAAGCATTCTTGAAGATTTAGGTTCCCTATTACTTGATCTAGAACATTCCATTTTAGGGTGAGAATACCCTATCCAAAATGTTTGGGATTGGCAGTGTTTTAGATTTCTAGATTTTTTTGGATTTTTGAAATATTTGCATTTGCACAATGAGATACCTTGAGGATGGGACTCAAATCTAAACACAAAATTAACTCCTGTTTCATATGCACCTTATACACATAGCCTGAAGGCAATTTTACATAACATTTTTAGTGCACCTGCATTTTCACTGTGACACTTTACATGAAATCATGCATAGAATTTTTTACTGGTGGCATAATGTCAGTGCTCAAAAAGTTTCAGAATTCATAGAATTTCAGATTTTGAATGTTTAGATTAGGGATGTCCAGGCTGTACCAGAATTTTCTAAAATGGCTTTTAACTACCACAGCAAAGGAATGCCCAAAGTCCTATATTGTGGCCTTTATCTCATGATGATAGAGCTGACTGACATCACCTTTGGTTGCTAAAGAATTTTATCACCTGTGCCATACAGAGGTTATAAAAGCAAACTCAGCCAAGTACCAAAGGAAACTGTTTTTGAAGACCTTGTCATAATCACTGCAAAATATCCGGCTCTAACACATGTACTTGATACAAAGAAGAAGAGCTGTCACCTGCAGAATCCCATGAGGTCTGTTGTCAGCAGACTTGGGTTGCGCTCCAGCCTCCTTTTCTTAGTCACACACATTCCCTGGGGAAAACACTTTGCTTGACCTTCACCTGTGTCATCTGGAACACGAGGATAATATTGCCCCTGCTTCTTTCTTCCTCAGAGTGTGAGAAATGATGCTGATGAAAGACGGACACCTGGTCAAACTGTGAATTACCTTGGAAATGTGACTCATGAGCAGTGGGTGTCCTCAGACTCTGAGAGGTGTTCAGAAACATATCTTAGTACACAACAAAGCTTCTGGAGCATACATCACAAGTGGACAGTGACAATTCAGTTGATCCACTTTGCCTCTGCCCAGCATCACAATCAGTTCCCTACTACCCACCTGTGTCAGCTTGTCAGGGGCAGGACATGCTCCATTGGTGGATGAACAGTGACTGAGCACAGTAAGAAAGAGTTAAATAAGCTGTATAAACAGCCACTGGAATAAAAAGCCCTCATTTAAATGCAGAACCTATATAAAGATCAATAATTGTTTACTAAAGTGACTTTGGATTCCTGCTTGACACAATTGCAATCCAAAATATACTCCATAATCATCATAACCTTACTCACTCTACCTGAAGAACCTCACTCTGGCCTCTACCTATTGGCAATAGTGAGTTTTTGGAGAGAGAGAAAGCACATCTTAAGCTGTCTTAAGATGTGAATACCTATGTTCCAGAAATTCTTCTTCCAGATATCTACCCAACAAAAAAGCATTCAAATGTTTACCAAAAGACATGGTCTAGAATGATCAGTCATAGTGGAAACTACCCACATGTCCACCAACAGTGTGTATTTTATATTTGCACAGCACTGAGAACTGATGAGCTACTACTGCATACACACAAGGACCTACACTAATCCCACATGCATAACGTTAAGTGACAGGAGCCAGAAGAAAAAGCATACACATTGTTTGGTCCCTTATATATAAAGTCCCAAACAGGTAAAACAAGTCTTACCACAAAGGGAGGAGTGCTAATAAGGGGTAAGGTGGGGACTCCTGGAGTACTACATGTTCTGTGTCTTGAACAGCATGTTCAGTTTGTGAACATTTATCAAATTGCAAACTTGAGACATGCACCTTTCTGTATGAGATTATATTTCCATAAAAGCTGTGTAGCCATGGCTGAGAGAGAGGCTGGCAAGAGGGGGTGACTCAGACCCTGCTCTTAGGACTTTTCTTTTCCTACCAGTTAAGCCAGCAAGAGGACAGCTTTTCACAGCATGAGTGAGGTCAAGTCCCTTTGATGGCTGGTTTCAGCAGAGACTGTACTATGTATTAAATGTGTATGTGGCAAGGTCTAGAGGAGGGACAGAGAAGACACTGTGCGGGCCAGTAATTAAGGTATGCTATTTAACAATATCATAAATGCACTCCGGATTCTGACGAGATTCATGACTCTCTCCAAATTTACTGTGACTCAACTGTGATCTTCTCAAAATTATGACAAAAACCTGACCTACTTAGGACTGGGAAAGTGCCTGTAAGTGACATTGCTGCTTCCCTATTTAAAGCATGTCTCTCATGACTTAAGCAATAGTAGAACAGAAGAAAATCCCAAATTCATTGCTAGGCCCAGAATTCCCAAAGATGGGTTTGCATTTGCTGATGGATCTGAAAACCTTAAATGTCAATGCAACATGCACCATATGATGGTCTGTTTCAGGAAGCTCAGGGGATGAGGGACTGGGTGAGAAACTGCTATATAGGAGTCCCCCAAAAGTGCTACTCCCCTCATCAACCTATCCAACCTCACATCACTGTACTGCAATGCAGACCTTAGCCCCCATTCAACAACAGAGACATGGAGAAAGAGGAGCAAGCCTGGCTGCCCTTCCTGTGTCCTTAAAGCTAATGTGAAGAATTCAGAATGATTTCCCTTTGGATCACTCTCCTTATGACCCAGGGTGGGAAAATACCTAGAGAAGTCCCTTGGACACAGAGAAATCAATATACCAACCATCATCTAGGGAAATTGCATAAATTTTTTATAACTTTTTTTCTCAAAAACAACTATTATCAAGCTTTAATTAATATGGTTTATTTATCCCCTACACCACAAAATAATATATTTTGACAGTGTTTTTTTTCCCCCACCTACACAATTTTTCTAGCTCTTCCTTTAAAAATTTGCAATTTTGAAATGAAAGGCAAGATGAGTCCCATGTAATGTGATCCTAGCTGCTGCGTAGGCTCAGGCCCAGAAGCAATGCAATGACCATGCTTTCTGTAAACATCTGTAACAACATTAGAGATGAGCCTTTGCTTGGCAGAGACCTCACTGAGCCTGGTGACAATGAACAAACTCTGGCTGGGTCACTGTTATTGTTTTTGGTCGGTTCCTACCCACCCCCCTTTTTTTTCTGTTCTGCCTATGACTCAAACATAACAGGTCAAGAACTGGTGGGGCCCGTCTGTGTCACAAAATAGTAAAATGTCCAGAGGCACACCTCTGTTCTGTCTGGGTGGGTTCTATGCTCTGCACCAAAGCAATCTCTAAAGCCTGCAGCATCCTGAAGGGCCATGTTCACTCCCAGCGAAGCCACATAGCCCCTGTGAGGACTGCCCAGCCAGGCCAGGAGGGCTGTGACTTCAGGGAAGCAGGGATATGTATCATCAGAACTTTCAAACTAGATTTTATTAATCCTTTCTGCAAAGCTCACCCAAAGTTCCAAGGACATATTCACTGCTGGTAAATTTGAAAATCAGAGGTGAGTGAGCATTAAGCATGCCCCCATCCCAATCATTTGGAGATATCTTTAACCATTCCCCAGATGATGTACTGGGACCTTGTGGCTGGAAGACCACCCTGTCATGCTCCCTTCTTCCCTGGCTCCTTCACCACCTATTCCCTTTGACCTTCCCATTCTAGGTACCCATACAGGAGCACAGTATGCAGCAGAAAAGAAAATCCAGAGTCACAAACTGGTTCCACAAGCCTGTGCTTCCTGGTGACATTGGAGATGCCTATTTGTCCTTGGCCTCCTGCCAACCTGATACAAAGGAAACTGCCTGTGTCTCCTGGGTCCTCATGCACAACTCACAGAACTCCTGATGCCACAGCCAGTAAAATGCCCACCCCACCCCACCCCACCCCCAACGTTGAGAGTTCCTGTAGTGTTAATTTTGCTAAGTAAAAACATCAAATACCAAAGAAAACATTCCCAAATTTCCATAAAGAAAAAGACCTGATGCCAGGCAGTCAGGGGTGGGTCCCACAGAAGGAGGCTGAGTAAGAAACATCCTGCTCTGCTAGAAACAGTGCTTGACCCTTCTTCCTGTCACTCAGGGTCCTACTGACTTAGGGACCATTCCATGGCCTCAGTTTCCCCACCTGTGAGCTGAGACATGGCTGTCACTGATGGTTCTCACTGAGAGATCTCTTGAGAATTAAAGCTGAGACATCGTGTGGTGTGTGTGTGTGTGTGTGTGTGTGTGTGTATTGGGGAGGGAGGGGCTGTACTGTTCCACAGCAGGCAGAAAGCTTCCTGCATGGGGACTTTCCCTCTTCACAGCCTGTGGTGAGTTCTGAGAAAGCTCAGAAACAGGCTGATTTCTTCTCATCCACTTTCCTGTTCCTATCCTAATACTTGTTTTAAAACAACTATGATAAAATGTAGGATTCTTTGCCATGTCAGCTGTCCCCACCTGGAAAAACATCAGGCCTCCTCTCACTTTCATGAGAAGCCATAAATCTTTTTCCCCATGACTCAGTACATAATTTGTCCCTGTAGCTCAAATGAAAGAGGGATCTCTATTCCTCAGTCCTTGTTCTGCCTCAGGTTTCAAACAGGTGGGGTGAACACACATGCACATCAGAATCCATCTGGTTACAGTGCAGGGGCAGCCTAATGTTCACATGCACCCACTGTCCTGCTCCCATTCTCTGTAAAGGCAGGTGCATGTTGGTTCTGACTGCTTGATGTGTTCTCTGCAAACAGGAGTGACAGCTCTGGATGGGAAAATCACATCAGTGATGGCTACACATTCAGACCCTGTCTCGCATGCTTTAGTCATTCTGTTGGTGGCAGACCTAGATAGAATAAACCTCTCTGGAGAGTCTGCAACATCCAGTTTTCTTCCTCCCCAGGCTCTTGCTATCACCTCTGGAACATCCCCTCCTTCCCTGCCCTTCTCATTCCCACTATAGATGCTCCCGGGGCTGAGTTCTAACCTGGCCCCATCTACATATAAGCACAGCCATTGACTCCGTAGACCCCTCAGGGGCCAGAATCTCTCCAAGAAGGGGAGAGAAGGGTTGAGGGCTCCAGAAACAAGTGAACCCACAGAACTGGGGTCTGATCAGAGGCAGCTCTCAGAACTGCAGCCCCCAGAGTGTGGGATCCCAGATTCCTCCTGTTTCACTTGCCCCTCTCCTGGGCAGGCTCTCCTCCGTCACAACTCTGCGCCCTTGCTGCTGTTTACTGCACATTAGTCCTTACAGCCTCTGTTCACCTCCTTCCCTCCAGGACTCTGATCTTATTTCCAGTTGCCTCATCTCTTTTACATTTCCTGATTTGAATTCCTAACAAATCCTGCTTTCAGGATATGATCGACAGGACTCCTTCCCAGTGGGTTGAGCTCTTTTCACCAATGTGTAAGCTGGCCCACTGGTCAGTCTTGTTTTGTTTTGTCTCCCTTTTTGGTAAAGGCTTATGCAGGAAAGATATGGAATTGTAAATATTTGGGATATATTACCAAGGACTAATCTAAGAATCCTGGAATAAGCAAGCATTGCAGAGTTCAGAGGGCAAAGGTGAGGGGGACATACTGAAAATATCAAGTAGAGGAATAAAGGGAGAAGTGTGACAACAGAATAGAAATGTGCAGGAACTGTGGCTCATGATGACCTATCAGGCTGCACAATAACAATTCATCTCTTTGACCAGAGCACGTCGACAGCAAAGCCACAGCTCCTGGCCCCCATGAGTCCTTGATCAATATTCTGTTCACCAACCACAGCACATTCACTCAGTGAAATGCCATGTGGCCACTGAAACCTTGATTTAAGCAGGATATTTAATAACACGGGAAGGGCTCAAGAAATAATGCCAGGTGAAGAGAAAAAACAAACTGGATGAAACATTCTTTGCACATGTGATTGTTTATTTCTTCTCCAAAGAGTATTTTTCAAAAGAGCATTTGCTACTTTTATGATAGAGAAGATGTTTCAACAGTGTTGAATGAATGAAAGGGTAACAAAAAGCAAGGGCAACCAAATTTAGCAGCAGATTAAATGTAGAAATAAAGGCAATAAAAAAATGAGAGCTGATTTGCGACTTCCTGCTGGACAGGGCAATGAAAGACTACCCTCTGCCTTCCCCCAGGTTATAAAGAAGCATAATGCCCCACAAGTCCTGCTATTGTCTGGACACTCTGATGGTAGATAGGCTGACAAGGAAGCTGGTACAGTACGTAAGGGTAGTTAAAGGGCGTGAACAGAATGCAGAGGATTCTTTACATAAATTTATGACACTTCAAACCTCCTTCGGAAGCAAATACAGACCATTAGTGCTATATGCTTCCAAGACAAACATACATGAGAACAGTGCCCAGAGCGGGGCCACTGCATATTTGCCTGATGCTCTGCATATAACAGAAATGAACAAAGGGTGCAATAACACATTAGAGAACAAGATGTCTGCTCTCTTCCACTAAAGACAACTTGAGACACTTTTATCCTTTGTTATCAGGAAAAGGAGGCTATTTTTGCACACCCCAGGTTTAGTGATGTGGTAACTCATCCCCAACTCCAAGGAGGCAATAAAATAACTTCAGACTCCAAAATCTATACATAAAAGGGATACTGTGGAACAGTGTAAAGCTCTGTGGGGGCAATGAAGGTTTAAGGGCAGAACACAGAAAAGTATGTTTATTTAGAAATCTAAGAAGCCCATCCAATGTCACAACATGAAAATCACCATTACCACGAGGGATTGTCTGGTAAGTGAGACTCAAGAAGACATGAAGACCTGTAACCTGCCCTTCAGGAGCTAAGACCCTAAATTCAGAGTGCCCCAAGAGCAGGTATTCTGTGATGGGAAGTCATGGCTTACAAGTATGGCACCATCACCAGGTACTGAGCAAGGACAGACAGGGAAAGGCTTTCTGGGGGGAAGCTGAGAAGGTGGATGTCAGGAGAGAGGCAGAAGGAAGGGTGTTAAAGAGAAAGCAATGTTGGGCATCCAGAGAGGGGCAAGGCAGCCATGTGCTGTGGTATGATTATGAGGAGGGAAGTATGCAGATCAATCTCCTGTGGGAGTACTAACTCTGAACTTCTAAAATGTTCTATGCTTTTTTTAAAGTTTGCTATAATTGAGCTTGCAGACGAAACCTCAAATAGATATCATCCAAATAACAATCTCCAGAATATTTCAGGATTCACTGTAAGGATTGCCTCCTTCCTTTTGCTGCCCTGACTCAGCAGTCATCTCCTAAGGTATCATGAGCTTTGCATTTTTAATCCCATCAATACAATATAAAGCAGCAAACAAACAGACTATTAGAAAACAAAACACTGTTTTTGAAGGACTGGTAAATCTTATGCCTCTGCCTGGCAGACAGAGCTTCTCAATGGGATCAACATAGCTCCAACTATGGCTCTGCCCTTAAAGACCAGAAACCATTCACTGGGCATTTTCAGGTCGTGGTACACAAACATACCAGTCACTGCCCAGTCATTCCATGCCTTCACTTCCTAAGCCATTCCCAACTTCAGAGCAGCAGGCCCACAGGATCTTTGGTTTGTGGCTGGTCCTATCCTGATGCCCACACCCACTGCATCCCTGACTCATAAAAGCCTTTCTACAAATTTCTATGTAGGCTGGATGACAGACACACCGATGAAAGGTCCAGCCACAGAGGGACCTCAGCTCAGAGAGCCACTCAGTGACCCAAAGGAGTGTATGCAAAGTGGAGGAGTTAATATGCAAATCAGACCCTTGGGAGCCTGACAGAAACAAATACAACCTCACTGCCCAGATAAGAGGGCAAGCTGAAGATGAGACAGCAATTAAATGAAAAAGCACAAGCAGCAGCAATTCTTCTAGAGCAGAGACCAGCATACCAGGTAAACACTGGGACAAAACAACACCACCATCCCCTCACCCCATTACCAAGAAGTTCTGGTAACAAATGGTTACTCAAAGACTATAAAATAAGCCAGGCAGGGTGGCACACACCTGTAATCCCAGTGGCTCAGGAGGTGGAGTCAGGAGCATCGCCAGTTAAAAGACAGCCTCAGCAATGGCGAGGTGCTAAGCAAATGAGATCCTGTCTCAAAATAAAATCAACATAGGGCTGGGGATGTGGCAGTGGTCGAATGCCCCTGAATTCAAACCCCAGTACTCCCCCCTCAAAAGAAACACTATAAAATAATTATGTAACTGATTGATTCAACCATATTTAAAAGGGGCCAAAACCCTAAGTAACTAGTATGACACTATTATAAAGACCAGGAAGATGGGAAATGAAGAGAATTTGTAGAAATGAGTAATAAAATTTCAGAAATCAAAGATCCAGTGGCTGGTTTTGACAGTGGATCTGATGTGAATTATTAGAGAGGATATATATATATATATATATATATATATATATATGAAGTGGAAATAACTGAGGAAAATATCAAGAACATACTATAATAAGTTAGAAGAAGGGATAATGAAAGAAAATAACTACAATTGGAAGATAGAATTAAAAGGACCCATAAATGACTATGTTCAGAGGGGAAGGAAAGAGAGAAGAGATAGTGGGAAATGTGAAGAGCTAATGGCTACCACATCATGACACTGACACTAGACATAAGCCCCCTACTTAGGGAAACCCAGAAAAGTCAACAGAAAAATGCCTCATTCTCTTATTTTCTCAGGTTTCCAAAGAAGATTTTTTCTAGATCCCTACACACCTTGGTTGTACAGGTATAGAGAAGAGTTTTTCACAAAGACCAGCTGTGTTCTGCTCTTTCTTCCCTTTCTCAACAGCACCGTGATGGAGCTGATCATTTGGACTGATTCCTTGCATTCTGCTGATGTCCTCTTTCATAGAGACATTAGGCTTAGCCCTTCTGGCTTTCTGAAAGCCACAGTCCACCAATTCCTCAAACCTATGATCAGCAACCCCCTTTGGACTCTACAAACTGGGTACAGGTAGAGAAAGGAAAAAAATATTTATAAATTCTAGGGTTTTTTTGTTGCTGTTGTTGTTGTTTTTTAAGGGCATAATGGATTTCCCTCAGCTACAGAAGATGGTGAAAGAGGCTGTTCTCTCCCTTCCTCTTACTTGGCTGGCAAGTGCCTCAGAGGTAACAGGTTAAAGTGTGGGTTAACAGGTTAAAGTGTGGCTGGGAAAGAATACCCACCAATATCATTTATTGGTATTTAGGATTTCTCATTTTTAAATCCTCTGCATAAGTGGAATGTTTATGAACACAGCTTGTGTTATATGAGATGGGCAACTGACAAACTCTGTCAACCTTAGTTGGCTCTTCTGTGGAGTAGTGATTAATACTGATACCTGCCTAACAGGGTAGCTGTGAAATTTAAACTAAATAATAGAGGTAAACCATGTGGCAATCAGTACTAGGCACTCGGTGCTTAAAAATTAAAGCAATTAATGAATATTAAATTAACAATCTAATTAGATGATTAAAGCAGTAATGTTCACACAAGGTTTTACTTATTAACATTCAGAAAGTCACATGGATCTCTAAGATGGAGGCCATTATTCTAAAGCCTCCAGGACCACACAGGGGGCAGGATAAACCCTCAAAGGCAGAGAAGAAATGAGACAGATGTCCAGTATGATACCTGTTTGCCTCCCTTCCCCCTAGACTGTTGTGCAAGGAGGGGCCAGGGTGGCTTTGGGGGCTGCCAAATCACTAATACAATAGCTTGTCTAATCTAACAGAAGGGCTTTTGTGAAAAAGCCTTTGGAAGTAAAACAAAAACTCCCAAAGTTACTAAACAACTCCCAGCCTCTGAGCAAAATGGTGACCTGCTTCTCTTTCTCAAAGCACAAAGTGTCCCCCAAAATTATAAGCAAAAACCTTCAACATCCACACAATCATCTACCAGACAGCAGCTTCCCAGTTTCCAGTGAACAGTTTACTCCTCCACACTTTCTTTGAAAGCCCTAAAAACAATGAAAAAGGAAAGGGAAAGAGAGAACTAGAAAGAAATATATTCCACCCCCAATGAATCAAGGAGACAGACACAACCACAAGCCACAAACCACTGAGTGTAACAGAACCAGTGCAGTTAGGTTAGACACAGCAAGCCAAAACCTACCTCCTGATGCCTGGGGGCACACAAGTCCTTCTGGAGATGTGCCCCAGCCCTAACACAGCTGGTCATGATGGATCATGTGGATGTAGAAGCACAGCTGCTGAGCCTGTGGACCTGACCTTGTTCAGAAGAAAAGGAAGGCAGTAAATGCAAGACAGAAACATTAGTCTGCCATGAGGAACACCCAGCTTAAACACTGAAATCTGGGAAACATGGCCTGCCTTGGGAAGTGGCAATTCATTTGGAGAAAGTATATTTCAGACCACAAACTGGAATTCAAATGTGCATCCTGCCTTGGCATCACCCCATCCCCATTTCTCAACAATGTCCTGACCATAAACAACTCAGAAATGTGTTCTTCTAAAATGAGTCTCCCTGGGCTACAATTAAGATTTTGGAGGGCAGTGTTCCCCCTATGGGCTCCAGGGCAGATCTGCTGCTTTTTTTACGTCCCCAGAGGCTGTCCTCATCCTTTGGCTCAGGGTCCCCTTTCAGGAACTGTATCACATGACCTCTGCTCCACTGTCACATCTCCTTCTCTGACCCTGCCCCTCTCACCTCTCTTGTGACTACTTGGGACCCACCTAGAGAGTTCAGGATTATCTCCCCATCTCATATATGCAAAACCTGCTTTGCAACAGAAAATGACATATTCAGGTTCTTGGAATTAGGACATGAAATCTTTGGAGAATGTTATTCTGACCATCATAGAGTAACCCTTCCTCCTTGACTTTTCCAGCTTCTGGAGACAAACACATGATTTTGCTTATGGTCCCCACCTTCAACAATGACGGTCAAGTCTTTCTGATGTTGCCATCTTTCCGGTTATCATTCTTCTGCCTCCCTTTTTCCATGTTTATGAAAGACACTTCTGATTACATTGAGCCAATGCAGAAGGATAATCCAGGAAAATCTCCCTATTTTAAAGTCAGCTGGTTAGCAACCTTGATTTCATATTTGACTTTATTTTTTCAATTCTAATTCTTCTGTCACTTAAGGCAATAAAACCACAGGTTCTAGAGATTAGTAATATTGACATCTTTGAAGCACTATGATCCTGTCTACCATACTCTCCCTAAAAAAGAATCCTGCAGGGAAAATAAAAAAGTAAATATAAATCAAGAGAAAGAGAAACAGAACTTGGGAAAGAAATAGAGAAATGGATGTTAAAATAAGTGGTGAAGGAGTGAAAACCACATTAGAAGCAATTAAATAAGAGAATAAAAGACAATCAACTAAAGATACAAGTGAATAAAATGGAAAACAATATAAAATATGAAGTATTTAGCAAATATGACAGGTACTATGACAGAAGCAACAGTGTACACATAATTAACATATTTTAATTGTTAACCGAAGAAAGGTCAATGATATAATACAAGAAAACTTCTGAAACAAAATGCAAAGGTACAGCTTAGTTTAAAAGAAAGTGACACAGAACGAACAGTCTCCAGAAATATTCTAGTAAGATTTCTAAACTGAAAGAATCATACAACATCTATTAAAGCAAACAGGGTGGCTTTTAACTTCTCCACAATAACATTCAGAGCCAAAAAACAGTAGAAAAATTTCAATACAGTTTTAAAGAAAATAGTGTGACTCAAGCACTTTATAATCAGGCAAGAGATATTTTCAAGCTTGCAAGAATTCTCCAAGTGGGTGTCATGGGCCATTTCAGAAGAGAACAAAACAGCAGGGGATTAAAAATGAACTCTACAATGAACTCCAGACAATTGAAAAACAATTTTGTGGGGGCAACCCCCAAGAAACTATCTTCTAGAACTACTGATAAAATGTATGATCCAAGAATATATATAAAAACAGCTTTAAGAACAAGTAACTAGAAACTAAGGTTACCTAAGAGACAAGACAAATTATGTACCTTGGCAATATAAGAAATTATAAGTAACAAAATAGAGGAAATGGATGGGAAACTAAAGGAATTATTGGCTTGCAAATTTAATTCTCTTTCAAAGCGTAAGCAAGTTTTTACCAATTTCAAAACACATAGTAGTTGGCATTTCTGAATTAGTTTTAACTTTGTAGATATCAGAATTTCTTAAGGAATGTTTTCCAAAAACTGTGTCTAAAAGAGATGGTTACATTGAAAACACCAAGAGCAAAGTGGAGCTCAGAATCACCTTCTCAAACGACCTCTGTACACATACACATATTAACTAAATTTATCAATAATCTATGCAAAAATTAAAGTCACCTTGGACAAAGGTTTGAGTAATTCTTTGATCTGTTCCCTAAAAGTGATGAGCAGAAAGATCAGAAACAGAGCTCCTTAGGGGTCCCCACCTAGGGATTGTTGGGAAATGGTTAGAAAGAGAAGAAGTGGAAGAAGGGGTAGGTTTAAGCCTACTGGGTTCCACAGAATTGACCCTCAGGCCTGATTAGACTCATGCTTGCCTAGAATTGGCCCATAAAGCTAGCACCAGGCCCCTGAGCCATTCTAAGTCATCTGAAGCCAATGAGAGATGTCAACTAATATCTCCATGCCAAGTGACTTCTGCTAAATCCTACATTCCCTCCAGATTTTGATTATTACTTCTGAAAATTATCTGGAAAAATGGGGACAATGCTAAACAAGTTTCTAGAACTTGTACAGTTTACACAGTTTACAAAGTACAGTTTAATGTTCAGATGAAGACAATGAAGCTGGGGTTGAAAGGACTCCCCATCTCTTGAGGGTATACCCGAGACCCCTTGTTGGCCACCATAGCAGGAGATATCACTCCTGCCTTTCTGTGCTCTGCCCGTGTGGAGTTTTCATGTATGGCTTCCCCACCACCCCAGAAGATACCCAAATCCTATGCCATGCCCCAGCTTTCCTGCGTCACCAGGGCTTGGTCCAGGTCAGTGCTTGAGGCTCTTGATGGAGATCTGGTGATATGGGAGCCAGATATACCAGAAGTGCTTTCTTACATCTTTCTCCAGTTGGTTCATAGACTGTCTCCAGGAATTCAGGGCAAGATGATACTGCTTGCATCTCACAAGATGAAAAGGCAAATGTGTGTGTGCAGAGGGGAGGGGGGGTGTTTGGATGCACTCCTCTTCTCTCACTTTGGACATAAAAATCTCCAGGCTTTCTAGCCTTTGGACTTCAGGAATTACACCAGTAGTGCTCTCCCTCCCCACAATTCTCAGGCCTTTGGCTTCACACGGGGAGTTACACCATTGACT
This sequence comes from Marmota marmota marmota, assembly GCF_001458135.2. Lineage (NCBI taxonomy): Eukaryota > Metazoa > Chordata > Mammalia > Rodentia > Sciuridae > Marmota > Marmota marmota. Next base: position 20,821,980 of record NW_026000196.1, read on the forward strand.
TCCTTGGTGCTGAGGTCTTTGTACTTGGACTGAACTATGCTAACTGCATCCCAGGATCCCAGCTTGCAGAGAGCTTGTCATGGGACTTCTCAACTTCCATAATCTTGTGAATCAATTCTCCTAATAAACACCATCTCATCCAATGCCTTCCGACTTTCTGTTTTATGGAGATGAACTTCCTGTCATGTCCAACCATCCAGCCAGCTGGCTCTGAGCTCTGTACCCAAAGGGGAGATGGGCCTGGCAGCAGGCTCTTCCCCCATGGGGAGATTCTGAGTTTTAGGGTTTGACATTATCTTTTAATGCAGGTTGAGAATCTCTAATCTGAAACCACAAATTACTCCAAAATCTGAAACTATGTGATCACTGACATGATAGTACAAATGGAAAATCCTACACATGACCTCACATGATGGGTGGGTGGCAGCAAAACACTGGTGCACTAAAAATATTGTATAATGTAAGCCGTGTAGATAAGATGTACCTGAAACTTGAATGAATTTTGTGTTTTGACTTGTTTCGCATTCCCAAGATTGCTTATGAGGTACATCCAAACATTCCAAAATCTGAAAGAAAAAGTCAAAATCTAAATATATCTGGTCCCAAGCATTTCTGATAAGGGATATTCAACCCATACAAAGAAGTTAATGTAATCAATTATTTCAATCAATTACAACAAGTCTGTGTGTTGTTCCATTATGAATGTTCTTCTTCCCCACAAGAATTGTTTCACATATGACTCTTTCATGTGACCTTTCATTGTCTCTTTTCTAACTAATATTTTCAAGGTAGTTCAACTTATTTATCTTATTTTTAAAAATCTATAGAGAAACCATTTGTCTTGTCCAAACAGATGTTGCTAATATTCCCTAAGACAGCAACAAATGTTTGTGAAATGTTAAATGGAAAATATGAAACCATAATTTTTCTTAGAATGTGTACTCTGCAATATAACGAACAACTCCCATCCTGGTTAATTACTAATCTGGTTTTGTTTGTTTGCTCTTTACAACTCAAATAAACAAAATTTGACATGCTACTGAACTGGAAGCTAAAATCCTAAATGTTTCTAATTTTATATTAGCAATATTCTCAATTATAATGCTTCTGAGCTCATGGGAGCTAAGCAATTCTAGAAAGAATAATTAAATTTCTAATTTTAATTCCCCTAGGCCTATTAAATGCATTTAACAAACATGAATAGAGAGCCTTCTCTGAACAAGGTGCCTCAGAGATGCAGTAAGGGCTAATACACAAACTTCTCTTCATGGGTCTAACAGTCAAGAGGGATGAAAGTGTCCACACTATTCATTACTAATTATAAATATTCGTTCAAATGCTTGGTATTCTCCTCAATCCCAGACATGGAGACAAATATTTTTTAAGATACACCTAGTTTTTCCTACTTGTTCTCTTTTAACAATGAATATGGTATTCTTTCCCTTTGCTTAGTCAGCATTTTTGGAGAATAAGGAAATTAATTTTGTACAGAATTGTGGAATTGAATGGGATATTGGAAGGCAGGCAGTTGTTTTTTCCATTTTTGACATGTGAAATTGAGACCTAGAGAATATATTCAAACCTCTAACCAGAAGAAGGAAACTTCCTACCTCTAAGGGGAAGCTCTGTCTTCCTCTAGGTAGGACCAGGTCTTTCAGTATTTCATGGACATGGAAGGAATTTAACGTAAATGCAAAAACACACTGATATTTTTCCAATAAAGCCTACATGCTAAGCTGTGAGATGACTTGCTTGTATCCATTCTTCCCCTGAGCACCTGAAGCCTTAAGCCCCCTTTGTAAAAATGCATGTATGAACAGACTACCTAACAGATCATAAATGGTGTGTCAACTTTGGTAGAATCAAGCATAGGAAACTGCTGACCTTGCAGGTAGATGACCCTGGAGAGGTTGCCCATGCCAAGAGACTATGCCTGGTTTGTTAACCCAAGTCAAGTGGGCACTTAGAACCAAATGGGCCTGAAAGCTAAGGTCATAAACAGCACCTCATATAAGTCAGACTTTACAAATGGAATAATCAAGAGATATGGATGGGTACAAACTACAACTCATTCTGTAACTCCAAAACAAGTGTTTTCAAGAGATCACTTTGACCTATCAATTTGCCCATCCCCTAACTGCAGACCTACTCTGTCAAGTTAAACAGTACAGAGCTTCAATTCAACCTAATGAGCAATAGCACTTGTAAAAGATCTACAGCCTTCCTTGTGGATCAATGCCATCCCAGAGATGGAACAGAGACCTCTGCTCTTCATCAGTCAAGCCAATAATGAGAGATTCCATGTGGTAACAAAGCCCCTAAACTTCTTATGGGTATAAAAACAGGCCCTGCAAAAGAACTTGCTTAGGTTGGGGGCAGTGGTACAGACCTTGGCCTGGCAACTTACCACTCTCAGAGGAAAATGCTAAGACCACTCTCACAGGCAGGATCTCACATCACTATTGTCCATTAACATGATTCCCCTCCTGGTATCTCCTTGCAGGACTTGCCAGGAATGCATTCTTTCTTGGAATGCAGTTCTCTTTCCTCCTCTCACACACCTCATAGTTTTTCATGCAAAGAACAAATCATGAATCAATTTTAAGGATAGGAAAGTATGTTCTATAATGATCTCAATCAATAAGCCATTTGGGGGCCTGCTATCCACATGCCCCACAGCATCCAAGATGTAGGAGACACAGCTGGAATCTCAGGGCATTCACCATCTATTTTTTAGCATTAACAGAGCTAGCAACTCTAAATTATCTACAAGAATAGCTAAGCCATAGAAGACCCTCTCTCTGTGTCTTTTTTTTTTTTAACCTAGGGCTCCTCCTTTCACTACACACACAAAAAAAATGTCAAAGCAAATTCATCCAAACATGTCTTGAGGTACAAGTACACACTGCAACTACATAAACTGACAAAGGAGAAGAACTTGGCTAGTGTGGGACAGACATATTCTGTCCTGTCTCCAATTCCTTTTATTGGAATGACCGATCAATCTTTAGAATTGAAGAATTCCCTGCATATGCAAATTCTTTCTGCTCCACTCTAGAACCTGCACAAAGGCCAGAGAGATATTCTGACCTTGAGGCCACCTGGGACCACACTCAAAGTCACTAAGCTTAAGACCATGTCCAAGTCCACTAACAACTTGTCACATTTCTTTGTACTGTTCAGTGATGATTCTTCCAAGAGATTAAATGATATTACTTAAAAGACAAGTAAAACAAATATCAGGGTTCATACATTTAAAAAAAAAGTCACCTATGTATTTTATTTTTGATGTTGAACTATATTTCTTAAGGCATGAAAAAACTATACATGCAATAGTGTTGCCCATACTTCAATAACATTGCTATGGTTTGAACTGGCTTAAATGTGTCCCCCAAGGATTCATATGCTACAGGCTTCATTCTCAGTATAATGGTGCTGAAGTGGTAGAACCTTTAAGAGGAGGGGCTTTGTGCAAAGTAAGAGGTAAGCAGGTCCCTGGGGGTATTACCTCAGAAGAGATTAATGTGCATCTCAGGAAGTGAGTGAGTTCTTGAAAGAGTGGGGTTATTTTTAATAAAGAGAGGTTACCCCACTTATTTGTTCCCTTCTGCCATATTCGTGATACATCCATGGAGGCCCTCCACAGAACTTGAACAGGTGAACCCACCCAATTTTGGGCTTTCATCCTCCCAAACTGTAAGCTAAATAAACCTTTTTTAAAAACACAAATTGCCCAGATTTGGATATTTCATTACAGCAACAGAAAACAAACCAAGACAAAAATACATATTATCTTCAGGTCTCAAATCATTAAAGGAATCATAGGGAAACTGATTGTAATCATGGTTAACTGCGTGAAACCCCAAAATAAAAGGGTACTGCATCAGCTTCTGGGGTGGAAGTAGGAGAAACTAGGGGAGAAGGGCATGTCACATCAGGGACAATGCTATGGTACAGTGTCTTCTGCACAAGACATACAAGGCCATCCCTGAGCTTGCTGCAAGAACCAGCAGAGTCTGCTGTAGGCAATTCCTAAAACCCAAGCACAGAAATGAGGTGGACAAATTATTCTGGGATTATTATGTCAGCTCTGGGTAGAGCAGAACCAGGGTCTTCTCAGAGGTAGCAAGGCTCAAACTGGCAGGGACAGCACCAGGGACAGATGTCTGTTCCCAGTTTACACAGCCGCCTCCTCTCAAATAAGCTCCTAAATGCTTTTTTCAGTGACTGAGAAACTGAATCTGATCTCACAAAGGGCTGGGCGTGGGGTCCAGCACCACATGAAATGCTTCAGTAAGCTAATACAATTGAAAGAAATGCTGAACAGACAAGGAAACAAATTGCAAAGGTCTAATTTTATATTTCATAACTCAGTCTAGCATCTCACTCATGTATATTAATTCAGACATCAAATTTCCATCATATTTGTAAGGAAAACTAGGTAAGAACAAACTATGCTTAAACAGAAAATATATCCTTTGGAGGAAAAACTCAAAATCCTTTAAACCTACAAGATGAGTTTACTTTAGACTTATTTGTTTAAACTAAAAAAGATGTATGTAAAACTTGCATAATCATTAATGTTATTTGTCTTTGGCATATAGCAGAAAAAATGTAATATCAAGGACTGGTGTTTGGGGAATTACAGGATTTTACCAGATAAGACCTTGGAGATATGAGGGGCTAACTCTCTTCCCTTGCTACAAGGAAACTGTAGTATGGCCAGGCAATGCCTTCACACCTCCCAATCCTAGGTTTAACGCTTGCCAGTCCAAATACGCTGCGTGAAAGTCAGCCAGCTAAACACATCTCCATAGCACAGGCAAGTAAAAAGGCAGTGTCCAGCCCTTCCCTGGATTTCAGCATTTTAAAGACTTCCTTTTAACTCACTGCTCCTGTTACCATGAATGATAAAGAACTCCATCCCAAAAGTGTGGTAAAAGTTCTGTTCTGCACTGTTCTGTGACATCCATGTTAAGACCATATTATTCTTGATCTGACACACAAACTACCTAGGGGATGCAGCAGTCTGCCAATGGACAATTTTCTCTTTTCAAAGTTCAAGGGTATTTTCAAATTAAATATATCATAAAATGAACATCCATGTTTTATTTCCACTTAAATACCTATGGACTTCAGGATTTACTTTGAATAAGATATTCTGTGATCACCCTCAGTGATGGACAGCTAGTAAAGGGATTTGGTGACACCTGTTTTTGTATCTAGTGGCACTTCCCCCATAGCTATTTATAGTATTCAAAGTGATAAAGCTGGTTCAGCACAATGCTAAAAAATATGTATCTGCCAATTGCCCCTTGAAATCAATAATTTGGTTTTTCAGGTACTTTCAAAGGAATAAGAAGCATAAGGAAATGCCTAGTCTGAATAGTTCTCTAGTAGGCCCTCTTTTCTCTCAAGATGTGATAGTTTCCTTTTACATGTGGGCTCCATGGAGAACCTCAGGAGGAGAGACGAGTATTTGATCTTAGTAATACAACCAGACTCTGAGATAATCATCTAAGCTGTGAGAGATGGCCACAGCAGCTCGCTAAAGTGACCCTCAAGCAGGAGCTGGCCTTTCTGAGCTCAGTCCCTGCAAAGAAAAGCCTCAACACACAATTACAGTCAGATTAAGCACATTCAAATGAAAAGCACAGTTGCCTCTGTTCTTCTGTTATCATTTTCTGGGGGGAAATAAATGTTTATCAATTAAACATTTGCTTTTTTCCAACAGAGAAATCTTGAGGTCAAGGAGGATGAGTAGAGCTCCCTGGGAAGTACCACAACTCAAGGGTCCAGGGTTTAAGTCAATTAGGAGTAAAATCCAAGGGTGAACATTAAAGGGGGAGGTATTTCCATGGATTACTCTGGTTGGCACGGGTGTGTGCTCACCAGGATGCAGGCCTGCAGTTCCCTAAGGAAAACTCTCTCCTCTCCAAGACAACATTTTTGCCTTCACAATATGAAAAGGTACTGTATCCTCAGACTCAGATTATCACAGTCTGATTGTATTACTTAAACCAAAGTTTTTTCTCTCCTCCTAACATTCTTCACAGGGTCAACGTGTAAAAGGGAACTATCATACCTTGGGCTAAGAACCAATAGCCACTCTCCAAGAACAAGAGATTGCTATTATTATTAAAGCAATCTCCCTGTCTGATAGAGGTAGGCGCACATTCCAGATGCCCCAACCTCTGGTCATTCAAGAATGTGCCTCCCCGCCCCACCCTTCAGTGTCCATCCCTTGAGCAGACAGGAGGGGATGGGGAAGTTGAAAGGGTACAGTATACACAGACATACACAAAAATGCACACATGTGTACACACACAGGAACCTCTGAACCTCCCTCTCATCAACTTGGCAATCCTCTCCCCAGGCAGCTGGGTAAAGACCCTCCAAATCATGTTTAGCATGCCCCCTGCTGGCCTGGCAGGAGCTGACTCAGCCTTTAATCTGTGTGCCTAAGACATGATAGATGACCTTAAGATCCAGAAGGAATGGGAGGGAAAAAAAAAAAAAAAAAGGCAAGACAATCTTGGCTTCTTAGAAATGGAAGACATGATACCCTACACATAAAAGTAAGATGAAGAGGCTTTCAAGTTATTGTTTTTAAAATGTTTTAGGAAATAAGTGACTAAAGATTTAGTAGAAACACATTTATATTTTCACAAGTACTACAGTGGTGAATATTTTCACAGGTTTACAGGTGGGAAAAAATGAATTGATGGGACACACTGGTTTCACAGACTCAATTTTCTAAGAGTTCACTGTTCAGAGTCCTACAAACCACTCTTCTCACAATTGAGGACACTTTAATTACAGAAGAAATGCAGTCTTAAGAGCTCAAGTTCTAAAGCAACTATGTGCAGCAGGAGAAAAACTGTGGAAAAGCAGTTCATTTGGAACCAATTCTACTACAAGGCTTACAAGACCCTCACCCAGGCATAAACAAAGGTGCTCACTCAGAAGAAGGTGCCCCTCTCTTCCTCTACTAGGGCTAAGGCCTCAGGAATTACTAAGGGAACATCTGCCACTCAGGATCCAGACTTCGGTGAGACTGCATCTGGCAAGAAAGGAAAAATTCCCCCCCCCCCCACTGTTACCCCAAATACGTAGGGCCTAAAGTAAACCACTGCTTTCAATGCCCCCACCACACCAAGCCAGGGTTCAAAAGCTTCATGTTTGTAATCAGCTTCAAACTTTTTTGTGTATGAGTGGCATATGGTATTAATTCCTTGCAGACCAATATGAGCACACTAATAATTTAAGCCATCCTTGTTTTAACCAATTAGGTTCTGCCATTAATTATTAAATACAAAAATGTTAATACTTTTGTCCCTTATTGGATATCCTTTTGATACAATTGTCTTAAGTAGACGTTTAGATTGTCCTGGGAACTTGCTTACTTTTATTCCCATAGGAGTTGTTCCCTGGGAACTTCCACAATAAAATGATGGTGTATTGCTGACATTTAGGGAGGAATTTTCCCCAGACCTTGGTGTGCCATACAGATCTCCAGTCTCTGCAGTCCCTCGACCCTCTCTGGATGTAGAAGAGGTCTTGGAGCTCACAGGAACACATAGCTGCTAGGAGGACCCTAGTGAGGCTGGCACTCTTTGCCCCAGGGCAGCTCTTTTCCAGACACACCCTGATAGGGAGGGATGGAGAAGATCTGCAGATTTTCCCCAAGGAATCAAGGCCTGCAAAAATTTAGGCCCCAATGTCCACCTTTACCTGGACACATAATCTGTTTCATTAAACAGAATAGCTTTTAAAATTGTTCCTCTCACAGCTCACGTTCATTTACAAAAATAAAGGCAAGCACAAGCATGTCCTGTCATACATGACTTTCCCCTATATCTGTGTGCTGTGGAGGAAGTCGTTCCCAGATCTGTTGGAATCTAACAAGTTTCCCTTCAGCCATTCTAAATCTATCTATTAATTTTCAAGCCAATAGATAAAAATAAAAACTGTGAGGTTTTGAGTTAACAGAACAGAGGCAAATCTGCTTTATCGCAAAGATCCTCAAAGGGCTGCAATAGCTTGCACCAGGCAGGAGGAGGGTACACTTGAACGGTTGTGTCCAATGAAGGAAAGTTTTAGTTAATGATGACATCACTGACATCTCCCAAATTTAAAGGAGCACTTAAAGCACAGCAGATGCAATTTTTCCCCTCCAGTGAGGAGATACTAGGGAAGGCCTCCGGGTTCACAGACAAACTGCATCAATGGTTCGACTGCTGTCCAGCTAGAAGACAGCGAGTAAGCTGTGGCCCACGCAACCACAGCCCTGGTGCCGGTCTAACGGCCTGGCGCGCTGTTCTGGCCCGGCCCCTGCCCGAGCGTCGGTCGGCGCCGCAGGACCCCCGACGCGTCCACACGGACGGAGGGGTCGGTCAGCCCAAGCCTGACAACACGTTCCAGTGCAGAAGGTGAAAGGGCCAGGAGAAGAGAACAGCCCCGACCCAGTGGGAGCGCCGCGCCCTGCCCGAGAGACACGCGCGGCGCCGGGCCGAGCGGTGGCCACGGCGTCCACGGGGGTCCGGGCAGCAGAGCCCGCAATGCAGACGCGCTGGCAAACCCAGCACGGGCCCGCGCCCCAGCGTCCCGCACTCTGGCCCCGCGACCACCGGCCTCAGCACCCACCTGGCTCACCGCGGAGCCCAGGAGGGATCCCGCGCCGGCGCGCGGACAGCGCACCTGCCTAGTCTGCGGGCCCGGCCCCGCCGCCAGCCGGCAGCACCGCGGCCAGCGCCGTCTCACCTGCCGCGCCGCGCTGCTCCGCTCGGCCAGCCCGCAGCGCCGCAGTCGCCTCTACCCGACTTCCATTTTCTCTAGCTTTAAAGGAAAACCAGATCAGCCTGTTTTGCTCGCGCTCCGGCTCCGCGGGCCCCCTCCCCCAGCTGCTGCTCCTGGTCCCGGGGGGCCTCTGCCCTCCCCCCGCCTCCTCCCCGCGCTCCGCTCCGCCCCTCGCGCCCCTCCGCTCCGCCCGAGGCCGCGCGCAGCGCCCGCCTCCCGGCTCCGCCCGCAGCCACCCAGCGCGCGCCCTCCCCCTGACGTCACCGGTCGCAGCCGCGCCCCGCCCCCATCCAGCGCGAAAGTGCGCGCGCTGTGCCGCACCCCGCCCCCGCCGCGTGGAGCCGGCCTGGAGTGCGCGTGCTCGCTATCACGACACGCGCAGGGGCTCTGAATCTCCAGATTATTCAAGCGCCCCTTCAACCCGCGCCCACGCTCCCACGGTCCCACGCTTGACCCTCTAGGCGTCCTAACAGCCTGAACTGCGCGAAATGCTGCTAGCATAGCTTGCTTTTTCTATCGGCCTCTTGACTTTGCTTCCACCCCTCTATTCCTATGGACTGATTCGCTTTTTCTAAGCATCCCAAACTTTCTCCCATATATCCTGTCTCTGCTCCACTTCCCTGCCTGCTCCAGGTCCAAACTATCAAGTCTAATCTGAGCAGAGTCCTTTGTCTCCGAACCCGGTTGTCTGACCTTTCTCCCATTTCTTTTCTTCTTAATACTTTTTCATGCTACTACTTAAGTTAGTTACCTTGACTAATGCCAAGTTCTGCACTTTGCTCTCTGCCTGCTCTCTCATCAACTATTTTGGTGTAACTGCGCCCCCTTATTCCAAATAAGATATTATATTGCAGGTAATTAATACAATCCTGTTGCATTTTTTGAAACGTTATTTTACTAGTTTAGGGTTTTAACCTTGACTTTGAACGTTATGTTTGATAATGTTTAGTAATTTGGCTTTCTAAATTAATTTGGAAAAATTGGCTTTTTTGTTTTGAAAACCTATGATTTTAAACAGTTGCTTGGATTGGTGTAATCAGCAGCACAATCAGAATACGTCACCCAAAGAACACGCTAGTACTGTTCCTTAATAGCCACACTGTTCCCCAAGCCCTAAGCTTTGGAAACCTCTGATATGTTCTCCATGGTTATGTGTTTCTCTTTGTGAGAATTCATATTCATGGAATTATGCAAGATGTGACAGGCAGGAAACGGACTATTCACTCACCATTATGTCTTTGAGATTCATTTGGTCGAATGTGTCAATATTTCTCTTTTACTATCTGATTGTTTGCAGCATATTTAATCTAGTCACCCACTGACGGATATTTGGTTGGTTCTCGGTTTTTGTCCAGTGTGAATAGATATTCTATAAACATTTGCACGCAGGGTTTTTTACAGAAAAACGTTTTCAAATTAATTGGACTAATGTGTATGCTCGCTCGCACACACACACACAAGCACAAATAGAGGCTCCAAGATTTACGACGGGGTTACACCTAGATAAACCCATTGTAGATTGAAAATTTCATAAGCACAAAACGCATTTAATACACCTAACCTACTGCACCTTATGGATTAGTACCACAGTGCACTATAAAGTATCAGGTGTTTACATTTGTGATTTGTTTGATAACTGAGGCTTCTGTGGACCAGGACTGTGAGAAGAGTTCTACAAAGAAAAAATTCAAAATTCGAAGTACCATTCCTACCGAATGCATATTCCTTGTGCCATTATAAATAAAATATTAAAAAAATAAGTGGAACCATCATAAGTTATGTACTGTCTGTGTGGGTAAGCATATGTGTGTGTATATAAAATGTATATAATATCCTGTATATGACATTCTCATAGACTTGTGCTATAACATTATTATTTTCCTTTATGATTTGTTGAGAATCTTTTCAATTGTATATTTGCCATCTGTTTATCTTTGGGGTGAAGTTCATGTATTTTGCTTATTTTTAATTGGGTTGTTGTTTTCTTATTGTTGAATTTTAAGAGTTCTTTATATATTTTATGTAGAAGTATTGATATGTGCTTTGAAATATTTTCTGCCAAGGTAAGGTTTGTCTTTTAATTTTTTAAGTGTCTTCTGCATAGCAGAAGTCTTTAATTTTAATGAAGTCTAACTTAAGATTTTTTTCTTTCATGAATCATACTTTTGGTATTTGTATCTAAAAACATCACCCAAAGTAGGACTACATATAATTAGTTCTGTTTTCTTCTAGAGTTCTGTAGTTTTACATTTGTGATCCATTTTCACTTAGTTTTTGTAAAGAGTACAAGGTCTCTGTCTCCTCCTCCTCCTCCTCCTCCCTTCTTTCTATCTCCTCCTCCTTCTCCTCTTCTTTTTCTCTTTATCCTCCTCCTCCTCCTTTCTTCATTATTGTATGTGGTATGTAGAAGTTCAGTTAGTTTAATATTGTTAGTTAAAAAAAAAAAAACACTCTTTGTCTATTTAATTGCCCTTGCTCCTTGACCAAGATCAGTTAACTATATTTGGGGAGTCTATTTCTGAGTTCTCTCTATGTAAGTGTACATATTCTTTGATTATTATAGCACAGTGCCTTGATTACTATAGTATAGTAAGTCTTACAGCTTTCCAACTTCGTACTTCCTCTTCAATATTGCATTGGCTGCTCTAGTATTTTGCTTTTTCACTTAAATTTTAGTATGAGTTTATACATTTCTACAAAATAGCTTTCTGGGATTTGGATTCTCATTCTGTAGAATCTGTACATTGAGTTTGAAAGATCTGACATCTAAACAATTGAGTCCTCCTATCCATGAATATGAAATATATCACCATTCATTTATATCATCCTTGATTTTTCCAGCAATGTTTTATAGTTTTCTACATAACTCCTATACATACTTTTGCATTTGAATGTTGTAAATGGTATTCTTTATTTTAAGTTTCAATTTTTCATTGCTGGAATGTAGAAGCACAATTGATTTTTTTTTTTTTTTTTTTTTTTTGTTAATCTTGAATCTTACGACCTTGCTATACTTGCTTATCAGTTCCAGGATTGCTTTTGTGGGTTATCCACAAAGCATATAATATTTGCTGTCTTCTAATAGAGACAGTTTTCTTTTTTTCCCTTTACAATCAATGGCCATTTTATTTCTTTTTCTTCTTTTACTGGACTAACTAGAACTTCTGGTATCATGTAGAACAGAAATGGTGTAAGGACAGTCTCACCTTCTTCCTGACTTTAGGGGGAGCATTCAATTTCTTACCACTAGGGTTTTTGTAATTTATTTGATCAAGTTGAAGAAGTTCTCCTTTGTTTCTATTTTGCTGAGAGTTTCTATCATTAATGAATTTGGGGTTTTGTCACATGTTTTTGTCTGCACCTATTGATATGATTATATGATTTTTACTTTGCTGATGTGATGGATTGCATTATTTTCCAAATGCATGATCAGATTTATGTACATAAATTCTACTTGTGATTTATAACTGGTTTATACATTGTTGCATTTAGTTTGGTAATATTCTAAGGGCTATTTTAGTCATGAGAGATGTTGTATAGTTCTCCTTTTTTGTAATTTTTTTCTTGTCTCGTTTCTAGATAATGCTGGCATCATAGAATGAATTAAAATGGTCTCTATTTCTATTTTCTATAAGAAATTGTTAAGAAATGACAACATTTCTTCCTTACATATTTGGTACAATTTGTTAATGAAACCATCTGGCTCTTGTGATTTTTTTAGAATGTTATTAACTATTGATTCAATTTTAAGTTGGGAATAGAGTTATCTGTTTGTTATGTGATTTTGGTAGCTGTGTCTTTCATGCAATTGTTGATTTCAACTAAATATTCAAATGTGTAAATATAGACTTTTTCAAAATAATGCTTCATTGTTCTTTAAATGTATACAAAATCTATAGGGTAAACTCCACTTTCATTTCTAACATTGGTAAACTATCTGTCTTTCTTTGTTAGCCTGGATACATTTTTATCAGATTGAATGATCTTTTCAAGGAATAAACTTTTAATTTTTTTCTATTGTCTTCCTGTTTGTAAATTTTTTGTAATTTTAATAATTTCTTTTTCATGTTTTAGATTTAAATTGCTCCTTTTCCTGTAATATCCTAGGTGAAAACTTAGATTTTTGATTTTGTCTTTTATTATTTTTCAACATGTGAATCTAATGTTTCCATTCAAGCTTTCGCTACATACCACAAATTTTGATAAGTTATATTTTCATTTTCATTTAGTTCAATATATTTTATTTTTGAGGCTTATCCTTTGACTTATTATTACTCAGAAATGTATTGTTTGATTTCCAATAATTTGGGATTTTCTAGTTATCTTTCTGTTCTTCGTTTCTACATTAATTCCACTGTGCTCTGAGAGCATACTTTGTGATGTCTATTTTTCTTTAATTTGATACAGTGTGCATATAATCTACAGTGTGGTCAGTGTTGGTGAATGTTCCATGTGAGCTTGGGAAGACTGTGTATTGTATAATTAGAGATACAAATGTTGATTGCTAGTGTTGTTCAGGTGAACTGTATTCTTTCTGATTTTCTGCCACTTGATATACTAATTATTGATAGAGAAATGTTCAAGTATCCAACTTTGATAGTAGATTGGTCAATTTCTTCTTTAAGGGTTATAATTCAGGTTTATAATGTTTTGATTTATGTGTTTTGAAGATCTTATTAGGTGTATATATATTTAGGATTAATGTGTTTTGAAGAATGGGCCCTTTATTACTCCTCACTTTTATCCCTGATAGATTACCTTCCTCTCAATTCTGTTTTGTTTGAAATAGATTTGGCTACGAGGTGTTTTGTTTGTGTTTTGTTTTTTGTGTTAACATGGTATATCTTTTCTCATACTTTAACTTTTCAGCAATCAGAGATTTTATGTTAACATGAGCTTCTTTTTCTGTGTCAAAGAATAATATCCCTTTAAAGGTCACTTACCAACATTTTGGCATATATTCTTTTTTATTAGTTCATTATAGATATTCATAGTATTGTGATTCATTTTGACATAATTATATAAGCCTGGAACATAATTTGCTCCAGTTTAGTCCCCAGTACTGCCCCTTTCCCTCCCCCCAACTCCCCCTTGTTGTTCCTCTACTGATTTTTCTTCTATTTATTTATAGTTTTCTAAATTAGTGCACTATGGATATACACAAAGATGAAATTCACCAAGGCATATTTATATATGTACACAGGAAAGTTTGATCAGATTCATTCAACTCTTCTTCCCTTTTCTTGTATCTCCTCACTCCCCCTAAGTCCCCTTCCTCTACTTTACTGACCTCTCTTCTATTTCCATGGTATTCCCCATGGTATTCTTTTATCCTTATTTTGGTCTAGCTTGTGCATATGAGCGAAAACATCCAATTCTTGACTTTCTGAGTCTGGTTTATTTCACTTAGTATGATGTTTTCCAGTTTCTTCTACTAACAGCAAATACTATAATTTCACTCTTCTTTATGGCTGAATAATACTCCATTGTGTATAAATACTACATTTTCTTTATCCATTTATCTTTTGTATAAATACTACATTTTCTTTATCCATTTGTCTTTTATCAGACACTAGGTTCATTCCATAGCTTGGCTGTTGTGAGTTGTGCTGCTGTAAGCACTGATGTTCCTGCAGCCCAATAGTATACTGATTTTAGATCTTTTGAATATTTACCAAGGAGTGGAATAGTTGGGTCATATGGTGGCTCCATTCCTAGTGTTTGAGAAATTTCCATACTATTTCCTAAAGTGGGCATACTAATTTTCAGTCCCACTAAAAATGTGTGAGTGTACATTTTCCCCCACATCCTCACCAATGCTTCTTATTATTTGTATTCTGAATAATTGCCATTCTCAATGTAATGAGATGAAATCTCAATGTACTTTTGATTTACATATCTCTGATTGCTAGAGATGTTGAACTCTTTTTCATGTATTTATTGACCATTTATATTTCTCCTTTTGGGAAGTATCTATTTAGTTCTTTTACCCATTTATTGAGTTATTTTTTTCTTGATGTTAAATTTTTGAGTTCTTTATGTATTCTGGATATTAATCCCCTATCTGAGAAGCACCTGGAAAATATATTCTCCCCTTCTCTAGGCTCTCACTTCATTTTCTTAATTGTTTCCTTTTCTTTGCAGGAGCTTTTTAATTTGATGCCATCCCACTTGCTGATTCTTGGTTTTATTTCTTATGCTTTAGGAGTATTGTTAAAGAAGTGGATGCCTCCTTCTGTAAATATGTTGAAGTGTTGAGCCTACATTTTCTTCTAGCTGAGATTTTCTGGTCTAATTCCTAGGTCTTTGATCTACTTTAATTTGACTTTTGTATAGGGTAAGAGATAGGGATCAAGTTTCATTCTTCTACATATGGATATTCAGTTTTCCCAGCACCATTTGGTACCTTTGTTGAGTATCAGATAACTGCATCTATGTGAATTTGTGTGTGTGTGTTCTGTTCTATTTCATTGGTCTTCATGTCTGTTTTAATGCCAGTACCATTCTCTTTTTGTTACAAAAACTCTGTAGTATAATTTGAGGACCAGTATTGTGATGCCTTCAGCATTACTCTTCTTGCTCAGGATTGCTTTGTCTGTTCCAGGTCTCTTATTCATCTAAATACATTTTAGAACTGTTTTTTCTAGTTGTGTGAAGATTGTCATTGGTATTTTGACATATATTGTTTAAATCTATATATTGCTTTAGGTAGTATGGCCATTTTGGCAATATGAATTCTGCATTAATTAATGCTTTCAGTTTTTTCTTCATTCAGTATGATATTGTCCTTGAGTTTGTTATATGTAACCTTTACAATGTTGAGGAAAGTTCCTTCTATCCCTAGTTTTTCTAGTGTTTTAAACATGAATGAGTGTTGGATTTTGTCAAATGCTTTTTTCTGCATCTATTGAGATAATCATGAGATTCTTGTCCTTAAGTCTATTTATGTGTTGACTTACATTTATCAATTTGCGTATGTTGAACTAACATGCATCCTGGGATGAAGCCAATTTGATCATGGTGAACAGTCTTCTTAATGTGTTTTACCAATATTTTATTAAAAAATTTTGCATCTATATTCATCAAGAATATTGGTCTGAAATTTCTTTTCTCAATGTGCCTTTGTCTGGTTTTGGTATTAGGGTGATACTGGATTCATAGAATTAATTTGGCTGTTTCCTCCTTTTCAATTTCATGAAATAATTTGAGGAGGATTAGCATTAGTTCTTCTTTAAAGGTCTGGTAAAACTCAGCTGAGAATCCATCTGGTTCTAGGCTTTTCTTTGTTGGAAGGTTTTTAATAACTGCTTTAATTTCATTACTTAATATTGGTCAGTGTAAGTTTTCTATATCCTCATGGTTCAAAGTGTATAGATCATATATCTCTAAGAATATGTCAATATCTTTGAAGTTTTCTAGCTTATTGTATTGTAAATGTTCAAAGTAGTTTCTAATGATCTTCTGGATTTCTGTAGTGTCTACAGTGATATTTCCTTTTTCATCTCTAATTTTGTTAATTTGGACCTTCTTTCTTTTGGTTAGTTTGGCTAATGGGTTATCAATATAGTTTATCTTTTCAAAGCACCAACTCTTTGTTTCATTGATCTTTTGTATCGGCTTTTAAATTATCAATGCCATTAATTTTTGCTCTGATTTTAATTATTTCTTGTCTTCCACTGATTTTGGTATTAGGTTATTCTTCTTTTTGTAGGGCCTTGAAGGGTAACATTATGTTATTTATTTATTATCTTTCTATTTCTTCCCTTATTCCTTTTGTGATTTAATACTCATTCAAGAGTGAGTTATGTAATCTCCAGGTGTTACGCTGGTTTTTGTTTTTTATCTTGCCATTGATTTCAAATTTCATTCCATTATGATCTTATAACATGTACAGAATTATCTTTAATTTTTGCATTTGCTTTATGCCCTGATATATGATTTATTTTAGAAAATGTGCCATCTGCCACCGAGAAGAAAGTGAATTCAGTTGTCAATAGATAAAATATTATATTTTTCTGATAGATCCATTTAATTAATAGCATTTTTTAGTCCTGAAGTGTCTTTACTTTGTTTATGTCTGGCTGACCTATCTAACGGTTAGGGAGGTGTGTTTAAATCACCCAGTACTATTGTATTATGGTCTGTTTGATTCTTTAACTTGAGAAGGGTTTGTTTTGTGCACATAGACACCATTTTTGGAGGGGAGGGGCATAAATATTTATAGTAATTATATCCTGTTTTTAGATGACTCCTTTAACCAGAATGAAGTGAACTTACTTGCCTTTTCTGATGAATTTTGGCTTGAATTCTAATTTGTCTGATATAAAAATAGCTTCCCCTGCTTTCTCTCAGTTTCCATTTGCCTGATATATCTTTTCCCATTCGTTCACCCCTAGTCTGTGGATGTCTTTGTGCCGGAGCCCGGCTGCAGCAGAATAGCCGGGGGGTGACGAACAACTTGTGTAGATTGATACAGCAGGAGTGGGAGCCCTTTATTGTAGGACAGGAGCAGTATTTATACATTCCACACAGCTTATCTAATTAGCATAAACTAGATACATCAGTCAACCAATAAGGAATCTCCACACTTAATAGCTCGCTTTTGTTACTTCTCAAACCACTCCCTCTGGCATTTTGCCAGGCACCATCCAGACTTGTTTACGAACTTTAACATTCCCCTGACAAAATGCCAGGTGTTATTTTGACTTGTTTACAGACTCTAACATTTCCCCCTTTTGTTTAATTTAAATAAGGACCATAGTGGTTTTTACAGAAACACCATAAATAACCTGCTACAAACAGAAAGGGAGGATACAAAATGCCACAATACCAAGCCAATTGATGGCTCCATGCAAGAAGCCCTTGGAAAAATTATACCAGCAATGACACCGTTTGCAAAGATACCGAGTTACAATTTGTTGTACATTACAGTTTGTTGTCTCAGTCCAGGTAAAGCAGTGTCTCAATAGATTAACTCACAGTCCAGGTAAATCACAGTCCAGGTAAGTTCTGCAGGCAGCTAGCTTAAATCACAGTCCAGGTAAGTTCTGCAGGCAGCTAGCTTGATCCGAAGTCTCGTCCGTTTCTCAGCTGAAGTCTCGTCTGGTTCTCAGCAACACTGGAAATTCTTCCACCTTGGTCTTTACCGGCACTGGGACGAAGGCAGGAACTCCGGATGGCTAAAGAAAATCCTGTAGCATTCTACTAAGAAAACAACCTTCTGAACAATTTAGTACATTATCTCAAGGTTTTTTTGCATTTGAAATAGCATTAATAGTGCTCATTACTCATCAGCTTCCAGGTGTGGGAGAACCATTGTAGCTTAGTTATTGGCATTGAAAATGACCAAACATCAGGGACACCAGTAGCGTCTTCTGCTGGCTGTAGTGCCTGGGCAGCCCCAGATGGCCCTGGGGAGTGTCCCGGACTCAAACTGCTACTGGGCACAGGGAGCAAGAGCCTGCGAGACTGTGCCTCCAGGTCAGGTCTAGATTTGGGCTCGCGGCAGTGGAAGAGCCAGCTCCCCGGCCAGGAGGCGGGGAAGGGCCAGTCGCCGCCGCCTCTTGGAAAATCCTTGCTGCGCTGTGACCGGCTTGCACACTCGGCAGCCGCCTCTCCGCTTCACGCACCCTCCGGTAACGAAAAGTATTCAGTAATAGCCTTTTGCTGCAACTTTTTCCCTGATAATCCTTCTTTTTCTGATAATTCTTCTTCATCTGAACTTTCTTTTTCTTTCTGACTAGAGTTCCTGGGCTTTTATCAACACATGCCCTAACTATTCTTGGTTCCACTGGGGTGCCTTCTTCTCTTAGAAATTTACTTCTCACCCCTTCCATATTTTCATCATAAAGACAGTACAATACACTGAGACAAAACAAGACACAAACATACTGTATCAATCTTCTCCATTTTCTCGAAATGGTCATTTTTTCCTCTCACCCTATCTGCCTAGGGACGAGCAGATTTGCTCCCGTCCTATCTATGGACGAGCAGCTTTTTTTCGTCACTTACCCCCGAATGTCCCGGGGCTCCCCGTACGGGCCACCATCTGCCGGAGCCCGGCTGCAGCAGAATAGCCGGGGGGTGACGAACAACTTGTGTAGATTGATACAGCAGGAGTGGGAGCCCTTTATTGTAGGACAGGAGCAGTATTTATACATTCCACACAGCTTATCTAATTAGCATAAACTAGATACATCAGTCAACCAATAAGGAATCTCCACACTTAATAGCTCGCTTTTGTTACTTCTCAAACCACTCCCTCTGGCATTTTGCCAGGCACCATCCAGACTTGTTTACGAACTTTAACATTCCCCTGACAAAATGCCAGGTGTTATTTTGACTTGTTTACAGACTCTAACATGTGGATGTCTTTGCCTGTAAGATATGTGTCTTGTAAATAATGTGTGGTTGGGTCTTGCTTTTTTTCTGGGCATTGAACCCATGAACCCAGGGGCATATTTCCACTGAGTTATTTTTAATTTTGTAAACGTTTCTCTATAATTGCTTAGGGCTAATTGCTGAGGCTGGCATTGAACTTGCAATCATCCTGCTTCAGCCTCCTGTGTCACTGGGATTATAAGCATACACTACCTTGCCCAGGGGATCTTGGTTTTTCATATATTTTTTTAATTTTTAAATTTGTTCCAAGTAGTTATACATGACATTAGAATGCATCTTGACACATTGTACACAAATGGAGCACAACTTCTCCTTCCTCTGCCTGAACATGGTGCAGAGTCACACCAGTAGTATAATCATACATGTATGTAGGGTAATAATGTCCATCTCATTCCACTGTACTTCCCACTCCCTCTCCCCTCTCTGCACTTCCCTCTGCACAATCCAAAGTCCCTTTATTCGTCATTCTCCATTATGGGTCAGCATCTGCTTATAAGAGAAAACATCTGGCCTTTGGTTTTCTGGGTTTGGTTTATTTCACTAAGCATGATATGCTTCAGCTCCATCCATTTACCTGCAAATGCCATACTTTCATTCTTCTTTAAGGCTGATTAATATTCCATTGTGTGTGTACTATATTTTCTTTATCCATTCGTCTATGGAAAGGCTCTAGGTTGGTTTCTTAGTTTAGCTATTATTAATGGAGCTGCTATAAACATTGATATGGCTGTGTCACTATAGTATTCTGATTTTAAGTCCTTTGGGTACATATCAAGGAGTGGGATAAACTGGGTCAAATGGTGGTTTTACTCCAAGTTTTCTGAGGAATTTCATACCACTTTCCAGAGTGGTTGCACAAACTTTCAGTCCCACCAGCAATGTCTGACTGTACCTTTTTCCTCGCATTTATTATTACATGTATTGCCAATCTGACTGGAGTGAGATGAAATATTAGAATAGTTTTGATTTGTATTTCTCTAATCACTGGAGATGATGAACATTTTTTCATATGTTTATTGATCAGTTGTATTTCTTCTTCTGTGAAGTGTCTGTTCAGTTCCTTACCCCATTTATTGATTGGGTTATTTGTTTATTTGGTTTTTTGAGTTCTTTATATGTCCTGGAGATTAGTGCTCTAACTGAGATGTATGTGGCAAAGGCTTTCTCCTAGTCTGTAGGCTCTCTCTTCATGTTATTATTGTTTCCTTTGCTGAGAAGAAGCTTTTTAGTTTGAATCCATCCCATTTATTGATTTTGTTTTTTTTTTAAGTCATTCTGCCAATCTGTGTCTTTGATTTGAGAGTTTAGACTATTTATTTTAATGTTAAAATAGAAAGATGATTTTTTATTTCCAGCCATTTTGATTTGCTTCTATTTCAGTCTTGATTCTCCTTTAATTGACTATTTTAGACTTGATTCTCCTTTAACTTACTGTTCTAGCTCAATTCATCCCTATGCTGGTTTTCATTTTTAATTTTCATTTTTTCTGCATGAAATGTTTCATTGCATATGTTTTGTAGTTGAGGCTTAGTGGATGGTTATGAATTGAAGAAACTAAAAGTTTCTGCTTATCATGGAAAGCTTTTATTTTATCTTCAATTCTGAAGGATAATTTTGCTGAATGTAGTAATCTTTATCCATATTTTCTATTCATCTATTGGAGGGCCTCTAGGTTGTTTTCATAGTTTAGCTATTATTAATTGAGCTGCTATAAACATTGATGAGGCTGTGGATTGTTGGCACACATTTTTTTTCAGAACATGGTATATATTATTTCTAGCTTTTAGGGTCTGGGTTAAAAAACTAAGTTTAAATACAAATTGGCTTACTTCTAAATGTGATCTGCTATTTTTCTCTTGCAGCTTTTAAAATTCTATTCTTATTTTGGATGTTAGGCATTTTCATTATAATGTGACTTGGCGAGGATCTTTTCTGATCTTGGAGTTTTATATGCATCTTGTATTTGTATTTCCATCTCATTTCTAAGTTTTGGAAAGTTTTCTAATATTTCATTAAAGATATTGTTCATTCCTTTAGCTTATATTTAGGAGCCTTCATCTATCCCTGATTTCTTGAATATCTGGTTACAG
The DNA here is from genome assembly GCF_001458135.2 of Marmota marmota marmota. Lineage (NCBI taxonomy): Eukaryota > Metazoa > Chordata > Mammalia > Rodentia > Sciuridae > Marmota > Marmota marmota. The sequence continues at coordinate 20,843,270 of NW_026000196.1, forward strand.
TCTCTTGAAATCTTTTCTTTATTTAGACTTTATCTTTAAGATTATATACTTTATCTTCAAGGCCTGCCTGAGAATACATCTTCAAAGTGTTCTGATATCTTGGTGCTGCTTCCAACTGAATTTTTAAATTTTATTGATTGAGTCTTTTGTTTTCAGGATTTCTATTTGGTTTATTTTCAGTATCTCTTTTTATTGAAATGATCTTTCACTTCCTTTACTTTCTAAGTTCATTCCTTACATCATTTTAAGCTTGTTGAATATTTTTACTGTCATCTTTCTAAATGCTTTCTTTACTGTGGTATCCATGGGGGTCAATTGTTGAAGTGTAGTGGGTTGTTTGGAGTGGTTTTTTCCCTTGCTTTTTCATACTGTTTGTACTCATCTATTGGGATTATTATCATTTCTTCTTTTGTGCAAGGACTATTTAGTGGACTTCTTTGTCTTAAGAGCCCTGGAATATGCAAATATCCAGGTATTGATACTTTCATTCAATGTGTCGCCCTTTGCTGTTTCCAGCATTAACACCACTTTGAGATAAAACACTAAATCCTTATATTACAATCACTTCAGAGCAAAGTCTATACTATACTGGGTTAGAACCCAAAGTCTATACTATTTCAAAGTTATGAGAAATGAAGAACTTGTTGATAGTGGTCTTCATAGTTCTTCTAATCCAGGTATAAGCATATAGTAAGATTCTGGAATAGGTTGAAAATTAGTTATTAAATATAGTAAAATTGTTATAACATTATATAGGGGCTGAGAATGGGAGGAGAGAAAAATTGGACAAAACAAGAGAGAAAAAGATAAATGAAAGAAGGAAATAAGATAAAAAAGAATAACACACCAAGTTAAAAAGAAAACAAGATGGGGGTGGTGATTTGACACAGTAGCAGGTAATATAAGAGGGGGGAAAAAAGGAAGCAAGAAGAGTAAGTGTAAACCTAAGCTAGGAAATGAAGATATAGAGAATGGTTCTCATTAATGCTTTAAAACATTAAAAAAATAATATCAAATGGGTTGAAGATACAATATCAAATATAAGAATAACAGCTATCAAACCAGAATGAAATGATTTTATATGAATGATTAAAGTTGACACATTCTGAATTATTTATAGTAAACCATGCCAAAGTGAAGAAAACTCTTATTCAGTGTTGGTTTGGATTCTTCAGGATTTGGGGACCTTTAGAAGATGGAGATGGGTTGCTATGTACCTCCTACCAGCTGGTTATCATTTGTCAGCTCAGGGGCCTGAGGCTGTATGCTCAGAGGGTGTGGAGCTGTGTGGGTTGGCTGTTTCTATTGTGTGCAGGAGCTGAGGATTCCTGGCTCTCAGTTTTCACTCTGGCTGCCACAGGTCACCATACCTGCTTCCCTCCACAGGGCCTCTTAAGAGTGGCATAGAGCCGACTGTCTGCAAGTATAGGACCTGTGGATGTGGGTTCTACAAAGGCAGTTTGTAGCGCAGGGGCATGCCCCTTGACCAACAGATCACTAGAGCACTGTCCCTGCTACTGGAAAATATATTCAGCCAGTTCTCTCACTGCTCAAGGTTATGAACCATGAGTCCCACTCACCTCTGCTAACCCAGAGGCAGCCTGTGTCCAAACTCCTGTTGGCTGCAGTTGTGAATCTCAGGTACCGTTCCTCTCTGTTGCCCAGGACTAAGAATGCCCTGTCACCTGTTTCCAAGCTCCCACTGGTTTCAGCCACAAATTATGGACAAGGACATCCACCTATTATGGGCTGATTTGAAAATTAGCCCAGACTTACCCCATTTTGTTCAGACACCTCACCCTGTGTAAAATTGGACCCCTTTTCACTCAAGTAGAGGCTAATACCTCCACCCCCACCTACTTGCACCCTGACCACAATATCCTTGCTCTATGGAACTAACGCAAGATTATTTTTCTGAAAATGTAATTTCTGAGAATATGACTCTTTTTTGTAACTTTCCGTTTGTATGAAATGTACATTATGATTACTTTTCTTGCCCCTGCCCTTTGTGGTTTTAGGCCTTATAAGTGTGTTCCTACCTTCAATCCAGGTCGAGGGTTGTGGAACTGCTTGGTTCTCTGCCCACTTGGCCCTGGTCAGAAAAAATCTTTTGTCTTTACCTTCAAAGGACCCGGAGAATTATTTGGAAATAGCACCTTAACACATCTAGTTCCACTCCACCATCATCTCTCCTCTATAAGGGCTTCTTATCAACAAAAGATAGTTGGGTCTAATCTTTTGTATCCACTCTTTCAATCTCTTTCTTATAATTATAGTGTATTTAGACTACTCACATTGAACATTTTTATTGATATAGATGGGTTTATATTAGCCATGTCAGTAATGATTTCCAGTGGTTCCTTTTCTGGCCTTCTTTGATTTTAATTAGGCATTTTATATAATTCCATTTTATCTACTCTCTTAGAGTATCATTTATATTTTTAAAAGATACTTTAATGGTCATTATAGAGCTTACACTATAGATTTTTCACTAATTTATGTCCAGTTTCAAATTCAGCTTCACATGTAGTACAGGTATCTTATAACAGTCTGTTTCCAATCTTCCACTCTCACTTTTTACAACATAGCTGCCTTTCATTTCACTTATTCATATGGTGTAATCACCAAATACTCTGTTAAAATCATTGCTTTAAACAAACAGTTGTCTTTTGGAGCAATTGAGAGTAAGAAAGATAAGACTTATTTTGTCTCCATTTATTCCTTCTCCAATGCTTCCATTCTTTTTTTTTTTTTTTTTTTTTTATTTT
>NW_026000196.1:20849806-20916118 GCF_001458135.2 Marmota marmota marmota
TGCGATGGAAATCCTTCCTCCAGGTTCCGGAGCACCCCACTATTGCTGGAAATTCCTAACAAGATATCCTTTAGCCGTCCTGACTTGTCATACTCCCACACAGTGAAGCAGCACACGGGGGTAATGCACTCCCCTCGCCGCCATCTTCCCGTCTCCTCGCTTCCATTCTTTATATGAATCCAAATTTCTGACCTTTATTATATTCATTCTGCCTGGAAAAAATCTTGAAACCTTTAAATATGTTACTCTTTTCTCTTATTGATTGAATGATTTCTGATGAGAAGTTAACTGTATTCCTTATCTGTTTTCCTCTATAGATAAGCTACATCACCCATATCCTTCTTCCAGCAAAGTTCTTAATATTATTACTTCATATATTTATTCTGCTCCATCCTCTCATTTTTCTAATTATTCCAATTATATGTGTTATACTAATTCTGAAATTATTCCATAGTTATTGGATATCTGTACTAGTTTTTCTTTTGATTTTCATTTTGCATTTCAATTTTAAAGATTCCGGTGTCTTATCTGCCAGTCCCCTGATTCTTTTCCTCAGCCTTGTCAAACTTACCATAGAGACCATCAGATACATTCTTCATACCTGTTACAATGTTTTTAATTCAAACACATTCTTCATACCTGTTACAGTGTTTTTAATTTCAGTTATTTTCTATTTTTCCTTAAAATTTCCGTCAGGTTACATAACTCATGTTTTTTTTTCTTTAATATTTATTTTTTAGTTTTAGGTGGACACATTATCTTTATTTTACATTTATGTGGTTCTGAGGATCATATCCAGTGCCTCATGCACGCTAGGTGAGCACTCTATTACTGAGCCACAACCCCAGCCCATAACTCATCTTCTTACAGGATATCCTCTTTTTTTCCCATAAGGCCCATATTACTCAGTGTTTACCAGGGAAGTAAAAAGCTGTATGTGTAAATACACACATTTTACTTGTTGAGTGTATATGTGTAGGGAGTGGTAGGGGAACAAGAAAGAATGAGATTTCAAAGAATTGTCCTATGCCATTTTAGAGGCTGGTAGTCTGAAATCTACAGGCTACCAGGTGGAAACTCAGGTAGGCACTGATGCTAAACTCTTAATGCAGAATTTCTTCATCCTCAGTGAAACTTCAGTTTTGCTCTTAAGGCACCTGATTAAAGGAGGCCCACCCATATGATCAAGGAAAATATACTTTACTTAAAACCAGTAAGTTCTAGTCTCATACACAAAGTGTTCACAGCAAATTTAATATTAGTGTTTGATTGAATAACCTGCACTACAGCCTAGATGACACATGAAACATACAGAGCCCTTAACATATAAATCATAGCAATTTTATTTTATTTTACTCAATTTAATTTTTTTTTTTTTTTTTTTTTGCGGTCCTGGGGATTGAGCCCAGGGGTACTCTACCACTGAGACACATACCAGCCCTTTTTATTCTTTATAATTTTGAGACAGAATCTTGCTAAGTTGCCAAAATTGACCTGGAACTTGTGAACCACCTGCCTTAGTTTCCTAGTCAATGTAATTACAATCATGTACCACTGTACCCTGCTATTCATAGCTATTTTAAATTCCATCTTTGATAATTTCAATATCTGCCACATTTGAACTTAATTTTGTTTGATTTATGTCACTTTTTCTCATTTTTATCATGTTTCTAAATTTTTGTTGAAATTCAGGCACATTGTATTGGGTAATAGAAATTGTAGTAAATATCTCTGCTAAGATTTGGCCTTTATGTAAGATTTATTGTGGTTGTAGTAGCTAGAGGCTTCACATTTCTGTAGTGTTTTTTTAAAAATTTTTTGTTCTCTTTAGATATACATGACAGTAGAGTGTGTTTTGACATATTATACACACATACAATATGACTTATTCTAATTAGGATCCCATTCTTGAGGCTGTATATGATGTGGAGTTTCACTGGTCCTATATTCATCTATAAATATGGGAAGATTATGCACTATTCATTCTACTATCTTTCCTATTCCCATTCCCCCTCCCTTCCCTTCATTCCCCTTTGTCTAATCCAATGAACCTCTATACTCCCATCCTTACTGTGTGTTAGTATCTACATATCAGAGAGAACATTGGCCTTCAGTTTTATGGAACTGGCTTATTTCACTTAGCATGATAATCTCTAGTTCTATCCATTTACTGGCAATTGCCATAATTTTATTCCTTATGACTAAGTATACTCCATACCACATTTTCTTTATCCATTTATCTGTTGAAGGGTATTTAGTTTGCTTCCATAGCTTAGCAATTGTGAATTGAGCTGCTATAAACATTAATGTGGCTTTATCGACATAGTATGCTGATTTTAACTCCTTTGGCTATAGATTGAGGAGTAGAATAAATGGATCAAATGGTGGTTCCATTCCAAGTTTTCCGAGGAATCTCCACACTGCTTTCCAGAGTGGTTGCACAAATTTATAGTCCTACCAACAATGTATGGGTAAACCTTTTTCCCCACATTCTCGCCACATTTGTTGTTCCTTGTATTTTTGATAATTGCCATTCTGACTGGAGTTATATGGAATCTCAGTGTAGTTTTAATTTGCTTTTCTCTAATTTCTAGAGTTGTTGAGCATTTTTTCATATATTTGTTGACCATTCATATTTCTTCTGTGAAGTGTCTGTTCAATTATTTTGCTCATTTATTAATTGGGTTATTTATTTTGTTTTGTTTTTGGTGCTTTTTTTTTAGTTCTGTGTATATATCCTGAAGATCAATGCTCTATTTGAGGTGCAGGTTGCAAAGATTTTCTCCCATTCTGTAGTCTCTCACTTCACATTCTTGATTGTTTCCTTTTCTGAGAAGAAGGCTTTTTAGTTTGATACCATCCCATTTATTGATTCTTGATTTTACTTCTTGCACTTTTGTTTTGTTGAGAAAGTTGGTTCCTCAGAGTTGGGACTACATTTTCTTCTAGGAGGCACAGGTCTCTAGTCTAAATCTAGGTTCTTGATTCACACTGAGTGGAGTTTTATGCAGGGTGAGAGGTATGGGTTCAATTTCATTCTGCTACATATGGATTTCCAGTTTTCCCAGTACTATTTGTTGAAGAGGCTATCTTTTCTCCAGTGTATGTTGATGGTGTCTTTGTCTAGTATGAGATAACTGTACTGATGTGGGTTTGTCTCTGTGTCTTCTATTCTGTTTCATTGGTCTTCATGTCTGTTTGGTGCCAATACCATGCTGTTTTTGTTACTATAGCTCCCTAGTATAATTAAATGTCTGTAGTGTTTTTGTTTTTGTCTCATCACTTGAATTAGGTCCTCTCAAAATACCCCTCCTCAGTCTGCATTTTTGTGCTGCTGTTTTAGGTGTAATCAGCTGTTGTTATACAGGGACCCTGTTGGTATACCTTACCTGTTGGTGGTAAACTAAAGGAAAGAGGGAGTGTTGTATAACCTTGCAATTAAATCTCAGTCTTTTTGTGGGCTTGTGACTTTCACAATTGTTTCTTCTTACACTTAGATAAGACAGAAACAAGTAAGCTGGGGTAGCTTGATTGAGAGAAATGTCCTTTTCCATGATTCTGGGATAAATCTCAGATAAAGTCTTTTCCGCCTTGGAAATAATGCTTTTTTATGGTGAATGTTCTATGACTTAGTACATTTTCAGTTACTTTAACAAAATACCTGAGAACAGGTAATTTATAAATAATAGAAGTTTATTTGACTTATGGTTCTGGAAGCTGGGAAGTCCAAGAGTAAGATACCAGCATCGGGTGAGGGCCTTGTTGCTGAATCTGACATGGCAGAATGTATCACATGGGGAGATATCAAGTGTGCTTCTTGTTTCAAGACCTCTAATGCCATAGCAGGGACTCCACTCTTCTGATCTCATCTGATCTTAATTATTTCCTGGAGGCCTTACCTTCAGGAAATTGTTTATGAGTTGGAGGATTAAGTTTTCAACACATAAGTTTTTGAGAGCAAATTCAAACTGTAGCATTCTGTATGTTTCACATGAATTCATTCCCCACTTCGCCAGAGCCAAGGGGGAAATCTTCCTTGGAGCTTTATTGTGAGGACCTGGTGAGTTTTCTGGAGCTTCTCCCTCTCCAGTTAATTCACACCTAGCTCCAAGTAATCTTTCAGAATTACAATTTAAGAGTCACTACAATTTTATGACTCCAGCAGATTCTCCAGGTCAGCAAGTCTTATCCGGGTCTCCCTTGATTCACCTGTGCCTTTACATTTCCAAGTGGCAGTTTGTCCTGTAACCTCAATAAGTCCAAGAAAAGTCATTGTTTTCTCATTTGTACAGTTTATTTAATTGTAAAGAGAACTGTGACAACTTTCAAGTTCTTTCCATGTTAGAGCACAAACCAGAAGTTTTGCTCTCATTATGATTTTAAGATGTATTTCCCTAATAGCTTGTGATGAATCTCTTTTCACAGGTGTATTTGTCATCCTTAGATTTTCTTTTGTGAATTTCTGTTTAAGTATTTTTATGATATTTACTTTTTTCTCTCTGTTTTGTTTTATAAATGTGATTGATTTTTATGTGTTAACCTTATATCCTACCACCTTATTTACTCAATTAGTTCTAAAAGCTTTTTGTGTGTGAGAGAGTGTTTCACTGGATTTTCTATGTAGGTAATCTTAAGCTTGGTGACTAAGAACAAATTTCTTCTTCCTCTCCAACATTGGTGGTATTTATTTGTCTTCTTAATTGCACTTACTGGGTCTTCCAGTGAGACAATGGATAAAGGCATTAAATGTGAATATCCCTACTCTGCCACACACTTCCCAAAGCTTCATCTCCATTCAGGTAGTATGCTGCAGGAATACAGAGGAAGGAAGGGAGGGAGGGAGGAAAAGAAAGAAAGAACAGACAAAAAAAAAAAAAACAGCAATAGAGATTTACTCCACCCTCTTAAAAGAATGTCTCCTTCAGTCAGAGAAAGTATTAATACCCATCACAGATTAATGCCCTGGCTTCTGCTACCTCTGTCAATGCTACAACCAATTTCACTACGATGCAGTATTGCTTGGGGACAGCTTTGAGAGGGCAAATTCACTCACTTGGGATTATTTCTTCTGCTAGTTTCCGTGCTATTCCTGAACTTAATTATGCATATTCCTACATCTGGGCCTTGACCCTTGCTGGTACCTGTTCTCAACCCAGCTATCTGAATGAGTCATGCTCCTTTTGACTTCAAGTCCCTGCTAAAATCTTTTGTTCAAGTTCTTTGGACATCCTATCTGGAGTGACACAACCTTCCTACCTTCATTCTGTGTAGAGGTCTAGCTTTTTGTAAAGCACTGACAACCACCTGAAATATTGCATGCTTCTTTTGATTTGTTTACTGTATGTCAAGCCCTCCAACCTGTAAATTTCCTGAGAGCTGGAATATGTCTGTTTTTGTTGACTGATATCTCCAGTTCCATCAACAATTCTGAAGCTTAGAAAGTAAAGAAGTGCCTAAGAAATATTTGTGGAATGCAGAATGTGTTCATTTGGGTTAATATTTTTTAAATCCTCCCCCTTAAAAATTAAAGTTCTACCAGTTAAGTCTTGGGATATTTAATAGTGATGAAATATGTTCAATTGTAGAAAGTAGAGTAGGGAACAATTTAATTAAGGCATCAATAATGAACATCATTAAAGAAATACAAAATTGAAACTAGCTAACACTCTATATGAATATTATACCAGTTTTCTAGGGATACCATAACAAATAGCATAACTGAGCAGCCTAAAGCCACAAAAATATATGCTTTCACAGTTGCTTAAGCCAAAAGTCAAAAATCAAGGTGTAAGCAGAGTTAATTCCTTCTGGTGGCTCCGAGGGAGAATCTGTCTCATACCTCTCTATTCCGCTGGCTTTCCTCGATGGTAGAACTGAATGATTATAGTGTTCCAAATTTCATATATTGAATCCTAACCTCCATTGGGATAGTATTTGGCAATAAGGTCTTAGGAGGTAATGAAGTTATGAGGATAAGGGCCCTGGGTCTGATTGGATCATTGCTCTTATAAGAAGGGAACTCAGAAAGCTGGATCCATCTCTCTCTCTCTCTCTCTCTCTCTCTCTCTCTCTCTCTCTCTCACCCTCTCTCTCACCCTCTCCCTCTTCTCTTTCCTCCCTCCCCCCATTCTTCCCTACTTCCTCCTCCCCATCCCTCTCTCTCTTTTCATATGCACACACCAAAGAATGGCCATGTGGTCATACAGGTAAAAAACACAGGTTGAAGGTGGCTGTCTGTGAGTCAGGAAGAGACCCTTCACCAGAACCTGACTGTGCTGGCACCTTGATTTTGAACTTCCAGCTGCTAGAACTCATAAATCTGTGTCATACACTTTGATGTAGCACTTCAATTTACACTTCCGTCTTCACATGGCATTTTCTCTTCCCATATTTTTCTCTTAAAAGGACACTGGTCATTGAATTAGAGATCCATTCTGGTAATCCAGATTTTAGTTTTATCTCAAAAACTGTAACTTAATTCAGCAACAAATACACTCTTACCCAAAGAAGTCACTTTCACAGTTCTCTTTGGAAGAAATTTATTATGTGCAGCCCATACTCATGATCCACCTCCTCGGGAGTAGAATATCTACATAAATCATTTGGAATCATTTTTCCACACAGGATATTTCCTCTTTTCCAATAATTAAATGTATTTAATCGTTTTAATAATTTATGTATGTGGGTGCATGGATTTTTAATTTATACTTTAGGTTATGATCCCAAACTGGCATATTTACTTTGTTTTTCAAATTGTTCCAGCTTTGGCCATTGGGTGCTCCCTGTATTTTATGAGTATTTTCTTACTGAGAAATAATTGACATAAAGTACCTATACTTCAGGGAGTAATTTTCTCATTTTTGATTTGCTTATTTACCTATAAAACCATCACAAACAAGATAACAAACATTTCCATTGCTCCAAAAATTCTCCCACCACTGATGTCCCCAGGAAACTATAATCTAATTCAGGCACTGTAGGTTAGTTTGCATTTTCTAAAATTTATGTAAATGTGATCAATTGATTTATATTTTTACCTTGCATTTTTATCCAGAATAATTCTTCTGAGTTTTATTTGTGTTATTTCACAAGTAGTCAAGTAGTATTCCATTATATAGATATACCATGATTTTTAAAATCCATTTGCTTTTTGATGGGCATTAGACTTGTTTCCAGTGATTGCTATGTACTTTAGTCATGTGTGGACATATGTTTTATTTCTTTTTGATAACCAAAAGTAGAACATTGACTCATATTATAGGTGTATATTTAGACTTTAAGAAACTATTAGATTGTTTTTCAAAGACAATGCCTATTCATTTATATTCTTGCTAACATCTGGTGAGGTATATTTTTTTAAATTAATGATTCTAATGTGCATGAGTGATATCTTTTTGTGATTTTTAGTTTGCATTTCTCTGAAAACTAATATTGTTGAGAATATTTTTGTGTGCTTATTGACTGTTTATATTTCCTTTGTGTGAATTACTATTCGAATCTTTTCCTCATTTCAGTATGAGTTTTTCTTTTTTATTGTTTTATAAGAACTCTTTCTGCCTTCTGATTGCAAATATGTGGTCAGATATATTCATTGCAAATTTTTTCTCTCACATTGTATTTTTTTAAATTTTCCTTAATGCTTTTCTTTGAAGAACAATTGTTATTTTATCTTGGTGAAATCTGGTATGTTTGTTGTTTGTTTATATTTTGGCATTTTTCTTGTCCATCTCAGAAACCTTTACCTACACCAAGGTCACAGGGATTTTCTACTATGTCTTCTTCTAGAGGTTTTGAGTTTCAGATTGTTATTTAGGTGCCTGATCTATTTGGAGTTAATTTGTTATATATGGTTTGAAGTGGCAGTTTATATCTACTTTGTTGTAAATGGCTCTCCAATTGTTACAGCACCTTTTGTTGAATTCCAGATTGAATTGCTTTGATACTTTATCAGAAGCTAAGTTTTCTATACTGTATACCTGTATGTCTCATGTCAATATCACACTGTACTGATTACTTTGTACTCTGTGAGTCTCTGAAAGCAGGTAGAGTAAATCTTCCAAATTTGTTTTCTAAATTTTCATTATTTCTATTGTTTGTTTTTATAAGAATCCATTGTATCTTCTTGTTAATGTTAACTAATTCATTTCTTCAAAGCATTCTAGAATTTTAGAATTGCATTGAATCTATAAATCAGCTAAGTGATATTTGATTTCCTAATATTGTCTTTATGATGTGTCTCTCTTCTCCTAAGGGGAGACACAGCAATGCCCTAAGCAATGTAACGAGAACCTGTCTCAAAATAAAAAATAAAAAATCTGAAGATACGGCTCAGTAGCTGAGTGCCCCTGGCTTCAATCCCTGGTACCAAAAATAAAATAATAAAAAAATTTTAAGAATGATTCATTTCATCTAATTTGTCAAGTTTATTATTATAAAATGTTCTAATAATTCATAATTACATTTTATATTTGTGGGTCTGTAATGATGTCATATGCCTCATTTTTTATACTGATAATTTGTGGTTTTCCTTTTTTCTTTATTAGTCTGACCTGAGGTTTATCAGTTTCACTGAACTTCTCAGAAACATTTTTTTAATGTCATTGAGACTTTTTCTAATGGTATGGTTTTCTGTTTCATCTATTTCTACTGCTATATTTCATTTTATTTCTTTTGTAGTCTTTACATTTCATTTGCTTTTAACAATTTTTTAGCTTGACTTCCTAAAGTATAGTTTGAGGCCATTACTTGACTCAAATTCATAATCTCATTGTAGTGGAAGCCTGTGAACTTGCCATGATGCGTTTTCATTCAGTTCATAATGCTTTTAAATTTTCTTTGGAATTTTTCTTTGATCTAAGTGTTGTTTAGAAGTGTGTTGCTTAATTTCCAAATGGTTGGTGATTGTCCTGGACATCTTTCTGTTATTGATTTCTAGTTTAATTGCTTTATGGCTAGAGAATAAATTTTGTTTGATTAAAATCCTTTTAAGTTTATTAAGATTTATTTTGGAGTTTTAAGCATTATCTTCTATCATTATCAATGCCCTGTTTCACACACACACACACACACACACACACACACACACACACTGAGGTGTTTGGACCTCAAGCATGACAAGCAAGCATGCCACTTATCCACACTCCCAGTCCTCAGTAAATGTCACTTAGGTGAAGCTGTTTGACCATTTTAAAATCTTCTGTATCCTTGTTGACTTTCCAACTACCTGTTCTGCTAATTATTAGGGGAGGTGCATTGAAATGTTTGCTTACAGTTGTGGATTTGGTTATTTCTTACTAACGTTCTATTAGTGTTTGCTTCGATTATTTTGTAGTTTTGTTAATTTTTCAGGATTTTTATGTCCTCCTTTATTATTATAAACCAACCTTATTGTTGATGGTAACATTCTACAGTCTGCCATCTATCTATGCTGACATTAATCTAGTAACGAGGGCTTTCTTTAGATTGATTTTTAGTATGGGATATCATTTTCTGTTCCCTTTTAAGTGTTTTGTATCTTTATATTTAAAATACTATTTTTTATAGACAGCATAGAGTTATATCTTTAATGTTGACTCAACCTGACAATCCCTGACTATGTATTTATTTATTTATTTATTTATTATTATTATTATTATTATTATTATTTGTACCAGGGATTGAACCCAGGGACACTTAAACACTGAGCTGTAACCCTAACACATTTTATTTTTTATTTTGAGACAAGGTCTCATTAAATTGCTGAGACTGGCTTTGGACTTTCAATCCTCCTGCTTCAGCCTCCCAAGCTACTGAGATTATAGGTGTGCACCACCACACCTAGTTGACAATCCCTGACTTGGGAACAGCGTGCTTAGGCTCAAAGATTTCTGTGATTACTGGCTGCTTGCTCTCTTGCTGCTTGTTTTCTGCTTGTTTTTCCCATATGTTGCTCCCTCTTTCCCCTATTTCCTGCTTGTTTTCAAGTAAACTGATTATTATTTTTTATTCAAATTAATACTTGTTGGATCATTAGTTTAAAAGCTTTGTTTTATCGTTTAGTGATTTCTTCAGGGTTACTCCATTTCAAGTATAATGTGAGGACCTTGCAACATTATAGTTCTGGGTGTCCTTGTTACAATATGATTTTACATATTTTATAAACTCCACCCTACATTGTAATAACTGTTGCTTAAGCAGCCCATTAAGTTGAATACTAAGAAATAACCTTATAAAACCTTATATAGAGCCAATGCAGTTACTATTTTTGGTTCTCTTAATTCCTTTGGGTGGATTTATGTTTCCATTTTCCCTCTACCAGATGAACTTTCCAGAGTTTCTCTTGTTATATGGGTCTCGTGCTGATGAATTGTTTGGCTTTGTATGTCCACAGATGTCTTTTTTTAAAATTTATTTTGTATTATTAGATGCTCATGACAATACAATGATCTTGACATATCATACATTTGAATCAAATGGGGTATAATTTCTCATTTTTCCAAGTGTACAGGTTGCAGAATCACATTGGTTATACAGGCCACGTATATACATACAGCAATATGTGTTTCCCTGGGTTTAAGGCTCTAGGGTTTTCTTTCTGTGCTCTAAAGATGTTTCACTGTCCCACTGTCTTCCAAGTTACCTGGATTCTTTTTTTTTTTTTTTTTGGAGAAACTTGCTGTCCTTGGCTCTTTTTAATAATCATTTTTTTTAAATTTATTTGTTCTTTTTAGATATACATGGCAGTAGAACGTACTTTGACATATTATACATACTGGTTTTGGCTTTTTTTTGTTATTGTTGGTGGTGGTAGTTTTTTTTTTCCTCTTAGGGTTTTTGAGAAATTTGATTATGATGTGCCTTGAAAAATTTTTTGAGTGTCTTACACTTTAAGTTTGCTAAAGATCTTCATTTTGGGCATTAAACATTTTCATAAAATTTGCAAAGATTTGGGGTATTTTCTTTTTTAAAAAAGTTTATATATATATAGATGTATACACACACACACACACACATATATCTTTTAGTTGTAGATGGACACAATACCTTTATTTTATTTTTATGTGGTGCTGAGGATAGAACCTAGTGACCCATGCATGCCTGTCAAGTGCTCTATCATGGAGCCATAGCCCCAGCCCCAAGATTTTGGGTATTTTCTTCTGAAGTTTTCCTACCTGCCCCTTTTATTAATAACAATTACACACATTTAGACAACTTACACAATTTTGTTACATAGCTCACCTCTTTTTTTTTCATTTGTATCTATTTTTTTCCTATGTATTTCTTCTTGGATAGTTTATACTGCTGCTATATCTTCAAGTCCAGAAATTTGTTTTTATACAATGTTTAATGTAATCCTAATTCTACCCAGTGTATTGTATTTTCATCTCAGACTTGGAGTTTTTATCTATCAAGTCTGGTTTAGGTTATGTCTCTACTTAACTTTTTTAATATATATAATATATGTTGTAATAAAAATTTCAATGTTGTTATTTACTAATCCTTTTTATTTTAATTTTGAATAGCATATATTAATTATACATATACATGGGGTTCCGTGTAATATTTTAATACATGTGTACGATGTGCACTAATCAAATCCAGCCTCCTTTATCCACCCCCATTTCCCTATTTCTAATAACCCCCATTCCACATTTGGGTTAACCATTTTGATTACTTGTTTTTGATACTGAGGATTGAACCCAGGAGACTTAACCACTGAGCAACATCCTCAGCCCTTTTTTTATTTATTATTTTTGAGACAGGGTCTCACTAAGTTGCTCAGGCTGGCTTTGAACTTGTGATCCTCCTGCCACAACTGGTTGCTGGGATTACAGGTATGTGCCACCATGCTTGGCTGTTTTTTCTTTTTAAACATCCACATACAGGACACAACATGCACTACTTGTCTTTCTGTTTCTTCTTTATTTCATTTAATTAGTACAACCATTTTGGAGAACACCATGGAGTTCCCTCAAAAAATTAAAAAATAAATCCACCATATGATCCAGCTATCTCACTCCTAGGTATATAACCAAAGAAGATGAAATCAGCTTACCAAAGAGATCCCTGAACACCCATATTTATTGTGGAACTATTTCCTATAGGGAAAAAAATATAATCAGCTTTGGTGCCTATCAACAAATGAATGGATAAAGACAATGTGGTATAAAAACACAACACAGTGGAATAGTATTAAGCCATAAAAAGAATGAAATCCTGTGATTTGTAGCAAAATGGATGGAAGTATTGGGTATTATGTTAAGTAAAATAAGTTTGTATAATAACTTCAACATTTGTGTCAGTTCTAGTTTGGTTTAATTGGTTACTTCCCTCCTCATTATAGATCATATTTTCTTGCTCCTTTTTCATGCCTGATAATTTTTGATTGATTATACAAGATTATGAATTTATCTTGTTGAATGATGAATTTTTTGTATCACTATAAATATGCATATTTGTGTGTGTGTGTGTGGTGCTGTGGATTGAACCCACGGTCTCACGGATGCTAGGTGAGCACACTACCCCTAGGTTACATTCCCCAGCCCAGCTCTAAGTATTCTTGGGTGTTGTTTGTCATTAAGTTACACGGAAAGAGTTTGGTTCTTTTTGCTTCCTGCTTTTAAGATTTATAGACAAGATGTGGTGTTTAGTCTACCACCAGTTATTCCCCACTTCTGAGGCGACAGCCCTATTAGTATTCTACTGTTTTAGTCTGTGCAGGTGCCACAAACCTAGACAGTGTCACTTATGAGGAACAGGGGTTTATTTCTCATAGTTCTAGAGACTAGGAAGTCCCAGGTCAAGGCATTGATGAGTGTGTTCTCATTATGCAGAAAAGGCAGCAGGAGTGGATGGGATGAATACTATCCTCATGTGGCAAAAGGAACTAGTTTGGTTCGTTCACCTTCTTTTATAGGAGTATTCATCCATTCATCCCTTTAAATTCATCCCTTAATGTATATAGTAATTAATATATAATATGTAATATTTTCTATATATTATCATTAATGAACATATTTACTTATTTATTAATTATGAACAACTGGCTCACGCAATCATGGAAGCTGAGAAGTCCCAACATCTGCCGTCCACAGTCCGAGGCCCAGGAAATCTGGTGGCAGGTTTCAATGCACGTTTAAACTCCTGAGAACTGGAGGTGACGGTGTGATTCTCACTTGAAGGCAGGAAAAGATGAAATGAGATGTTGGTGCAGTCAGTAAGGTGAGAAGAAAGATGGATTCTTCCCTCCTCTGCCTTTGCTCGACTGAGGCCCTCACTGGATTAGATGATGCCCACCCCCATGGAGAAGGGCTCTCCACTTCACGAGTCCACAATTCAAATCCTTACTCATCCAGAAATGCCCTCCCAGACAAACCCAGAAATAACATTTATCCGGGGCATTCCTGGCCTATTCAATTCATATATAAAATTAAATATCACACTCAGCCTCCCAGTGATTTATCTACATGCAGGCCTCCAACAGCACACAGCTGAACACTCAAGAAAACTTGCTATTGATCTCTCTACAGGGCTCTCTCCTCTCTGGTACTCTGTCCTTTGCACGCCATCTGACTTGAATCCTGGGGTCTCTCTCTCTGATTCAGGGACTCTTTAGGGTTCTCCCTCAGTGCTGCTTCTCTCCGCCTTTGTGTGAAGACTGTCTGGATTTAGAGCTCACTTGTTTCTCCCCTTTGTCTCAGGTATCACTCACTATCTTTTTTTTTTTTAATCCTTCACTGGTTCCCTGTTTTATTTTTATTTATCTTTTATTTGTTGTTTTCAGATATACCTGACAATAGGGTGTATTTTGACATATTATACATACATGGAGCACAGCCCATTCCAATTAGGATACCATTCTTGTGGTTGTACATGATGTGACGTTACACTGGTTGTGTATTCATATATAAGCATAGGAAAGTGATACCTGATTGATCCTGCTGTCTTTCCTATTCCCATCCTCCCTACCTTTCCTTCATTCCCTTTTATCTAATTCAGTGATCTTCTATACTTCTACTCTATACCCTCCCTTGTTATGGGTTAGCATCAGAAAAAATATCCAGCCTTTGGTTTTTTGGGACTGGCTTATTTCACTTAGCATGATATTCTCCAGTTGTATCCATTTCCCAGTAAATGCCATTTCATTTCATTTCTTCATGGCTGAGTAATATTCTATTGTGTGTGTGTGTGTGTGTGTGTGTGTGACATTTTCTTTAGTCAATCATCTGTTGAAGGGCATCTAGGTTGTTTTCATAGCTTGGCTATTGTGAATTGAGCTACTATAAACATTGATGTAACTGTCTCACTGTAGTATATTGATTTTAAGTCTTTGGGATATAAGCCAAGGAAGGATAGCTGGATCAAATTGTGGTTAAATTCTAAGTTTTCTGAGAAATCTCTATTCTGCTTTCCAGAGTGGTTGTACCAATTTGCAGTCCCGCCAACAATGAGTGAACCTTTCTATCCACATCCTCACCAACATTTATTTTCCTTGTATTCTTCATAATTGCCATTCTGACTGGAGCAAGATGGAATTCCAGTGTAGTTTTAATTTTATTTCACTATTGCTAGAGATGTTGAACAACTTTTATGTATCTTTTGACCATTTGTATTTCTTCTTCTGTGAAGTGCCTGTTCAATTTCTTTGCCCACTTACTGATTGTGTTATTTATATGAATCGAGAGCCTACAGAATGGGAGAAAACCTTCACCACCTCTACCTCAGATAGAGCACTAATCTCCAGGATATACAAAGAACTCAAAAAACTGAACACCAAAAAAATAAAAGTAAAAAAATAACCCAATTACCATATTTTTAAAAATTTGTTCTTTTTTAGATATACATGATAGTAGATTCTATTTTGACACATTGTACATACATAGAGTATAATTTATTCTAATTAGATCCCATTATTGTGGTTGTACATGATGTGGAATTTCACTGGTCGAGTATTCATTGTGACCTAATATTTGGGAACCTAAAAATCATTGTTTCATATATTTGGTCTGTATTTTTTTCTTTATTATCTCAGGCATGAGTGCAAATTTATTTCCTGTTACTCCATTTTAGCTGAAAGGTGAAGTCAGCCTATCTTCTTTCTAGAAATAATGACCTCCCTGACCCATGTGTGGCTTCCTTTGCAGTTGTGATTAATCACGCCATTGAGTACAGTATTCTCTTTTTCTGTTATTTGGCTCAGTGGGACAAGGAGCCTCAAATTTAGTTCCCACATTGAAAATGTTTACTCATTTCAAATTCTTGTAACTCAAATTGCTTTAAAATTCCAACTGTGTTGCGTATCTTTAGCAAGCTGGAAGACAAAATGACTTGCTAAGGGACAGTAAAAGATATAGCAATGATGACATTACACATTTGTGGAATGATTGCTTTGCACTGTGTTTGACATCTATGATCTCATTTGATCCCCGAACCCCCAAGAGACAGGCACTAGGATTATCTCCATCTGGAAGATGAGGGAAATGGGACCTTATGTTTTGAAGATTAATCAATACCTTTGCTGTAAGTAAGACAGCCAAGAGGAAGGTAAAGAGGAATGTGAAGACTGAAAATTGGTGCAGCCAATATGGAAAGCAGTATGGACATTCCTTGGAAAACTGGAAATGGAACTACCATTTGACCCAGCTATCCCTCTCCTAGATCTATACTCAGAGGACTTAAAAACAGCATACTACAGGGACACAGCCACATTAATGTTTATAGCAGCACAATTCACAATAGCTAAACTGTGGAGCCAACCTATATGCCCTTCAATAGATGAATAGGTAAAAAAAAATGTGGCATATATACACAATGGAACTTTACTCAGCAATAAAAAAGAGTAAAATCATGGCATTTGCAGGTAAGTGGATGGCGTTGGAGAAGATAATGCTCAGTGAAGTTAGCCAATCCCCAAAAAATACATGCCGAATGTCTTCTCTGATATAAGGAGGCTGACTCATAGTGGCGTAGGGAGGGGGAGCATGGGAGGAATAGATGAATTCTAGATAGAGCAGAGGGGTGGGAGGGAAAGGGGATTAGCAAGGATGGTGGAATGTGATGGACATCATTATCCAAAGTACATGTATGAAGACACAAATTGGGTGTCAATATACTTTATATACAAACAGAGATATGAAAAATTGTGGTATATATGTATAATAAGGATTATAATGCAAAAAAACCCCACAAAGTACATGTATAAAGACATGAATTGGTGTGAACATACTTTATATACAAAGATATGAAAAATTGTGCTCTATATGTGTAGTAAGAATTGTAATGCATTCCACTGTCGTGTATTTAAAAAAATAAAATCGATTAAAAAATAAATAAATAAAGGGTGGCTCCCTTCTCTCCCAGTTCCTTCATGACCTCCTGTGAGTGGTATAACTGTAGCCTCCACATCTCAGAAACACATGAGTAGGGTTGAGAGTAAAGGGACGCTGACTCCTCTCCTCATATTCCCGGGACCCTTGTAGTAGACATGTCTTGTTTCCATCTGCCATCAACCCTTCTTGCCTTCTGATGTTGAAGCCATGCTGAACCATACATAGGGATTAGACAGTTGCCTCCAGTAGGGATTTCATGTCCTGGGTTTTCCTGGCCAGTAAAGGACCTGTTCCCACCTCAGCTATGGAACTTGTTTCAAGGACATGCATGAGACATGGGTTGGGATTTACCAGGGTCCATTCCAAATTTACTTTTGACAAATATATGAAAAAGACATTCTCCTAGGGCTATGAAGGTGTATATGAAGCAGGGACTGCCATAACACGGACAGGGCATTTGAGAGGGACAGGAGCCAAAACCCAAGTGATAACACCAGATACCTGAGACTGGCTGTGCTCACAGAAGTTCAAGTTGTACAAACCAACACTTCTTATTTTTGATCTAGTGATTAAGTTTCTTTGAGCTTGGTTTTTGTCTCTAACTTGCCAGTTTGCAGCTTTCTACCATGAATGTTTACCTTCTCCAAAACTGTTACAGGAGTGATCAATCAACATTAACCAGGGGAGACCTGGTCTATCTCATCCTTCAGACCATATCACAATCATTCCAATGGTCATGAGAGGCCTCAGACTGGACCCAGTGATGGTCACAGTACCTGGTACCATCAGGCCAGGCTTGACCTTCTTGTCCACACCACAGTGAACCTGAGCATGATGGCACCTGGCTGAAGGATGAATCCTAAATCCAGAGTTCTCAGCGAACTCCAATTGGGGCTGAACAAAACTGAACATAACCTTTCCCACAGATCTAACATTTACCTGTGCAAGCTTGCCTAACTCCTTGCAGATATGGATTCATGTGAGAGTGGAATTTATGGAGGTCATATTTAGAGAGAAAACTGGGAAGTATTTTTTGAACCCTGTGATGTGCTATTCCCTATGCTGGTTACTTTCTCATGTGACTTTATTTTCACAAGCTTTTCAGTGGCTACTAGACGATCAATTTTATAGATGAGGAAAACAGACTGAAGAAATTATATGACCTACCCAGGGTCATGTGAGTCAAATAACATCTTACTGGATGTTAAATTCTATTCTAAGTCCTGTTTGCTACCAGTTATGAAATGGGTTCAAATGCATGTAAGGGAACATCAACAAAATAATCTTTTAAATAAAAGTGTTTTACTTTTTAAATAGTAAGTATTCAGGAGATCAGCAGCCTAGGCTCTAGGATGTTCATGGGGGAAAAGGGAACTTTTGACTTTCTGCTCTTCCATTCTCATTCTCATTCGTATCCATGAAAGAGGCTAGAGTTCTACCATAAAAGAATAGTGTTTCAACAAATGGTGCTGGGATAGCTGTCAGCCCTCCATATGTAGGTTCTGCTTCCATGGATTCAACTAACTACAGATGGAAAATATTTGAAAGAAAACATTTCATCTGTACTGAACACATGTGGACTTTTTCATCCTTATTGCCACACAATACAGTGAAACTCTTTCCATAGTGTTTACATTGTGTTCGGTATTAGGAGTGATCTAGAAATGATTCAAAGTAAATAGGAGGATGTTGTCGATTATGTGAAAATACGGTATCATTTTACGTAAGAGACTTTAGAACTCTAATATTTTCATATGCATATTATTAGGCACTCCTAGAACCAATTCCTCGTGGATACCAAGGGATGACTGAATATTTATATGCAAAAATTTAAAAACTTTAAAATATCTATAATTAACTTTAAAGGTAGAAAGACTATTGAACTAGAAATCATAGACCTAACCTTAACATTGGCACTGACATCGATTGTGCAACTTTGTCTTCTTTAGGCCTCTATTCTCATTTGTAAAGGGAGTGTTTTGGAAGAGATCAAAATGGTTGCTCGGGTCCTGTCCATATCTAACCTCTTCTTGATCTGGGGTCCTACAGCTCATGAGCTGTGAGATGCTGTAACACAACAGGTGGGCACCAAATCAAGAATTCCATGGTCATGGGTGCAGCACTTTGCCTCTCTACCTGTTGCCACTTGACCTCCTTTTCCTGACTCCAGATCCCCATAGGACATTCCCCCAGGCAAGAGAATATCAAAGTACAGCCATGAAAACCACATTCTAGTTTACAACCATGAGGAATTCCCTCATATACTTCTATTAGTTATAATTCTTTTTTCCCCATGCTTTAAGGTATAGAAAGAGACTTTTTTCAGGTGAGCACACATGAAGAGGTTTGTATCAGAATGCTGGAATAGATGGGCAAAGTGCAGGGCGTGAGCTCAGTATCTCGATAGGAAATCAGATGTTCATGCAGGATCCCCCCAGAAAATACCCACAGGGGTGGCAGCATTAGAACCCCTGTGTCTGGCCTTATGTTCAGGTGTCATGCCAAGTATTGTATCCAGAGCTGCATGATCCCATTGCATGATGTATAGCAAGCAACACACCAGATAAAAGCTTCTGAAAAGGGGGCCTTGGTCATCGCTCGGGCTTGGGATCCCAAGGAGATTCAGTATAAGGTCAATGATTCACACAAACAGCCATAATTTTCTTCTTATTTATTTAATTTTATTATTTATTTATGTATGAATTTATTTAGGTGCTGAAGATTAAACCCAGGGCCTTACTCATGCTAAGCATATACTCTACCCAGCTGTAGCCATCCTTCTCTGAGTAGCCATCTTTCTCACTTTGCAAACACGATTGACAGACTACCATCCTTGCAGGAATGCAGAATATGTGTTTCTCTCCTAGTTTCCCAAATGAAGACATAGGGGGTTAGGGAGGGGAAGTGACTTACTTTGTTGCAGCTGGTGGGTTAGAGTTAGGCCTCTACTTTGAGGTATCTGATATCTTTCTTGAATATTTTCTCAGTTACATCTAACCCATTCTATTCACATACTTTATTATTTTTTGAGTTCATAGGCAGTGAAATGTTGTCTTACTCTAAATCACGATACAATGAAGTGAGTTTTTATCATGAACTGAATTGTGCTCATTCATTCATACACTGAATTTCAAACTCACAGTCTCGCAGTTTTCTGATTTACTGCCTCAAAAGCAGTAATCAAGTCAAAATTAGGTTTATAGGGTGGGTGGGACCTGATCCAATATGACTGGTGTCCTAATAAAAAGAGGTGATTATGACACAGGCAGACCCAGAAGGAAACCACAAGGACACACTGAGAAGGTGGCAATCTATAAGCCAAAGAGAACTCAGGAGAAACCAATCATGCTGACATGATCTTGATCTTGATCTTGGGCTTCCAGTCTCCAGAACTGTGAGCAAATACATTTATGTTGGGTGAGTCATCTATTGTGTTATGGAATTTGTTATGGGAGCCAAGAAGATGTCAGCGTCAGAGATTACTGCATTCCCTTCCAAATTCTAGCATTGTGTCCATGGAGGATGTTTGACTGTCTCATCCATTCAGATCTCTGAACTAAACAGAACTTCCAATGCCAGCATTTTGTTTAAAATCTAGCCTTTTAAGTATCCCTCCAGACTCCAGGCAAAATGGATAGCATGTGATTTGGGAACAGCAGCCCAAGCTATAGAGTAGGACTTCTGAAAGTGACACTTTTACTATAGAAACAACCACAGTCTCTAAGGTTGAGTCCAGGTCTAAAGTCTTGAGACCCAACTGTCCAGAGGAAACCCTGCAGGGGCTGAAATTGTGGCTATGGTGCTTTGTAACAACATGATGGGTGTGTGAGGCTACCTCATGAGAAACTACTGTCAAGGACAACACACATAGAGGTGAGCCATGTTCTGCCTCTAAAATTTAATATGATAGACCCAGATAATTATTTGTTTGTTGTAATTTTGATATTCTGGATGCTTAAGATAAATAGTCATCCCTCAGTATTTAAGAAGGATTGATTCCAGGATATCTCTTTCCTCCCTTGCAGATACCAAAAGCCAAGAATGTGCAAGTCCTTTATATATAAAATGGTGTAGTATTTGCACAGAATCTATGTACATCCTCCCATACATTTCAAGTCATTACTAGAGAACTTTTATAATGCCCACTACAATGTAAATACTATCTGAATAGTTGTTATATTATTTAGGGATTAATGACAAGAAAAAAATGTCTGTGCCTGTTCAGTGTGGGGGTCCATCCCTGAGATATTTGAAAAGCCTCTACTAGGCTTTGGAGCCAAGGAGATTTTGGTCTGGCATTGCAAGTCATTTTGTGGCTTCTCCCACAAAGCATTTGACCTCAATCTTCACTTGGCTAGAGAGGCTGCTCTGTAGCTCCAGACTTGGGCATTACCCATTGGGCTTGGACAGCCCTCCTACTACTTTATTTGGCAAAAGAACATTCCATGGAAAACCTTTGAAGCTGCCTTGTATAAATAAAGCAAATGCGGGCTTTTCTCTCTCTCCTTCCAGTGTGGAAGCAGGACCCCTAAGGTCACAAAGCTGACCCATGCCTGCTTTGTGAGAACTACTCTCTGTGTTGTGTGATTTTTCACAGTATTTCTCAGCCAGCACTCTCCATGCAGAGGAAGCCCAAATTTCATAGCCTGCGCCAGAATGCGGGCGAGACTTCAATACAGATGCAAATTTAAGAAATATTTTCTATCCATTGTTCGTTGGTGAGCCTAGGTGCCCTTTATCCTAGCTCATCAGCACCCTCATCCATGCCCAGAAAATTTCATGGCCTCCTATAGGAAAAGCTTGGGAATTATCACCATTCAGAGCCAACCTGAACATAAAGGAGCTTTGGTGAATAGCTTGAAGACAGAGCCCACCATGTCCCTCACCCTCTGCTGAATTCATTATTTAGTTGAGGCAAGGGGACTCCACATCTTCCTCAGTTAAGTTGCAACCCCAGCATGGAACTCTTCCTGGGAGTTTAGACATGCTCAGTTTAACTCAGAAGGAATAAGAAGTAAGAGATAAAATTTTGAGTTCAGTCTAAATTTGAAGGGGGTGGAGGGCTGTGGGATTTTGTGTATGTGGGCAGAGTAAGGAAGTTAAGAAGACTTGGATGCAGGTAGACCAGCCATCTTCTGTTCCCAATATCAACACCAGTCTCTAGGAACCCTGTGTGAGGAGTGTCCTAGAAAAGGAGTACTGGAGGCATGCCCTTCACCCTCAATTGTGCTTCTGTAGGGAGACCATGTGAAGAATACAGTCATCCCTTTTAATCTGTGAGCCACTGGATCCTGGACCTCTTGCAGATACCAAAATCTGCAGATGCTCAAGTCCCTTATATAAAATGGTATAGTATTTGCATATAACCTAAACACATCCTCTTGCATAATTTAAATCATCTCTCAATGACTTATAATACCTAACATGATGTAAATGTTCCATAAATTGCTGTGATAGTGTATTATTTAGGTAATGATGACAAGAACAAAATCTGTGTGCAGACACACTAAGTTTTAGGAAAATTTAGACTGGTGGCTCGTTATGTATGGTACAGAACCTGCAGCTATGGAGGGCTGCTGATAACAGTTCATGCTGAACTCTTCCAAATCCTTCCATTTTCCTCCAGCCTCACCCCCCCAGACCCCTTGCACTGAGTCCCTATAGGCAGCTGCCAACACCGTCAAGCAGCCAGGACTGGCACCTCCAGAGAGCATTCTACAGGCGTCTCTGAAAGTTTTTCAAGAAACCTATCCTATAGAGGAACCTTTCCCATGATTTTCAGTAATTCAAAATTCAGTTCACCATTAGTGTTGTTGATGTGTCTGGCAGAGGCAAAAATCCCTTTACCAATGGCATTGCAATGTTTATATCACAGTGGATGATATTTTCATACTCAGAAGAAATAGATCATTTGCAACAGTGTTTCAGGTTGTCTCTTAACTTTACCCTCACTGAGGCATCAGCCAGAGCTGGTTGTATGGCTGACACACAACAGAGTATAGACTTAGAACCTGTTATATGGACCATGCCCAGCAGAGTGTAAAGAGAGAGTTAATGGTTTGACTACCATATGACCCAGCTATCTCAAAGTATTTTCCCAACGGATCTAAAATTGGTGTAGTACTGTGATAAAGCCACCTCAATGTTTATAGCAATACAATTCATAATAGCAAAATTATGGAATCAACATAGATGCCCACCAAAAGATGAATGATTTGAGAAATTGTGTGTGTGGTGTGTATATATGTGTATATATACATACAAATGTGTGTATTCTATTCAACAATAGAAAAGAATGAAATCATCATACTAAATGAAATAAGCCAAATTCAGAAACTCAAAGGTCAAATGTTTTCTCCCATATGTGGAAACTAGAGTAAAATAAAGGAAAATGGTAGGAAAGGATAGGATGACCTAAAGAACCGATCAAATATAAACTAATAGACAAGCAAAAGAAAGTCTAGCGGAGTAGAAGGAGGAGAATGGGAGAGGAGAGGGAGAACAGGAGGGAAAGGACAGGGGATCATGAACCAAAATCAATCTCCATGCATGTGTGAGTTTATCCAGATGAATCCATTCATTATGTGTAACTATAAAGCTCTAATAAAAAATAAAATAAAAAAGAGAACTAATGATTCAAAATCTACTTTTACTATTTCAACACTAGACTTTGAAATTTAAGTCTGAAATAATAGTGTGAGATGAAAACATTTGAATTTCTTAAGTCAGGGCCTGAGAAACAATATGCATTCATTTTGAGTCTAATTTTCTTTCCCTGAAAAATGGATGAAATTTTCTTGGACTGGGAGAAAGGTGAAAGAATGTCCAAGGAGAAAGGAGAGGACAAAGAGCTAAGAGAGTAAGAGAGGGACACAGAGCTCTCTATACCATGCTGCAAAACCAGTAGGGAAGACAAATGGGAATGGCCAGAAAAGCCAGGCAGAACCACAAGTGGAGGGGACTTATCTAGGTACCTTCCCCAAACATCACTTGCTGTCCAATCACTTGGGCTGATGGACATAAGTAGTATTACTGAATTCCCTCCCATCAGGAAACACTAAAATAATTCCCCATTGCCAGGACTAGACATCTGAGTGCCCTGAAGCTTCCTGTAGCCCAGGTTTCAGTCAGTGAGCTCCTTCCTGATTTCTAAGAACAGCTCAAAATATCTGGGAGGTTGTTGGGCTGGAAGAGCCCTGCAGTTAGAAAGGAGAAGTGACTGGTAGCACCCCGCCCACGGACAGCCACCCAGGATGTTGCATCCGCAGGGAGGACAGGCAGAAGGTGATGGGGAATGAAAGCCTATATCCACCCATTACCAAGGATATGGCACCAAGGAACCATCCAGAACAGCCACAACTGGGATAAAGATGGGAGGAGGCAGTTGATAGAGGGAAACCTCAATTGCCTGGAATTTCTTTTCCGCCATAAGTGGAAGGGATATTAAAAATAATTTGTGTTGTATAAACATGAAGGAATATTTCATACAAACTGAGATTCATGCCCTACTACTTTTTAAAAATTATTCTTAAGAGTGAATTTTCAGCACATAAAAGCAGTGATGTTATTGGGAATAAACTTTATTGCCAGTGCTTTAAAGTGTCAACAGATATAATCCCACCTGTAGTTAGAAAATTATAAAAATCATTGAGTGGGTATTTTACTGCTATGGAAACTGTAAAAAAGGCACATAAAATTGCCAAAGTTGTTTTTTTTATTTCTATGGCAAAAACATAAATGAAAGTAAAAAATCCATTAGACTTTCAAATCACAATAATAATGTTGACAGTGATTTTCTTCTGCTCCACCTATAAAACCCCAAGTAAGAAATGATTTCAACTGTAGAAAGAAGGTGATGACAATTCACCCCACTTAATGTGGAGCCTTAAATGAGTGGGGATGGGAAAGAGAAAGTTCCTCTCTCCCTAGCAGAAGGAATGCTGGGATGTTACCTTTTGCACATGGACGTCAGCAGAGACAAACCAACTTTTCAGATAAGAACTGGGTTAGATCAAAGCTACCTACCCTTATGCAAGAAGGAATCTCTCTGGAAAGCCCACATATCACTAGCAAATAATGAAAATGCAGTAAGTACATGAATTAAATGACAGAGGTGTACCAGGAGTATTTCACATTACTCCTGCAATGTCTCCTGTGGGCAGGCCTGCATCAGGCCTCATTTATTTCCTGATTTCACACAGTGGGGCATGGTGATGCTTCAGATCCTCAGGGATCACTGTCATTTTCATTGCCCTGATACCTTAAAATTTTATACAAACTCACACCCTACTGACATAGCCCGGGTCACTATCTGTGGCTTGGATCTGGGTGTAAGAACAGGGATGTCTGAACCCTCTTGGCTTCTGCCATTGAAATGAAATTCCTTGCCTCTCCAAAATTAACCTCTGGTAGAGTGTCTATCTCATTCTGCTCAGGCTGCCATAACAGAGTACCATAGATTGGTTTGCTTAAAAAGCGGGCATTTATTTCTCCAAGTTTTGGAGGTTGGGAGTCTAAAATTAGGGTGTAAGCATGGCAGGCTTCGGATCAGGGCCCACTTCTGGGTTGTAAATGGTCATCTTCTTGAGGTGTTCTTGCATGTCAGAGAGAGAATAAGAGAAATATTTCTGGTATCTTGTCTTTTAAGGACACATCACACATCCTCTCATGGATACCCTATATTCTCATGACAACAATTATGCATGATTACAGCCCAAAGGCCTCACCTTCTAAGACCATCACATTAAGGATGAGAGTATCAACATGTAAATTCATGTGGGGAGGGAGAGAGTTACCGTTTCCTCTGTAACAGTTGCAAATGTAGGAAAGGGTTTCAGTTGCTCAGCAGCCACAAAGCAAACAGTAAAGACTGCAATCCTCCCTTATCACAGCTGGGGAAGGTTATTTGACTCTAGAGGCCAAAATCTCATCTGGCTCATACTTCTTCTTGGGAGGGCTAGGAGCATTAGAAACATTGGGAATGTTGAGTGTTGGGAATGTCAGGAGTGTTAGGAGTGTGGGGATGCTGGGAACATCTGAGTTATGGGGGTGTGGGATATTGGGAGTGTTGGGAATGCTGGAAGTGTTGAGAGTGTCAAGAATGTGAACTAATTTTCACAGAGGGTTCACATTTCCCATCAGAGGCAGCACTTCTGCCACTAGGAAATACTTGTAAAGCCAAAGAGGTACCAGTTATAGGCTTCCATCTATCCCTGGCTCCTGTATCTCCTATGTGACTGAGACTGTGGTTACAAGTGGGTACTTCCCATTTCCTGACATGCCATGTGCATGCACCCTCTGTGCTTTGGTATGCCTTGGTCCTTCCATGTTGTGTTCTTAGCAGTCACTCTGAAGCACCCATTCCAATCTTCTCGCCTTCCTCAGTCCAGTAGGCAGTAAGAGTATCATCGAGTCTAACAACTTACTTTGTTCTTCTTCTTTAAACTTTTATGATAATTGTAATTCCTTTTCGATGGCACTCTGACTTCCTTAAGAGTTGGGCATTGGTTTTATGCCTCATCCCACAGCAAATGCTGTGGTCCCCACCTGTGCCAAAGCTACTGGCTGAACGAACACACCTGAGGCTGTTGGCCTGAGCACTGCTGTTCTGATGTTGGAACTGCATTTGGACCCACACTCAGGACAGGCCAGCAATGGCAGAATGTGAGGACCTAGAAGCAGCCCTCAACCAGAAAAGCTGAAGGGGAGTTAGTGGGTGAAAACCCAGCCTCCCCATCCTCTGAGCACGTTCATAACCTCATCTCAGAGTTGGCCTCAGGAAGCTCCAACTCACACATGTCCCCAGAGCCTGGCTCAATTCCTGACTTCTATTAGGTCCTTAATAAATGTTCAATGAATAAAATCAGCTCTAAAGTTTATCAGAAATTCATTTATTTATTCATGTATGCAATGAACATTTCTGGAGGACCTATCAGACTTTAGACACTATGCTAGATGCAACATAATATATGTGAATCATCATTTTAAGGAATCTAAAACTTAACATAGTAGATAATACATGCAAATAAATAATTTTATCATCATTATTTGCTTTGTTGTAACCAATGACCCCCCCCCCCAAAATTGAGAAGCATAGAATGATTTACATTTATTATCTCAGTTTCTCTGGGACAGGATCTGGGTGAGGCTTAGCTGGGAGCCCTAGCTCATGGGCTCCTGTGGGGCTGTAGTGGGGCTGTCAGCTATTGCTGCATCATATTGAGGCTGGATATAGCTGGGGGTCCATATCCAAGGCAGCCACTGTTAGAAGGAAGTTGTCCTATTCTGTTTTGTGCTGCTATAATAGAATCCCTGTGACTAAATAGTATATTTATTCTTTCATAGTTCTGGAGTCTGGGTAGTTCAATATCAAGGCACTATCATCGGGTCTGGGCCTTTTTACCATGTCCTCACATGGCAGAAGGCTGAAGGGCAAGAGAAAAAGAAGTGCAAGTCCTTACATAATACAAGAGCAGAAGAATGAAAAACTACTCTCAAAAACCTTTTTAACAGCAGCACTAATCCTTTCATTAGGTTCCACTTCCCAACACTGTTGCATTAGAAATTAAATTTACAACATATAAATTTTGGAGAGGCCAAACACATTCAAACCACAGAAGATGCTTAGTTTTTCCATGGACCTCTCTATAGTCTGCACACATTTTCCAATAAGGATTTCAAGTAGCTGGAAAAGAAATTTCTCTCTCTCAGCTCTCATCTTTGTTCAGTCATCCTCTTGGTACACTTAATTCAACAAGCACAATAAGCAGAATTTCAGATTTTTCCCTAGATGGTCACTAACTGGGAGGACAAAATTCTCTACATATGGTGAAGAGCACATTAGATTTATGAACTCCACCTAAGCCCTCC
Source organism: Marmota marmota marmota (assembly GCF_001458135.2). Lineage (NCBI taxonomy): Eukaryota > Metazoa > Chordata > Mammalia > Rodentia > Sciuridae > Marmota > Marmota marmota. The sequence continues at coordinate 20,876,983 of NW_026000196.1, forward strand.
TTTTCTGGGAAAGTTGGGAATGTTCCAAAGAGCCAGGAAGGAGCCTCCTGATGCCTTGTTTTTGCTGTGGCAGCTCTGAACCCAGAACTTGGCTAATCACCTGGGCAGTGAACATGTAGGAGTAGATGAGAGCCTTGCTACTGGCTCAGTCACCTGCTAGCTCTGTGACTTTGAGGTTATTTAGCCTCTCCATGCCTCAGTTTCCTTATGAGCAGACTGCCTCTGTGGCAAACAGACAACATCAGACATCCCTTGATCAGGTTCTGAATCACCGAGTATTAAAGCTCCTTGACTTATAATGGATTATCCAAAGTATTCATCAGAAGTTGAAAACATCTCAAGTCAAAAATGCATATAAGATACCTGATCTACAGAACAACATAGGTTAGCAATACACTGCCCTGTGGAGTGTGAGCTGTCTTCCCTCATGGCCTCATGGCTGACGAGGAGATGTACCTTGCTGCTGCCCAGCACCACAAGAGAGAACTGGACTGCAATACTAGCCAGGGAAAAGGTCAGAATCCAAAATTCAAAATATGGTTTCTATTCAATGCATTTTGCTATCACAACATCCTATAGCTGAAAATTAGAAAGTTGAATCATCAGGAGTTAGAGTCTGTAATGTCTTGGTATACAGACATGATAATATAAGTTATGATTATTCTTGGTGAAGACCTTTTAATTGTGGAGGTAAAATTCATTTGCAGAAATTAGAGATAGAAAAATGCAAAGGGATGAGCAGGCAGTGCTAAGCCCCACTCTAGTGTTGTTTGGACCATAGGGACCTCATCACAGTGGGATTAGAGACTGAGCTACAGGTTGGGCTGGAAACTTTTTTTTGTTCTACCCTCAGATAGAGTGGGGGGGGGCTGCGTTTTTCAGATGACAGGGATATCCCAGAATGTTGGGGTCACCTCCTATAGTGCCACACTGGCTCCTGTTGTTTCTCTTTTAGGCTTGCATTGAATGGGTCATGACTCAGCTTGGTAAATATTTACTCATGTCCAAAGTACTTGCCAGGTATTTTTCTTGGCATTGAAGGGCACACAAAGGTGCTTCAATGATTGAGCTCTCTAGTAGAGGAGGTGGTAGAGGAAGTACACACAACAGTGTGCGGGCTCTCATCTACAGAAGTGATTAAGTGGAGGACAATGCCCCTTAGGATTAGAAGATGATTTAGTGGATGAGGCACTTATCCTGAATTTTGGCCATGGTGGAGGGATGTTTCAGGGACAGGGACAGAAAGGATAGTGAGAGAAGGGAGTTCGCTGGGGCTGTCAAATCTGCTTTTGCAAGGAGAAAAGCTGTAGTAACCATCATCAGGGAAGCTCCCTTGGTGCTCAGCAAGATTCTGGTGCTCAGGAGTGTTGTCCTTGAAGCTACAAAGAACAAAACCAAACAAACAAAACTATCCAAATCAGTGGGATTCTAGGAATCAGATGTCCAACCTCTTTGGGGTGGGGACTGGGGATGGATGAACATCAAGGCTATCTGAGTTGAGTGGTGGCAGAGCTGAAGAAGTCCATGTATCTAGGGAATAGGGAAGGAAAGACAACAGAAAGGAGATCAGAGAGCTAGTAGTCCAAGAGCAGGAGCCAGGGGCCACAGACCTCTTGCACTGGCTTTGTGGTGTGTGGGTGGCAGGCATGGAGGACCAAAGGGGATCCTGACTGGCCATAGGTTGGGTGTGTCTAGAGAGAAAAAATAGGGAAGGCAAGGGAAGGCTTGAGACCACAAAGGTGGCCTAGGTGGGACAAGAGGGGTATGATGTTGATGCTCCAACATCACCATGTGGGTAAGACACTGAGAGTAGAATATGACTGATGTGGTCCATTTTCTGATGCTATAACTGAACACACAGCTATCTTTCTTCCTCTTCTTTTAAAGCACTAACATCATCATGGGGGCCTCACCCTTGGGACATATGTAATCCTAATTACCTCCCAAATGCCCATTACCTCCAACTACCATATGAATTTGGGGATTAAGTTTCCATCACAGAAAATTTAGGGAGGCACTTTCAAACCCTAGCAGGGACTGTGGCCAGGAGGATGATGGGACAGGACAAACAGGAGCAGCATCCTGAGCACCAATCACAGGGCACTCTTCTTAGTTGTTCTTCTTCCCCAGCTGGTAAAATCCCTGCTCCATCCTTTCTCCAGTGGCTCCTGCTGACCCCTGTGCTTGGGAGCTATAGCTACACTGTTTCCTTCTTACAGTTCTTTCCTTGCTCTGAGCAGCTGCAGGGTGTGGCTCTCTGCACACAAAATGCAGGCAGCATCTGACTGACCCTGCAGCAACCCCAAAGCAGATGCTTGCCCCCAGCTGGGGCCCCTTTCCTCTGGGCCTTGGGCTGTTGGGAGGCCAGGGCTGTGTGTAAGCAACATCATTTGGCTCAAGCTGATCAGAATCTGGTTTAATTCCTGATAGCATGTGAATTTGTAATGTCCTCTGACAGGGGTTCCCACCGCACCCATTCCTTCTCGGTGAGTATCATTTCCCAGACAACTAAAAGGCAGAGAGGCTGAACTTCTAGTCCCCAATTTTCCAGCTCAGGATGTTTACCTGAATCCAAACACTGACATTGTGTAACATTCCTGTTTGCCCATGTGCTGAGGTCTTGGACTTGGAAAAGGGGACCACTAATGATACATTTCTTGAAAGCCAGATCCTGAAAGCTTCCAAGAGTGGGTATAGGCTGATGGAGGCTGGGATCTCACCCAACATCCACATCTATCTTTTCCTTGTTATTTTCCCCTATCTTAAGACATATATTTTATTTCAAGTTTTCTTCCTTTAGAATTATTTTTCAGATATTTTACTCTGATAGGGTGCAAGAGGCTTTCATCACTAAGCAATTTATTTTTTCTGCTTATGAAGCTGGGAATCTTGTGTCTTAGTGATTTCTTCCCTTAATAATCTTTGAATAGTTTTTTTCATGGTCATTTTATACATGATGGTGCAGATAAGACATCAGATTTCTGTCCAATTCTGTTTTCCTCTTGAGAAAACTGTTCTTTCTTCTTCACAACAAGGTTGGTTTTCTTTTCATTCTTTGGATTCAGGAGTTCAACCAGAATGCATCTGGGAATTGTTTTGTTTTATTTCATTCATCTTATCTGTTTGTGAAACCTTTTGATTTTAAGAATTGAGTCTTTCACTTTCAAAAAGTTCATTTTTAAAATTCTCTCTCTCTCTCTCTCTTTTTTTCTTCCTGGGAAACATTTAATTTCATGCCAGGTGTCTTGCATCTCTGCTCTAAAGTCTCTTATCTTTTAAATTGTGATTTAGGCATCTTATCTTTTTGCAAGTTTATTTTTAGTTAACCAATAAGAATTCTATTTATTTATGGGCTACAATGTGATATTTCAATATATGTATACATTGTGTTATGATTAAATCAGGGTAATTATCATACCTACCTCCTCAAGCATTTATTATTTCTTTCATTCATTTGTTCTCTCAACAGAAGTCATCTCTCTGTTTCCTTGGCTTGACCTCTCTATTCAAGGTACTGAGTTTCTTTGGGACATGGGTTGGAACATTTCTTTGCCTAACATGGTATAGCTTTCCTTACCATCTGTACCAGGGAGACTGTGCACTTCTCAGAGGCAGAATGAAGCATGCAATCAACTATTCAAAGAGGTCCACAATGTCTGGATCAGTGAGCTCAGAGGACTGGGGAGCCCAGGAAGGTCAGTATGGGGCTCCCTGGCCCTCTGCATGTCACTTGGGAGGAGGTATTCTCCCAGAATTTATGAAATGGAGAAACCCTGGTAGGAACATGGCTTCTTAGCAGACACTGTGGTAGCTAGTACCTATGAAGAAATTTTAAAGATATACTTTGAAAAAAATGAAATCCTTGCTTGAAAGTTACACTGCTAAATCTTACTAATTTGCCATTTTTAGAACTCAAAAATTTTTGATTTTTCTTTTCTTGTTTAAAACTATCGATAATTTTTTTTTGTACTAGAAGAAAACAAAACTGGAAACTATTAACAGGAAACTTTCAAAATAGTGTTTTTTTTCATTTGTAATTGGATACCAAGTATAACAAAGAGAGATTCAGTTATGTCAGTTTTGGAAGAGAGGTGGCAAGATATGTCACCTATTTGCAACATTTTAGATGAGAATGATTTTTTAATTGTATTTTTTTATTATCTACATATGGCATTACAATGATCTTGGTAATTCATACATTTGAATCATTGGGGTATAATTTCTCATTTTTCTAATTGTACAGATTGCAGAATCACACTGGTCATAGAGTCACCTATATACATACAGCAATCATAATGTCTATTCTATCTTCTTCTCATGTTCTTCCTCCCTATCCCATTTTGAGTCACACCCCCCCCCTTATGTCAGAGAAGACATTCGGCATTTGTTTTTTAGGGATTGGCACTCCTGATTGCAAGTGAAAACTTCTTGGATAGTATTGATTATTTTGAGCCATCTTAGCCAGGATGCTTAAAGCCACATCAAATACCACAGCATTAAGCCAGGCGCAGTGGTGCATGCCTGTAATCCCAACAGCTCTGAATCCTGAGGCAGGAAGATTGGAAGTTCAAAGCCAGCCTTAGCAATTTAACAAGACCCTGGGCAACTCAGTGAGACCGTGTCTCTAAATAAAACATAAAAAATGGGCTGGAGATGTGGCTCAGTGATAAGGGCCCCTGGGTTCAATTTCCAGTACCAAAACAAACAAACAAACAAAACCCCACAAACAAACAAACCAACAACACAGCATTAGCTGCTTCCCTTACCTTGGTAGCTGGTCCAGGGATTGGTACATAACCAAAATTAGGCAGTAAGAATCATTGCCAGCTCTCCCTATAGCCATCAGGAAAATCAGTCCTTCTGCCACTGGGAACCAGAATTATCAGGAAGGAAAATGTCCAGTTTTAGGTTCCTCTGGCCATCTCCTCTGCCTCAAGTCATCATGGAGTTATGAAAGACCTTCCAAAAAGTAAGGCTAACATAGAGGAGATGAGAACAAGATGGAATCCTGACAACACCATTGTGCTAGATAGTAGCTAGCAATGAGCAGTGAAATGCAGGCAAGGTCGCAAGTGTTCTTTAAATTACTTTAGGGTCTTCTTTAATCTATTTCAAAATAGACAAAGCAAAGGGTGGTAGTTAATTTATAGAAAATAAACAGAAGCAAAGGAGATAATGGGAAAATACGCCAAAAGAAAAGGATTAATGGGACTAACTCTTGACAGGGTCCATTGATGTTGATGTGAAGCTAGGAATTATGGCTAGAGGTGTTTCCACTTGTCTGGGAAGGAAGATTCCTATAGTAGGGCAAGTGTACTATGGTCACTTCTGACCAACTATTGACCCCAGTGCCCTCATTAACATAGGATTGACTTGTAGAGGAAGCCCCCCTAAATGGGATGCTACCATGAGAGTTCCAGAGTTGAACACCTGATTGGCAAAGAGTACAGAAGGTGGTCCCCAGTTCTCCTGGTAAATACCGCACTAATAAACAGTAAAGTAATAAATTTGGAGACAGCATTGTCTCCTTTGTTGTTCTCTACTCAGAGATGGCCCCTCTCTCTCTTGAGAGTGAGTGCTTTCTGCTTAAGCTTCATTTTGCTTTTACTTTACTTATACCTGTAATAAAGTTCCCTTACCTGGCTTTTTGTGTCTGACTTTAAATCTTCTTTCGTGAGAATACAAGAACAGAGGTTTGGAGTTTCAACTCCCTGCTTTCCCATCACAATTGGATCTGCCCTGACTCCTGGATCTCTCAGATTTAATAACCAATATCCTTTCTCGACTCAAGTTAGTTTCCTCTCAATTTTTTTTCACACAAGAATCCAGGCTATTATAATGCAAGCTCAGGTGCACACACACACACACATGCTCACTAACAACACATCCTACTACAGTAGCTCCTCTTATTTATGGTTTTATTTTCTATGGTTTTTGGTTTTCTGAGGTCAACTGTGGCCCCAAAATATTAAACGAAATACTCCAGAAATAACTACAATCTTTAAGTTTAAGTACATTTCATTGCAGCAAATATTTATTCTTATAATCTTACTGTGATTAATTTATAAATTAAGATTTTTCTTTGTAATTTTATACATACAGGAAAAAAACAGAACATGTAAGATTTTGTACTATTTGTGGTTTCAGGTACCTAAGGGGGAACTATGGTAACTCATTACATATGTATTATTTAAATCCATAGAATGATCATAGAGCAGTGCTAGATGAAGAGGTGCAAAAAATTGTAAGATCTACCATTTCCTTTAAAATAAGTTTTTTCTTCTTTATGAAACAAGATATAATGCAGGTTACACAATAAAAAATTCAAATAGCAGATCAATATGGAAGAGGAGATTAGTGCCAGAATGTAAGCCTTCAAGACCTTTCCATTTGGGTTTAAGATGAAAATAGTGACTAGTTTCATTGAGTAAAATCAAAGGTCATTTTTCATTTCAAGTACTTAACAGAGATATAAAATATCCAGCATCAGTCCTCATATGCTCTCATTTTCTGCAAAGGGAACTGAAGTTCAGGATAGAAAATTCCCCAGGGAATGTCCAAAGTAAATTGTTAGCAGATCTGGAACTTGCTTGTTTTCTTATTTCTGACAGAATGTTGTGTCACTATTTTGCATTTTGTTGGTATGGATTTAATCAAAGGATCTGCTATGAACCTGATGAAACCACTGCTAAAATTAATATCAGATTAACATCATCATTATGATCATTAACATCAAATTATTGCTAAGTACTATATTATCCAAATAGAAGTCTAATTTCTGCTTTACTAAGGTACAGGACATTAAATTGAATATGGTCATTGTGTTTGTTTGCAAGGACAGCCATGACTACAGATTGGATGCCTTAAACAACAGAAGCTTACTGTCTCACAACTCAGGAGACAGAAAGTCTGAGATAAAGATGTCCACAGGGTAGATTTCTTTGGCAACCTCTCTTTTGCCTGAAGATGGCTGTCTTTCCTGTGTCCTTACATGGTCTTCTTCTGAGTGTGCTCATGTCTTAATCTCCTCTTTTTATTAGGGCACATCATGTTGGCTTAGAGCTCATCCTAATGACTTCATTTTAACTTAATTCCCTCTTTAAAGGCCATATCTCTAAACACAGTGACATTCCTGAGTTAGTAGGTCTTAAGATTTTAATATATAAGTGGAATAAGGGGCATAATTCAGCCCATAACAGTCATTTAAAAATTTCAAAATAATATAGAAAATAATACAGTCATTACCAGAAAAAAATTGACTCTAAATTGAAGGAAAACATATGAATGACATCACATTGGGCCTGTGTATTATACTTCATATGCTGAGGACATTGTCTCTTTATCTCCTCTCACTTGGTTTTATTGTTGTCAAGGAAATAGTAATTTATATGAAAATGTAAATAAACTAATATGCATATTGTACTAATACATGACAAATTAATTATATATAATTTATATACATTAATCATGTATTTGGATATTTAAACACTCTATGTCCCCAAATGTCACAGTTAACGGTGAGCATACAGTTGATGCTGAGCAAAACACTTAGCTTTTATGAGACTTTCTGAACCCTGTTCTATGTTTGTAAAATGAGAACATTATCTATCTTCTTGTGAAAAAGAGCAGTGGTAGCCAGGCGTGGTGGCACAGGCCTGTAATCCCAGTGGCTTGGGAGGCAGAGGCAGGATTATTGCAAGTTCAGCCTCAGCAATTTAGTAAGGCTTTTAGAAACTTAGCAAGACCCTGTCTCAAAAAAATTAAATTAGAAAGAGGGAGGCCTGGGAATGTGGTTCTGTGGTTAAGCTCCCCTGTGTTCAATCCCTAGTACTAAAAAGTTAAAAAAGAAGAGGAGTGGTGACAGTGATGGATGTGTCATGGGGTTGCAAACTATAAAATACACATCACATAATAATGATAGTTTTCCTATCCAGTGAGTACTGATGTGAATGCTGTAACAATGCCAGGGTTCCCTCGCTGCATGGCTCCATTCATTGCAAAGGAATCCCTACAGGTAAGACTAACAGGTAGCATAAAATTTCTATAAAGAAAAAGTACATCTTGATTTAAATTGGGGGAAAATCTCATCTAGCCCGTGACCCATATAAAACAATTATAATTCATTTATGTTTTATTTGTATGTTCCTATGAAGTATTGCCGGAAATGTTTATTGCACAATGATGGGAGTAACCCAAAGTAGTTTGAGGGGATGGGGTGCAAATCAGAAGCTAGAGATTGGCTGGAAAAAAAATAGAGTGAGAGGGTATTTCAGCAAGAATTGGTATTTCTTTGACAGACCACAGACAAGTGCTTCCAAGCCTGGATGTCTTCTTCCCTGAGGAAGTTTCAACAAAAGGTGCTCCAAATCTATTTGCCAACAGTGACACCAAATATATTAACTTTTAACAGAGAATGGAGAGGAAGAATATAAGATTTAAAGGGCTACCAAAATGGAGATTGCTAAAAAAAATGTATAAGAGGTTCCCATTATTGCATTATTTAATTATGATATGAATGTAATTGAGGTCTGCATTGAACATGCACTGAGGAAATCCATTTCTTGTGCTGCTTTTAGTCCTGAAATTGCAGTTTCTATGCCAGGACAAGACCATTGAGCTCACAGTGTTTATACAGTTTACAGGATATCTCTGTTTCCCAGCAGCCACTTTGTGTCAGCTTGAAGAAAAGTTTAACTGGGAAGATACCCAAAGATCAGCAGAAAAGGCTCTATTTTTCAGAGCTGATGAATTCTGATCTGAAAGTGGAAGCTGTTTGACCATGACTGGCTCACCCTGGATCCATAGGTTGGGTAACAAAATACCCACAGATCACCTTTTGTGCACCAGGCACGGGGCTAGATGTCTGATGATAGCAACACGTGGGTGACTACACATCCAAAGTGCATTTTTATACAGTCGAATAAAATGTTTGCAGGATATGCAATGGGATGATGAGCAGCCCTGGGAGAGACCTGTTGGATTGGCAGGTCACAGGTAAATAGACCACAAGGGACAGTGATGTCAGGCAAGGAGGAAAAGGCAGCATCAGTGTGAGAATAGATGGACATGGAAACTGCTGAATAAGCTTGGAAACAATAATGTTGGGAATGAAGTGGGGTTGAGGTGCAGAGGAAGAAGGGATCCAATGTAAAAGATGGAAGATGCCAGGCCCAGTCCTATGGACTTCCTATCAAGGATGGGGAACAGAGTAAGCTATTCAGATCATGTTAGTTAACCAAACAAAAACTGCTGCAGACACTACCTACAGCTGCTACTTTTCATTGGTGCTACTTAGTCGAATGTAATTAGTGTTACAATGTTACTACTTTGTGTTTAAATAAAAAAGCAGTAACTAATTTAAATAAATGCTATTTAGTATATTATATGTAAATACATATTTTCCTATAAACACACATGGAAATACATGTACATAATTTTTTAAGTATTCAAAAATATTTTATTTTGCCAGCACAGTGGCACATGCCTATAATCCCACTGGCTTGGAGGCTGAGACAGGAGGATTGGGAGTTCAAAGCCAGCCTCAGCAACAGTGAGGCCCTAAGCAATTCAGTCAGACCTTGTCTCTAAATAAAAATACAAAAAAGGTCTGGGAATGTGCCTCAGTGGTTAAGTGCCCCTGAATTCAATCCCCAGTAGCAAAAAAAAAGAAAATTTTATTTTGCTCATAGATATTTTATAAAGCAGTCATAAAACAAAAGATGAAAAATAGCATTCACCAGTTAACATTCACAACCTGTCCCAGAACCCCTCCTGTACTCTCTTCTTGGTGGAGTTGATTAGAAAATGCATGGACCACACTGTTGCGGGAAAGGAGAGAAGGAAGGTAAGCTTTCCTAAGCACCACTACCTGTGGCCAAAAAAGAAGTATTTCCCCCCCCCCCCCCAAATTTGGGAAATATATTTGCTACATTGTCTTGCATTTGAGTGAAGTACTAAATGAATTGCTTTTCTATCAATTTCTTCTCTCAAGAGTTTTCTCCTGCAATGTGAGGCTTGGACACAGCAAGTTTAGAGACAGAACTTCTGGGGGCTGGATGAGATAAAGGTCTCTAGAGGGACACACTGTGAAGACAGCCAACTGTGAAACCTCAAGGAGTTCTAACAGTATCACTTGTCTTGAGAAAGGCTTAAGCCCTGCACCCCCAAAATGCTAATACTCCAAGGCTGTATGTATGTTTAGTTTCTCCTGGTAGAGAACTTCAAAAGAAGATTTATTTAGGGAAATCTTTCCCATATGAATGATTTCCTTCTGCTATGGAGAAACAAATATCAAATTCAGCCTAATGAAACTGCATTAAGGAAACAAAACAAGGGGGAAAAGGAAAACCCAGGATGGAGAATAGGTTAGGGGTCTGGGCTTCTTGGAAGCAAACAGGGGAGCCAGTCCCTTTCTTTAAGTGGTATGTATCTGGCACTTGCTTTACCTCATCCTCTTAGTGAGATCTGAAGGAATAAAAGGGTGATTTCATGCTAATAGGTTTGAACAGAAGTGCATTATCTAGAATAGCATTTTCCTCAGGTAGGCTCTGGGTATTTCTCTTTGCAGTCAGTTCATTTATATTTTAAACATCTGCAAGATTATAGTGAAATGAACTCCCTCTTAATCATCACTATAGAGAATGAATAAATACATGCATTTATCTTGCACACGGTAATTGGCTGTGAAGCATTCTGTGATCCTTTCATTAGGTTGATGAGATCCAAAAATAGATGCCAAGTATGTTTATTGGAAACAAATAGATCCACCTGAGGTGTAAAAAAATTCCAGTAAATGCAGCAGTTTGAAGAGACTGATGTGCGTGTGTGTGGGTGTGTGCACACTCATGTGAGTTTGGGAGGGGGTGTGCTGCAGGAAGGAAAGGAGCATGAACTAGTTTATTCTTACACCTGCCTTACATTCTTCTTTGGAATAAAGACACAAACAGTGTAATTTTCCCTCTTTGATATAATCCTTGAGAAGATCTCTCCATCCTTCCTTCTAATGTTCTGGTTTGGAATTGGGCTGAGTAGATCTAGTCTTTCTCTTTTATGACCTGCCCTAGGGACAGCACTGTTTGTCATATAATCAGTGCTACATTACTATATCTCCTCTTTCTGTGCAGTCACAGGTTAGAATTCCATTAATTATCATTGTGTTTTCAGAGCTCTGACTTAGGTCCTAATAAGAATTGCCAGTGTGATTGGCAGAACTTTGGTTCCTGTGGCTTCCACCCCCACCCTACTTTGTTTCCTATGGTGAGGAAGAAAAAAAAAGAGGAAGAAGAAGTAGCTGAGATCTCACATCCCCCTTGAGGGCACACCCCCAATGACCTAAAGACCTCCGCTAGGCTCTTAGAAGTTCTACCAAAGGCACCAAGCTAGGGGCCAAGTCTTCAACACACGGGCTTTAGGAGGACATTCCAGATCCAAACTATAACAGCATTCTTTGTGGATAAGAGGAAACTACTATGACATGACAGTCAAGGAATTGATATTGATATAATTCATAGATCTTATCTAGTATCATCAGTTTTAATATCTACTCATTTTTGTAAGTTTAAGCTTTTTATGTGTAGATTTATGGATTGACCTCTTCAATCAGACCAGTTCCATCATTTTCCCCTTTTTTTAAAAAAATATTACTCAGTTCCACCCGGCCCATGCTGATCTTGCATTAATAATCCTTACAAACACTAACTGGTTGGAGTGATTATAAATGGTATTGTGTTTTTAATTTTGGTTTCTACATATTCATATTTACTATAGAGAAATATGATTGATATTATTGTGTTGATATTGTGTTCTGAAACATTGTTGCACTTACTAGCTCTAGGCATTAATTTTTGTATATTATTTACTGTATCCTGTAAAGACATTCATGTCTCCTGAATTAACTGGCTCATTTTGACCATGGTTTTTGTATATTTTATGGTAGCAATAAGATCCCTCCTTTAAATAGAAATGGGGATCTGAGGTTCAGATTTCTCAGTTTTCTTGCTCATTCTCCAGCTTCCCAGGACTTGGGGAGAACTCTGTTTTGCTTACCCTTAGCTGTCTGCCCAGAAGGATCTCTGTCCCTCTTTCTCTGTTTCTCTCTCTTCACTTTTTATCCTGTTCCCAGCCTTTCATGCCCCACTCTGTACTTGAAATCAAATATCTGAGAAGAGAATTTGCAGGGTGTGTAGATCAATCAGCTTTGGGGGCTTTTCTGGATTTGGATCCTTACAGGCTTACTTGACTTCACTGCCAATTCTTGCTTGCTTTTGGAAAGGTTTTTCTTTTTTACTCTGTGCTCCAGAGATGAAAGCAGCTGCAGGTCTCTTATTAACTCGGAAGGGATCATCCTGACCTGGAATGTAGTGCGTTCACCACTTCTTTGCATTTTCTTTCTAATAGGTGTCACAAATGATGGTTTTGGAATAAACTAGGTTTTCCTCATTATCATACTGTGAGCAAGAGCTTCTCACAACCTTTTATTTCCTAACAAGCAGCAGAAGTCCCACTACTATTTAACCAAGAGCAGCAGTCAGTGACTTCTCTGCCACCTATAGTAGTGGAGTTCGGAAGTACTGGTTTGGTTTTCAATAAGTTTGGGAAAATATGTCACATATCCCCCATTATTTTGTCACTAACCCTACTTATCTAAGTGCTGCTTCTTGGAAAAGATTCTTATCTTCAACTCACACCATGAAATTATAGGTATTCAAGGCTGGAGTATGATACCAAATAATATTAGAACTTCATTTAAGTATTGTCTAAATTCTCATTTCTCAATCCACGAATAAGATCACAATGTTAACTGGTGTGTCTTACTTCCCAATTTTGGTTGTGCAGCACATCTTCTAGGTAAAATGCTACACTGAGCACTGTAGATATGTGGATTATTTGAGTATAAACCTTACTTTTTAACAACTGTATAAAGCAAGTACCATAATGAAGCCCATTTAAAGGTGAAGATACATTTAAAAACTTGCATAAGGTCATATAGTCAGAAAGTGTAGTGTCTAAGACAGTCTTTTATTTTGGGTCATACACAGTCTTCCTCATTTTGCCATTAGGTCCATGACCACATGATCATGCCTAATTTAACACTGTTTAGATATGTATTTAGATGTAATAAATTTAGCAAAATTATAAAAAAGAAACATGTCCTGGAAGGAAAGGTCAAATCAATCACAAAGAGAACTGTGTTTCTACTGTGTTTTATTTTATTCACTTTAATTCAGAAACCTGTTTAGATAACAATTGTTGTTACTACTATGATTATTGCAATCAGCCCTCTGTATGGGTTCTACATTCCCAGGTCCAACGAAGTGTGTCTGTAAAATATTTGAAAAATAATGGCATCTGTTCAGAACATGTACAGACTATTTTCATTATTCCCTAAACAAAACAATTATAGCAAAAATTTACTCAGCATTTATATTGTATTAGTGTAAGTAATCTAAAGATGAGTTAAAATATAGCAGGATATGCCTAGATTATATACAAATACTATGCCCTTTTATATAAAAGATCTGCATCCATGAATTTGAGGGGTTCCTGGAATAAAGCTCCTGCAGCTACCAGGGATGACTTTGTTATTCCTATTACTAAAAAAAAATTACCATTATCTCATTATATCTCCCTATATATCATTAACTAATAACCACCTTGACATTGGTATATGGTAAGATAAACTTTTTGTGAAAAAAAATATTTGCTGCCATTCCTCAGGTTGGATTACTTTCTCCACCTCACTGACATCAGGTGAGGCTGTGTAAGTTGCTCTGGCCAGGAAAAATGTGGGCATAAGTGACCATGTTCTTACAAGCCAGAGGTGGCTTCACTTTCCCTTTTTCATGTGCCATGAGCCTGGAAAAATCCCAGTGTCTGCCTCTATCTGTCTGCATTCCAGATAGATAAGAGGAGGATGTGGCAGTAGTGCTGTGGCTGATGAATGTGTAACACAGTTGGAAGTAAAGCTTGGCTGTAAGCCTACAGGATTTGTGAGATGTTTGTTATTGTAGCATGGTTTATCTCAGCCTTATGCAGATTTTCCTTCCAGGACATGTTTCTTTTTTATAATTTTACTAAATTTATTACATCTAAATACATATCTAAATTATATGATACATTGATTTTTAAAGAATGACCCAAGGGGGCTGGGGATGTGGCTCAAGCGGTAGCGTGCTCGCCTGGCATGCATGCGGCCCGGGTTCGATCCTCAGCACCACATACAAAAAACCCCAAAGATGTTGTGTCCACCGAAAACTAAAAAATAAATATTAAAAAATTCTCTCTCTTTCTCTCTCTCTCTCTCTCTCTTTTTTTTAAAAAAAAGAATGACCCAAGGACCTCCTGGAGGGGACCCATAACCCTTTTGGGATGATAGTAAGACAAAACCAATTTTAATAATACATTTTTATTTTTTAACCCTCATTTTTTTCTTGAAGGTACAGTGCAGTTTTCCAGAGATTTCAAAATGGATTATGCTGATACCCAAGGGATTTAATACTTATGTTCTTGTGTTCAATTTTAATTTTTTATATCAATAAATATAATCCAAATGAAATAGAACTTTTGGGGCCTTAAATAATTATAAAATAATTATAAAACCAATAATTTGAGAGACACTGATATAGTGCATTTTTTAGCATATTTACAATTTTCATGCAAGTAGTATCCTGTAACTTGCTTTTGAAACTCAATATTTTCTTGCTAAGGTGTACACAAAGTGATGCATGTAGATAGAGTTCTTTCCTTTAGTTTTTGTACTACTTCAAAATAGTTCTAAAAATAGGACAATATTCTTTTTTAAAGTTTCCAGAGTACATGACTTTATAAAGCATATACATTGGATCATCTTTCCAATAACTTTTATTTGCCCATGAATAGTACATAGTCATCCTCCATGTCTGTTGGTTCCACGTCTGCATATTTAAGGGGTAGGTAATCCTGAAAGTTTCAAAAGGCAAAACTTGAATTTGGTGTGCACCAGGTACAATGCTAAATCCATGCCAGTGAAGTACTATGTGGGCAAACCCTGCGTTAGCTCCCCAGCATTTCATGGATCCTGTCTCTTAATAGCACTCATTGTTTGAATATTGTTCCCCTGAGTTTCAGTCATATACTATATACTACGTAGTTAGACCTATGATGAAAACAGACATTTTTCTTGTCATTATACCCTAAACAATTCACTATAACAACAATTTATCCACCCAGAATTAATGTTGTATTAGGTATTATGAGTAATCTGGAGATGATTTAAAGTATATAGGAGGATGTGCATAGGCTCTATGCAAATAATATACCATTTTATATAAGGGACTGGATCATACATGAATTTTGGTAGTGGGGGTTCCTGGAAACCAAACTCCTCAGAACACCAAAAAATGACTGTATTTGGCTCCTGTTAAGGTTATATACTTTCCTCCTCTGCCTTCCATCCTGTTGCCAGATTTAATGACTCAATGGGCATTTTCATATTCTTTCTCCCAACCATGGCCTCTCAATTTTACAGACAAGCTCCATCTAGTCAACTCTCATTCTCTCACTGGGGATTCTATGTTCTCTCCAGAGTCAAAGCTCACTAAAAACTGGAAACCTGTAACCGGCACAGAATTTGGAGCACATGAGGCCTTTGTCCTTCTTCTACTGTAGACATCTCCAACTCCCAATGTCTTCTGAATGCCAATTGTGGGTCATGAGATTATGTGATAGACAATTCATAAGACGTTCAAAGTAGTATAACAAACTCCTATGTACTAATTCAGTTTCAAAATCAACAATGCATGGTTTTTATTGGTTTGATTCATTTCTCTACCCACTTCTGAGTTATTTTTAGTCAATTCATTGATATTATACATAATATTCAATAGTTATCACTAAAATATATAGATTCTTTTTCAAGAAAAAAAAACCCATAGTACAATCATATGCCCAAAGGAATAAAATTCCTTAATATCACTAAGTATCCAGTCACTGTTCAAACTTCCACAATTGCCTCAAATATATTTTATAGTTAGTTTGTTGCAATTAGGATCCATGAAAGGTCCAACATGACAAACATGGTGTGGCTCTGTCTCAAATCCATCAGTAGTTTTCCTCATCCATCTTTTTCATATCTTGCAATATATTTGCTAATGAAATTGGGTTGTTTTCCCTATACAGTTTCCATAGTATGCAGTTCTCTGATTGCAGCCCTTGGGTATTTAGCATATCCCTCAGTTCCTTGTATTTCCTAAGTACAGTTTACCTTTGTGGACTAAATTTAGTCTGTGTTAGATTCAGCTTCAGTATTTTGGGCAAGAATGCCAGAATGTATATTATGGTATACCTTCTATTATACACAGGAGTCCTCTATTGTCTGTCTCTTTTTTCATAAAGTTAATAATGACATGTGGATCAGGTCTTATCAGAATGATTCATGTGGTGAGCCGTTCTAATTAGACCGTGGCCGCCATTAGAAGATGGCGCCGGCTTCCACTGTGGCCTGTGATAAACAACTCCTAATATGGAGAATTGGCACGCAATCCCTTACCACCCTATGATAAAGGTCCACGTGGCAGCTTAAGATTGGTATGCTGGAGGCTTTATTAGGCTGTGCTTGGGCGCTCGGTGACGGGTCACTAGAAGATGATACATGAATCAAGGCCTGAATAAACTGCTGAAAGAAGAATCCTGTGTCGTGTTTTCCCTTGCCGGCGAGGGGTCGCGGCAATTGGTGGCCCGGACGGGGAATTATATTCCTCGAACCCAGGATCCAGAACTTTCAGCAGTCAGGGTGGTGCACCGGTAAGTTCCCAGGTAAAGTGGGAATCCGCAAGCAAATAGCGGGGCGCTCTCTCTGTAAATAAAGAGAGAGCGGAAAAAAGGACGCTCCCCTGTAAATAAGGAGAGAGCGGGGATTTGTACTTTTACTTTCATTATATCTTTGGAGACATTATGGGCACTACCTCTTCAAGCCCAATTTTGTTGGCCCTAGATGGGTTGTTACGTTCAAAAGGACTTAAGGTAAAGCAGAGCACTTTGCAGATGTTTTTGAGAGAAGCTGATATAGCAGCTCCTTGGTTTGCCTTTTCAGGGAGTCTTACGATTCCTAGCTGGGATAAGTTAGGGAAAGATCTGGATTTCGCTCATGAGCAAGGTACCTTGGAGGGTGGCGTTATACCACTTTGGAAGTTAGTTAGAGGATGTATAACAGATGGTAAATGCCACGAAGCTGTGAGTGAGGGTCAGGCTGTTCTTGAACAACTACATGAGGAAAAATCTGAAGGATCACATAGTGAAGTGGCAGAGAGTATTAAGAGTAAGAGTAGTGAGAAGGCAAAAGAGCCTGAAAATAAAAATAGGAGAAGGCTCTACCCAGACTTGACCGAATTAAAAACGCCTGAGAACACAAGCGACTCAGAGAGTTCTGAGGACCTTGATATATTGTTACAACAACTACGTAAGATAAAAATGAAAAAGAAGAAAAAGGCCTACTGTAAGAAGGGGAAGGGAGCTAATATCGGTCAACAAAACTCTGAGGAGGAGGAGGTAGAATATCTAGAAGAAGATATGGTGCCTGTTGCCCCACCCCCGTATGTGGGGGGAAGCCAAGGTTCCGGGAGATCTTTTCATGCGCAAGTTTGGAGGACAGTTAATACAGATATGGGACTTGCATACCCTGTATTTCAGGACAATAACAGGGGAAGATATCATGAGCCTTTAGACTTTAAGATAATTAAAACCTTGGCAGAATCTGTCCGGACTTATGGCGTAGATGCCGCTTTCACCCTTACTCAGGTGGAGGGACTTACTAGATTTTGCATGACTCCTTCAGATTGGGCTAGTCTAGTCCGCGCTTGTGTTTCCCCAGGGAAATACTTGGATTGGAGAGCATTTATGCTAGAGGGTGCAGTAGAGCAAGCTGCCCAAAATCATGCAGCGGGACGCCCTGCCTGGGATAAGGATATGCTTTTGGGACAAGGCAGGTTTGCTAATCAACAAACAGGATACCCCCCTGAGGTATATGAACAGATTAATAACATTTGTATCCGTGCATGGAAATCACTCCCAAATAGAGGAGAAGTGTCTGGCAATTTGACTAAAATTATACAAGGCCCCACAGAACCTTTCTCAGACTTTGTTGCCAGGATGGTGGACGCCGCAGGAAAAATCTTTGGTGACCCTGATAGAGCAATGCCCTTGATTAAACAACTTGTCTTTGAACAATGTACTAAAGAATGTAAAGCAGCTATTACTCCTTATAAAAACAAAGGCATAGAGGCCTGGATGAAAGTCTGTAGAGAAATAGGTGGGCCGTTAACTAATGCAGGCCTTGCTGCTGCTGTCCTTCAATTATCACATAAATCCAGCCCTGTTGTCGGAAAGTGTTTTGGGTGCGGTCAAGGAGGACATTTTAAACGAGAATGTCCTAACAAGAAGGGAACATCCAAAAATGAGCCCGTAGAGATTTTGGAATTACGGCAGCTATAGTGACAGCTGTGGCGGTATCTGCTGCTGCAGCAGTTACAGCTGGAGTAGCCATGGCCAGCCAGGTACAAACTGCTGCCACTATTAATCAGGTTATTCAACAAACATCCACCATACTTGAATCTCAAAGTAGAATTAATCAACACATTTTATCTGGGATTCTGGCTGCTAATCAAAGGATAGATCTGCTTCAAGCTCAAGTTGAGGAGTTGTTTGATCTAGTACATTTGGGTTGTGTCGATCAACGTGCGCATTTATGTATAACCTCTGTCAGATTTAATGATTCCAGAAATGCCTCCCGCATCATCGGGGAGTATCTATCCGGAACCTGGTCCATGGAAGCAGAAAACTTGATCCAGTCTCAACTAACTCAGATTGCTGTTTTGAATAGTACCCGTGTCGAACCAGTGACTTTGGGTCAATTCACCAGTTGGCTATCCTCTGCCTTTTCCTTCTTTAAGGAATGGGTGGGAGTGGGCATTTTTGGGGCAATGTGTTGCTTCGGTGTTATACTTTGTTTGTGGCTTCTCTGTCGCCTTAAAACTCGCCATGCACAAGAAAAGGCTATGATTGTACAGGCTCTTGCGGCCTTAGAAAATGGCATTTCTCCACAAATCTGGCTTGCACATCTTAAACAGTGATTTCTGGGCAGGGCCATTGCACCCCAAGTTAGTTTCACATTGCACTGGGATTGGCCTGTCCTCTTCCTTATTCTCTCCCAGTGCTGAATAGCCCTTGCACTCTGCAGGTCTTGTTACCATTGCACGCAGATGGGTTTCAGGACTGGTCTTTCTTCTCGGCTATAGACCTTTTACCTTCCTCTGGGGTTTAGGGATTGTGTTGCCAACTTAAATTTTATTATTATTACCAGGCTACCTGTGTTATCCTACTTCTCGCCGTCGTCACGATGCAGGATGCGAGGCAAGGCACTGCACTTGAGTGATCCCTCAACGGACCTCAAGGAAAGCATGTCCTATTGCATGCGGGTTTGACATCCACGCCCCGCCCTACGAAAAAAGGCGTCGGCTGATATGGGACCAGGTCTAGGGAAGGGCCTTCCTTAGGACTGAACCATACATTGCAGCCACTTCTGCACAGTGGGATAGGACCTCTACTTTCGCCTGCATTGTTTTATAAAACAGAAGGGGGAACTGTGGTGAGCCGTTCTAATTAGACCGTGGCCGCCATTAGAAGATGGCGCCGGCTTCCACTGTGGCCTGTGATAAACAACTCCTAATATGGAGAATTGGCACGCAATCCCTTACCACCCTATGAGAAAGGTCCACGTGGCAGCTTAAGATTGGTATGCTGGAGGCTTTATTAGGCTGTGCTTGGGCGCTCGGCGACGGGTCACTAGAAGATGATACATGAATCAAGGCCTGAATAAACTGCTGAAAGAAGAATCCTGTGTCGTGTTTTCCCTTGCCGGCGAGGGGTCGCGGCAGATTCATCCATTATAAATTTTTCTGTAAACTAATACTTTTAACTGCCAATAATGACCATCACCTGCACTCATTGTTCCATTAGGGGGTGTGAAAATGTTAATATTCTACACTGTCATTTCTTCTGAATTCATTAGCTATAAAGAAGTGCATGTTCATCATTACTAGGTTACTGTGAGTTGTGAGTTAAAAGCAAAAGAGGTGAACCATGCTTGCTGCATGCTTCCATCCACACTGTGTGCTCAGTTCAACAAAGACACCATTATCCTCTGACTTTTGCTTGAGTATGTCTCACAGGTGTCCTGGAATGGAATCAAAAGGAAGGGTGGGAGTGGAGTTTACTTCCACTTCCTTTTCTGTGCGAGTGTCTTCACCAGCTACATCCATTACATCTGTCTACATAGACTCTCTTCGCTCACTTCCAACACCACCCCTTTCTTTGCTCCTTCAAGTTTTGTGAGAATCATGGGCCCCCAATGTTATCTGGCCATGTTGTTTTCCTACATATACTGTACTTTTTTATACAGTTGCTTTGTTCAGTCTCCAGTGACACAGTTTGCACCATATGTCTCACATCAGGAGGTAAATTACTTTGGGCTGTGGTTTAGATCTTAAAAGTCGCCCAAAAGCTTGTGTGTTGGAAGCTTGTTCCCCTATTGATGACACAATTGGGAGATGTTAAAAACTTTTAAGTAGAGAGCCCTGGTTGGAGGAAATTAGTCATCAGGGGTGTGTTGTTGAAAGGCACATTGGGACCTCTGCTCCTCTCTACCCTCCTCTCTCCACCTCTCTCTCTCTCTCTCTCTCTCTCTCTCTGCTTCCTTACCACCATGAGGTGGACAGTTTTGCTCTGTTATGTGCTCCCGGCCATGATGTTCTGTCTTACTACAGGTCCCAAAACTAGTGACGATGCACTGAAAACCATAAGCCAAAATCAAACTTCCTCCTTAAAAGTTGAGATTCTCAGTTATTTTGTTGCAGTTTTGGAAAATTGGCTAACATACAATGTTCTCCTCCTCTTCCTTCTTATTTATTTATTTTTCTGTCTAACTAAAGTGACTGAGAAAAGAGAAATGTTCTTCATTATAACAATTCTGTGAGCTGACATAAGACTGCTTTCATAGGTTGATACATGCTCTGTGTTTAAAAGTAGATGGAATGATCACTTTCTTAATGTGTGGGTTAGATGAAGTTTATTTTTGATCACTATTTTATTCTTTTCATTTTTTTTTTGTTTTACTGTTGAGAAGCTCTGTTACCTTCAGACAGAGGTATATCAAAATATTTTACTTTGATGATTGATTTTTCTTCTTTTTCACCCATTCTTAATTTTTGTACTCAATATTCTAAAGCTATTTTATTACTGTCCCTATAACATATAATATTATTATATCTACTCCTGCCTTTCAAATTAGTTTCATTTGTCTACTATTAATATAGTGTTTCTTACTTATCCTCTACTGACACATATTTTGGAATTTTGATTCTTAGTCAAGTCTTGAAATCCTTTTTTAAAAACTGGAAGATTCTTTGTATTTAGGATTGATTTTTTTCTATATTGGACTCACTTCTACAATATTATTTTGAAGTATTTACTTCCTCCCCATTATTCTACCCACCTCCTTTCTTGCAATTTTTAAAGTTAATTGAGATTTCCCCTCTTGCAAAATTTCCCTCATTTGAATCTGTTTCTGTTAAGTAGATACTTCAGAAGTCTTAAAAATGAATATATAATGACCAAAGTATAAAATTAACCATTATCTTTATCCTATTGTGGAACAACAAAAATACCTTAGAATTCTTTAGCTCTAATCAATTATCTCCTTTCTTAGTGGTTTGCAAATATTGTCTAATATTTTAGAATATCTTAATATTTTATCACCTCAATTTAAATGTTTTCCCTGGACATCACTTGTTTCTTTTCTTTTGTTAAAATAACTTCTGGAGATATACCTAACTTTCAAAATTACCTTTGGTAATTTTGGTAGCAGATTATCTAACAAATTCTGAAATATGTTAAGACTTTTTCACTTCTTCCTCTTCCATTTCTTTTTTATTTTGTATGTCTTTGTCTCTCTATGTTGCAATCTGGACTATTTATAGATTTTTTCCAATTCTCTGGCTTTTACTTCATCTGAGCTTAATCTGTTGCTTAAGTCATCCATAGGGTTTCTAATTTCTATTATTAGATTTTCATTTCTAGGAAATTGTTTGTTACTTTAAAATGGGCTCTATTTTTACAGTTTCATCTTCCTTTATCCTACTTTCCACCCCTCTTTTATGTCTTTACATATATTAAATATGTATTTTATATTCTGCAGAATCATTCCAGTATCTCAGGCTTGATGAATCTGATTCTGAAGTTCATTGTTTCTATTGATATGCATTCATAATAGTTTTTGCCCTGAGAGATTCAGTAATTTGTGAGAATTTTTAGGCCTGTATTCAGGGCATATTATTGCAGAAAGGACTTGTAGAGATTCCTTTTTTTGGTAGTCTCTCCTGAGCTGAGCTTGAGAGAGCCACATTTCACCCATTCTGGTGCACATCAACGAGGTGGTTTCCATCCAGCCTCCCCCTCAGCCTTGTACGCAGGCTGCCTCTATTCTTCTGCTCTGGAGTTGCATGTTAAAATTCTTGTTTTAGGTCAATGATTTTCTTTTTTTAATTTTTTTTTAGTTGTATATGGACACAATACCTTTATTTTATTTATTTATTTTTATGTAATGCTGAGGATCAAACCCAGGGCCTCGCACATGCCAGGCAAGCACTCTATCACTGAGCCCCAGCCCCAGCCCAAGTCAATGCTTTTCAAATAGAGTGTTATACCTCCTTTAATTGCTCATATTTATTTTAATGGATAACAAAGAGTATTTTAACAAATAGATCAGAATGATATATTGTAAAAACAAAACATTTGAACACATCACAGATAAAGTTGTTTTGTATTAATGTGCATGCATATGTGGGTGTTTTTTTTGTGTGTGTGTGTGTGCGTGCATTTGTATATACGTACATTAGATCAATGCATAAAAAGTTAGAAAGACACTGCTATAGACCAACAGGGACCAGAATATAATCCCAGGACAAATTTCAACTCCCTGCAGATTTGTTTTCTTATTTCTGACTATCTGGTATCACTTAAGAAATCTTTACTACCTTATGGTTATAATATTAATCTCCTATACTTGCTCTTTAAATTTCATTGCTTTGCTTTTCACCTTAGGTTTATAATCCACTGGAAGCTGACTTTTCAGTGGACTGTGAATTAGACATACAATATCATTTCCCTGCATACATATCTCCCTGTCCCAGCACCATTTATTAGGAAGTCCATACTCTTCCAACCATTCTGCAAAGCCATCTTCATCAGATAAATACAAACACACACACACACACACACACACACACACACACTGCATTCTTAAGTGGCTGATTGTTTCCTTATGGTATCATCTAATGCTGCCATTTTTCTATTTTCATTGTGTCATTCCTTGCCTTTCTTCCTCCCCTTTACCTAATTTTCTGTAAACAGGCTTGATTTTGATTCCAGCTACTATGGCTTAGATGTTTTTTTTTTCACCCAAAGTTTCACTTGCTGAAAGTGTGGATCCCAGTGTGGCAATGTCAAGGTGGTGGAAACTTTAAGAGGTGGGGGAGAGCGGAAATTAATTTGGTCATGTGGATGCCACACTCATGAAGGAACTTATGCTGTTTCACAAGAATGGGTCAAGTCTTGTAAGAATGGGTTGTTATTAAGTGAGTTTAACTTTCTTAGTTCACTTTCTTGCTATGTGAACTCCCTCCCATGCTCTTCTGCCATGTGATGCTATTTGTTATGTTGTGACATAGTCAGGGGGCTTGCTCCAGACATTGGCACCATGCTATTTGGGCCTTCCAGCTGCCAGAATTATGAGCCAAATTAATCTCTTTTCTTTATAAATCAGCAGTCTCCGTGTTTTTATTTTTATAGCAACACAAAATGGACTAAGAAACTAGCTTAACTTTTTGGGGAAGAACATGTCACAGGTACTGTGAACTTCACATGGGTACTGTCACGTCATGTCAGAGGGTTGTCCCATGTTTGATAATGCTAAGATTGATCTTTTAGAGATTATTCAGCTGATCCCTCCATTATAAAGTCCTCTGCCAATCTTTTACCTAAAATCCTTTGTTGTTGTTGTTGTTGTGTTTTCAGGATTGACCATTTCCCAGTTCCATTATTTTATAGTGAATTATGAAATTTTTGTTGTTGTTGTTTGTTTGTTTGTTGCATTTCTTCTCTGTTTTTTCCTGTGAAGAAGAATTTTCTTTCATCATCTACATAGTTAGTCTGAAAAACAATTCACACAAGAAAGGCAAGTTAAATGTGTGATTCATTTTGTTGTCAGTTTTAATACTAAAGTGTTGGTACCCTTGTAATTTCTAATGGTAACTGGTGTGTGGGGGGGTGTTAAAATGCTTTTATTTTAAAATTCTTAAGTGTTATAATAAAATCTTGAATATAGACATAGATAAAGTTATATCAAGAGCTGTTTTACTTTCTGTGAATCAGTTATTCTTCTTAGGCCTCAGGTTGGCTCCGATATTTTTTGTTGTTGTTGTTGTTGTTCTGAGGCTTGAACCCAGGGGTGCTTTACCACTGAGCTACAACCCCAGTTTTTTATTTTTTATTTTGAGGCAGTGTATGATTAAGTTGCTTAGGGTCTCTCTATATTGCTAACGCTGGCCTTGAACTTCGATCCTCCTGCCTCACTGGCAATACAGGCATGTGCCACTGTGCCTGGCATCCAAAGTCCTTTTGGCATAATCCTGTTAGTCTCTAATAGCTTACTTGCTTTCTGGAACATAAAGAAGCCCCAGGATTTCTGTTTTTGTTTTTGTTTGTTTGTTTTTACAGTTTTTGTCCCAGCCCTGTAATCATCCAAAGTTTCTGGTTCTTCTTTTTTGATGGCAAATGACAATTTGTATTGCAAAGATGTTTAATTTTACTGCACAGTCATTGCTCTGGTGTTCACAGCTTTATGTTATTCATATACTTCTATAAAATGAGAGACATAAGGCAGGTGTTTTTACTAATATTTTCAACTCAGATTTAGATCTATAGGATTTTTAAATTCTTACTTATGTGAGAGATTTTGGTTTCTGATAATAATTTGTTTCATTATACTATATAGTCACATAAATTTCTTTTAAAACAATACTGTTAATACTAAAATTATGCTACCTTTTAATATTATTTTAAAGTTCCTTTAGTTGTGCACATGTATCTTGTGAAGGATGTGAAGTTAACTTATTGTGGTTTTGAGTCACTTGAAATAAATCTTTTCAGCAGGATTTTGTCATCAACTTCTACACAATCATAGTTGTCCACAGTCATTTGTCCTTATTGATGGACATTCAGGTGGTCTACTATCTGTCATAAATAGTGCTACAATAAATAACGTTGTACATATATTATTTCATATACATTCCAATGTGTTTTGGGGATAGATTCCTAGACATAGGATTCCTGGGAAAAACATCCAGAATTTCTCCTGATTTTCTCGAATATTCCTCTATAAGAATGGAGGTTATATAATCCCTCGTTATGAGACTGGGAGTATCAATTTCTTCACAGCTTCACCAACAGGATGTATTTTTAGATTTTTGCAATTTACCGTTCTGATAGGTGAGAAATGGTATTCCAGTGGAGCTTTAATTTGCGTTTTCTTATTATGAGCCCAGTTGAACTCCCAGAGGCACAGAGTATATACTATTAAGCTGAAGGCATTGATTGGGAAGGGATGGTATCCTGTAATTTGGGATGTGAACATGTGGGAAGACCCTGTTGTAGCCAGGCACGTTAAAATCACAAATTTGATGAGTCCTTTGTTGCCAACAGAAGTAGAGTGCCAAATCCCAGGGGCAATGGCATCTCCTCTCACAGTGATAACACCTTTTCACCTCTGCCTGAAGAGATTAACCCTACATTGCCTAAGGAAATTATAATGACCTCTCCTAAGGCAGTTGTCAAGCAAGACAATGCTCATTTTTCTCAATATCTCTGCTCCCACAACCTTCTTTGCTTCTAAACCCATAACTAGATTTATATCCCAGCAAGTCCCTAAAGGTGAGATGCAAAGTGTGACTGGGGAGGAAGACTGCTACACTCCAGAACAATAATTTAGATTCTTGTTTACAAGCATAAATCTATGGAACAGGTGTGGGAATGGAAGTTAAGAATGTGGGATAATGGTGGAAGAACATAAAGTTGGATCAGGCCAAATTTATATATCTGAGTTCACTAAGCAGAGATTTAAGCAGAGATTCTGCATTTAATGTTGTATCTCAGAGAGTTAGAAAGGGCTGTTTATTTGATTGAATGAAACATTTATCAAAACATGACCCACTGTGAGTGAATTAGAGATCTCCAATATTTCTTGGTTTAACACAGAGGAAGAGCTTCAAAGACAGATAGATTGGAATGCTAGAGTGGATTTGCTACTTCAAACCTACTCATCCACACTAAAAGGATCCAGAAGGTGGACCTTTCTTTGAGAAATAGGTTTGTGAAGGGATCCCTTGCATCCTTGAAGAGCTACATGGTTGCTAGACCTTCTGTGGGAAACACTATCACTCAAATGGAAAACTTAAAAACAATGGAAATAATTGGGCCACTTAACCACCAAAGACAAAGTGGGTATAATTTCAGTTATAGACAGCAGGAACAAAGCAACAATGTAAGTAGTCTTGCTCATGTAAATCTGCAACGTCAGCAAGATAATCATGATTTTCTTCAAAGCTGAAATAGATATAAAGCCTAATAAATTCTTAATTGATCTGTATAAGCATATATTTGCATATGTATATATGTTTTAATCTCCTCTCATCATTTTATCAATTAACATAAGATAACATAAGATACACAACTTTATATCAGTATTTAAGTATTGTTAATTTTACATCATAGTATTAAAGTTAGGGAATATTAAGAGAAGTATAAACATTACTCAAGGACTTTACCTCCTTTATGAGGAGGGGATTAGTGCAGTTTTAGTTGTACACAGGATAGTCATATCATGCTAGGGGGGACTATGATGTAGTTATCGGCTCTATTTAGAAATCTCTAAATTAAGTATGGTTTAAGGAGATGTGTATGATGTGGAGTTGACAAAGGATAGACTCTTTATAGGTAATCATAGATGGTAACTTAGGTAATTAGGGTAGTTGATAAGGCTTTTGTTTTGTTTTGTGGGAATATCTGTGAAGAGGCTTCCAGAAGAAATTGACATTTAAGTCTCTATGCTGAATGAGGAAGATCCAAACTCTCCCAATGTGCGCAGAGAAACTGGATACAATAAATAGGCAAAGGACAGATAAATACACTCTCCTGGGACCGGAATACCCTTCTCATGCCCTTGGATATCAGAATTCCAGGATGTCTATCCTTTAGACTCAAGAATTTGCATGAGCAGTGCTCCCCAATCCCTCCCAGTTTCCTGACTTTCAACCTAGAACTTAGAGTTACACCTTTGTCTTCACTAGTTCTGAGGCTTTTTGCCTTGAAGTAAGCCATACTGCATCCCTAGTTCTCCAGCTTACACTGCCTATCATATAACGTCTCATTCTTTATAATTGTGACAATCAATTTCCCTAATGAATACTCTCTTATCTTTCTAGACTGTCATCTCTGTTTATTAATGTACCATGCTCTTTCAATATGAGATGTATAATATATTTCTTTATCAAATCAGACTAGTCTATTCATCTAATTTCTCTGTTGCAACTTTTTTTTTATTCAATCACTTTTATTAACCTAACGATGTTACATTTTATACATAATATCTAGTCATTTTCTCTACTTTAGTACATCATTGTTAATAGTAAAAAGTCAAGTAAGATGGCTAAATCTCAACTTAGCATTTTAATATCCTCTGGACAAGGGAAGCTAGAAAGCCAATCACTTTACACACATGTAAATGTAGTGTTCCAAAATAACTAGAAAGTTGCTACACTTTTAAGCAGGGGAGGAAGAAAAACAACTTTAACTTTGGTCTTTTGTTCTAGCAAATTACACTTTCAATTAACAGCAACAATGATATTAAAAAATGCTATGTCTTTTGAATTTATTAACTTCAATACAAATTAAAATATAGCATTGGAGCCTTTTACGAGGTAATAGCTAGCAGCTACATTCATCAGTGCAGCTGGCCTCCTTATTGATACCCAGGTCCAGGTTGGGTATAGCCCTGACCAAAGTTACATGCATAAGGGTCAGGCCCATTTGGAGGAGGGGCCATGGTACTTCCAGAAGGTGTAGTAAAACTTGGTCTTGGTTAATAAGCCCTGGGTTGGTTTGGAGCCATTCCAGGCTGAGAGGCAGGGGCCACAGTATAATTAGTAGGCTGAGACATTTGGGTAGGATAATGGCTCACCTGGTACTGCTGTGGTGGTTGAGCAGCCAGTTGCTGAGGCTGACCAGAAAATATAGGAGCTGGTGCCTGGGAAGTTGGTTGCTGGCCATATCCCTGAGACTGCTGAGGTTGTTGGGGTCCAGTCTGCTACTATAGCTAGCTGAATACTGCATACCATACTTCTGAGGTGGCTGAGGTGAGCTTGAGGCTGTTGGGCACCATAGCCAGCTTGAGGCTGGTATTGTTGGTACATCTGACCTTCAATCTGACCTGCTTGTGTCTGGGCTCCTGTATATGGAGGCTGTTGTAGCTGAACTCCTGGTGGGTGAGCTGCTGAAGAGGAGGAAGCAATGCTGTCGGGCCTTCCTGAACGGTCCTCTGTAGGAGCACTGGGTGGCCCTGAAACCTGATCATCTGTTAAATCAAACGCTGACATTACATTTTTATTGATTTCATCTTGGTTTTTCAAAGGATCAAAAGCTGACATACTTGCTGCCATAACCTGAGTAGACTGTTTTCCAAAAGAATCAGAAGCAGCAGGCTTTTCTTCCCTACCATCCACAGTATCATTTTCAGGAATATTGGTGGAAGGTCCTGGTTCTCCAGGTTGTTCCAAGCTATCCAATAAGAGATTCACTTTATTCCTAAGTTCTATCAGTTCTTGACGGAGAAATTTCACCTGACTTGATTCAAGGAGTCTTGGTTGGCCATTAACAAACAATGTCAGTTTCAGTATCCTACTTCACTGAATAGCAAAGGAAAGGTCAGAACTATCAAAAATTGTTATAAGATCTCCATCTTCATCTTTATACTTTATTGTAACTTCATCATTACTTAGAAGTTTTCCTCTGAAACTTGATGCATCATTAGCACTAATTCATCGTATCTTCATAAGTAATATCTTCATTATGAATGGGAATTCATATCCTCCCCAAGTTGAGCTTTGATAATTATCTTCCCTCTTAGGTCCAACTGTCCATTCATGGTGGACTCCAGGATATTTTTATATAACTATAGAGAAAGACGGCTTACAAGGCCTTTGCTCCGGACTCCGTTGACAGGCTGATGAGAGGCCACCACCTTAAACCCTCCGCAGCCACTGCACCTAGCTCGCAGACTGCCGTGGGCCCCAGCCAATCGCACAGACCCGACTAGGCTAGCCCCACCCCCCTTTTTCTGACATGGGTATTGGAACGACTTTATTTAAGTACACTGGGCCCCACCAGGCAATGTGGTTTGTGCGAGGCTGTGCGAGTGATGGGTTTGAGCTAAGAGAAGGGGGGTGAGCTGGATAAGCACACTGCAGTCTGTGGGTTGCCCCATTGCTTTCACACACCTGCTTCGGCCCACATCTGGCAGGGGCCTTTGGTCATAGGACTGCGTAGGGGAAGAATACTGCCTGGAATCTAAGACTAGGTTGGGACTTGGTGTCACAGGTGAGCATCCCAGTGAAGACAGGCTCCCCCAGCTTTGTATCATTTGGGTTAATACAACCCTTAGTAGTGGTCACTACTTGAGCCACTACTAAGGGCCAGGCCTGAGCCCTCCTGGCACTCTGGTCTGGCCCTTTCCTGCACTCCCTTCCCAAATGGGTCCAAAGATGAGAACAGCACATGATCAACCCAGAGGGGGCATTCCTGCCCTTCAACCTAGTCCCCCTGCTCAGCTAGAGTGCAAAAGGCAACTTGGTTAATTGCAGCTTTTTCCAGTCTCATGGAGACTGTGTCCCCAATGCCCCTCTCTTGCAAGGGGCCTCTGCTGAAGAGTATTCTACCTCCTATTTCAGAAAACCCAACCAGCAACCAGACTGTTGGTTTCAGGGTGGTGAGCAAGTGCAGGAGGGAGGGAAAAAAGGGGCTGGTGGGGAGAATGTAGCCTTCAATCCTGAAGGGTCCTGAGGCCTATGGATACTGTCAGTTCACCAGGGAGTGGCAAGGCCCTGGATGCTACACTAAACCTATGTGCTGTAAACATTAGTGTGAGCAGGGTGACTAGTAGGCAGGAAGCAGTGAGCCCCCCTCCCCAGTCCCCTTACTGAACAAACACTTCAATAAATAAAATTGTTAAGATGGAATTGAAACAAGGATGGATGAGAAGCAAGTAATGAGACCAGAACCAACAGGCTCCTTAAACTCTCCCAAAACCCTCTGGATGGAACTGGAGCTTGAAGCATTAATTCTGCAGCCAATCAGAGCTGGTCTCTTCAAGTGTCCAGTGTGGTCCTGGTGTCCAGGTGGACATGAGGGCTCCTTGCTTTCTCTTACCCCAGTCTCTATAACCATAATGGAGAGCTTCTCAGCCTCCTAAACCCAAACCTCAACAAAATGAGAGGGACCTAGTCCCAGTCCCAGTCCTCAGATCAAGAGACACCAATAGCAGAATGAGGAGCTAGGGAAGGCAGCAGCTGCCTTGGACCTCAGGGCACCTGGGGGTGGTGGTAGAGTGGGGCCAGCTCAGCCTAGGCAGGATAGCATCAAGATCTCCCTCTGGTGGCAACCAGGGTCCCACACAGCCAAGCAAAAGCCCAGCTGAGGAAGGAAGTGGGGTCTCTGCCAGCGCTCTTCCCTGTCAGGGGCCAGTTAGTGGTCAACCCCAGGCCTCAGGCCATCACCATCGTGGGTCTGTTGCAACTCTTTAAGGACAAACTTGTCTATTCTTCCTTGCATATTTTTTTAATATTTATTTTTTAATTGTAGTTGAACACAATACCTTTATTTTATTTATTTACTTTTATGTGGTGCTGAGGATTGAACATGCTAGGCAAGCGCTCTACCGCTGAGCCACAACACTAGCCCCCCTTGCATATTCTTAATGTAAGCTTTATAATCACCTTGTCCAATTCATTCATACCCCCCCACACATAGTCTCACATTAAATTGGAAAAAATACCATAGAAGTGAAGTGAGATCTTTATGATTCTGTGCTTTCCTATTTAACAACCTGACATGTTTTATATTTGTTCAAGTCAAATTTTGTGTCTGTCTAAAGATTCTTGTTTTTCAAATAGTTTTCCTCACCTAGGTGTTGCTGTTTTTGAGTTAAGGCACCTCCTAGTACTTTATTTTATTTTTATACTGCAAAAGGCATATTATCTTTTATTTATAATCTAGCTGGCTATTTTTGTGTATATGAAAGCTAATATAAATTTTATTTTATGACTCTTTATGGTGGGTGAACAAAAATACAATTAAGATTTTTATGATTATAAATATAAATTTATTCCCTGTAAGAGTTTATCTTTAGATCCTTTTGAATTTTCTATGTACATAATAATCTGCAGGTAATGGCAGTTGCAGCTGTTACTTTCTAATCACTCTATTTTTTTCTGGATAAAATATGCTAGTATAAGCAAAAATCCTTGCTTTACTTCTGATATCAAAGTGCAAGGTTTCAATATTTCTTCATTAAGTTTCCTTTTTGGTTTGTCATTTTTATAGTGCTGGTGATTTGAACCCGGGGCCTCTACTGAGCTACAGTCCCAACCTTTTGATAAGTAAGTTTACTGATACTTCCTTTCTATCTTCCTAGTTTTTGTTTGTTTGTTTTGGCACTGCGTATTGAACCCAGAGTGCTTTACCACTGAGCTACATCCCAGTAGTTTTATTTTTACTTTTTATTTTGAGACAGGGTCTTGCTAAGTTGCTAAGAGTCTTGTTAGGTTGTTGAGGCTGGCCTTGAACTTGCATCAGCTTCCCAAGTCACTGGAATTACTGGCATTTGCCACCACACCAAGCTATTTGGTTCTTCATATAAGATCAATACTGCAATCCTGGGCTAAAACCAACTTGGTTTATAAAACTTTTAAAAATTTGATTGATCTAAATTTCCCATATTTTAAAGAATATTTTACTTAACATAAGGAAAATGGACTTTGAATCATCTTTTTCAATTTAACCTTGGAAGGTTTTGGTATCTGGATTTTGCTAGCCTCATTATTTGT
This sequence comes from Marmota marmota marmota, assembly GCF_001458135.2. Classification (NCBI taxonomy): domain Eukaryota; kingdom Metazoa; phylum Chordata; class Mammalia; order Rodentia; family Sciuridae; genus Marmota; species Marmota marmota. Next base: position 20,909,223 of record NW_026000196.1, read on the forward strand.
AGTGAATGGATATATATATATATATATATATATATATATATATTCATATATTATATGTAATATAAAATATATATATGTTTATTATATATACAATTTTCTACATTTTCTTTGTAATTTTATTTACACATATATATGTATATATACATTTTTTAATATATACATATATATAAAATACTCTGTCTGTTATGGTTTATATATGAAGTGTCTCCCAAAAGCTCATTGTGAGATAATGCAAGAAAGTTCAGAGGGGAAATTATTAGATTATGAGAATCTTAACTTAAGCAGTGCATTAATTCACTGATAGGGATTAACTGTGGGCAGGTAGGGTGAGGTGCATCATCTGGGGTGTGCCTTTGTGGTATATATTTGTCCATGGTAAAGGGAGTCTCTCTCTGCTTCCTAATGCAACATCCTGAGCCACTTTGCTCTACCACATTCTTCTGCCATGATGTCCTGCCTTACTTTGAATCCTGAGGAATGGAATCAGCCATCTATGGACAATTGTAGGGAGACACCATCTCAAAAATTATATTTAAAAAGGGCATTGGGGGGATGGGACTGTGGTTCAGTGGCAGAACACTTGCCTAGCATGTGTGAGAAACTGGATTCAATCCTTAGCCCTGCATACAAAAAAATAAATAAAACAAAGGCATACTGTCCATCTACCACTATAAAAATTTTTTTTAAAAATGGCTAGTATGCACAAGGCCCTGGGTTCAATCCTTAGAACTGAAAAAAAATGTTGGTATTATTTTTCCACAACTGTTTGATAACTTCCAGGGTTAAGAAATCAGGCCTGCATTGTTTTTATTGGAAGGTGAATTCATCTATATTTAAATGTTTGTAGTGCTCTTCATAGTTTCTTAGCCTATTTCAAGTGTGATAATTGGCAATTTTTTAGTTCTGATTTTTTTTGCTATTTTATTTACAATTAGTTTTATCAAGGATTTATCAATTTTTAACCTTGAAAGGTTTTGATATATGAATTTTTATTGATTTTTTAAAAAAATAATGATAGTGGAATGCATTACAATTCTTATTACACATATACAGCACAACTTTTCATATCCCTGGTTGTATATAAAGTATGTTCACACCAATTTGTGTCTTCATACCTGTACTTTGGATAATGATGTCCATCACATTCCACCATACTTGCTAATCCCCTGCCCCCTCCCTTTCCCTCCCACCCCCTGCCCCCTAGAATTCATCTAATCCTCCCATGCTCCCCCTCTCTACTCCATTATGAGTCAGCCTCCTTATATCAGAGAAAACATTAGACATTTGTTTTTTGGGGATTGGCTAACTTCACTTAGCATTATCTTCTCCAACGCCATCCATTTACCTGCAAATGATTTTATTCTCTTTTATTGCTGAGTAAAATTCCATTGTGTATATATATGCCATATTTTTTTTTATCCATTCATCCACTGAAGGGCATCTAGGTTGGCTCCACGTTTTAGCTATTGTGAATTGTGATGCTATAAACATTGATGTGGCTGTGTCCCTGTAGTATGCTGTTTTTAAGTCTTTTGGGTAGAGACCCTGATAGCTGGGTCAAATGGTGGAATTTTGATAGCCTCATAAAATTATCTGGGGAGTATAGATAATACTCTGACAAAGCTTCATCAAAAATCGGTATTTAAAAAAATTAATTTCCCATATTTTATGTTTACTTTCTATTAATTTCTACTTTTTCTTTATAACTTTATTTTTCCATTACATATGAGAAATATAAAGATATACTATGTTCATAGATTGGAAACAATATTGCAACATTATCCCAACTAAAATTTCAGCAAATTTGGTATGTTGTGAAATTTGACAAGTTGATTCTATGCTTTATGTGCTCAGTATGGCCAAACTAAAATAGAAATGACACACTGTGGAACATATGTGCATTTTATATGACAGAAAAACATATTAGTTTTTTTAATGCTTTCAAATCAATGAGAAAAATATCAACAAACAAATTTTAAAACATGCAAAACACATAATAGTTGAGTCACAGATATGACTAAATAAATGGGTTTTAAACATAGATATGATGTTGAAATATTCACTTAAACCATGCAAATTGAGCATTATTAAAGTAAAAATGTATAGAATCCCTACAAAACTTGATATGCCCTTCAGTTTGCAGAAAATTAAGTAATGATGAAGTGAATCAGACCAAAAATTAGTAAGGGTGAATAACATTTGAAAAATACAATTAACAAGCTTGAATTACCACACTATAGCATAATTGCCACCACCATATTAACTTATATTAACAAATATTTTGTGTATCCTAATCTTGCACCAAAGAGAGATTATTAATAAATGATTTTAAGTAATACCAGCACATATTTTTTAAAAAGCTTCCCATCATTCTATTCCACTTTTTGAAAAAAAAGTAGCATAAAATCTGCAATGATTATGCAGTGAAATACAATAATTAGTATATCTATGACTGCACTCAATTAGAGACCATATAATTTTTTCCCAAAGTTATAAGGTACCAAACCTCAAAGCCAATCTCAAAGAATACCAAATAATCAATTTCATATACATAAGAAGATAGTCTTTAATAACTATTTAAAGATAAAAATCAATGGTAAAATATAGCTAAAAAGCCATATTCCTTTGGAAGTGAAAAACACACACTGCTAAATAATTCAAGGGGTTGTGGAATAGCAATAGAAATCATGAAATATATATGAGTGAATGATAAATAATGACTACATATCAATACCTGAGTGATGTTGCTAAAATAATAATTAGAGGAAAATTTAAAACTTCAAGTGCATCCATTAGAAAAGAAGAAAGATTGACCATTATTGAACTAGTTTTTCAAATCAAAGTGTAGAAAAAAGATAAAAGAACCTCAATGAAAAAGAGAAAAGCAGATAAAATACGAACAGATATTAGTGAAATATGAAGCAAAGAAGTTGTGAAGATGTCAACCAAGCTGAGAACTAGTTTCTTAAAAAGGACTAGTTATTTACTAGACATCAGCAAGACTTATCAAAGAAAAGAAAGAAGGTGCCAATAAATCATATTAGAAGGACCATATCATCAGATCAAGTAGTAGATGAAAAGTTATAAAAGAAGAGACAATATAGTTTGTCATAAAAAATTAAATTAAATACATTATGCTCTAGAGCATATATATAAAGTGCAGTCCAATTAAAGTTACAGGAATTAAATTCTGAACCTCACCTACATTCACTCATCAAATGGCATCAGACTTACAGTGTTTCATGTAAGGCTTATAACACTTTCTAATAATAAAGAGATTAGCATTTTAATCAAATTGTTTCATAGAATACATAGAGAAGCAAAGGTATTCAACTGATGTCGTGAGGCTAATAAAACCCTCATGCTAAAACCTTCAAAAGATAGACTATTTCATTTTAATTAAATGTAGTAATGTGGGGGAAATCACAATATGAAAATATAGGGTTCATCCCAAGAATAGTTTAACTGAAAAATGTTCTCAGTGTAACGTATAGCATTAACAAAATGACAAGAACAAAAGATTTGATTATTTCAATCATTCTTGGAAATGTTCATAAAGGCCATTTCTGATAAAAAGTTCATTATAATAGCAGAGAATTTAACCTGACTTATGCTATGATCATTTCTTTTTAACAATATCCTAGATCTCACCAAAAGCAATGAGAAAAGAGTCATATGAATTAGAAAGAAGCAGGATAGTTGCCATTTATAGACAAGTTTATTTTTTTTACATAATCCCTCAAAGAATCTAAAGATAACACATTTAGAACTATTCACTGAGCTCAAGTTGTCAGTTGCTAGATTCAAGCTCAATCTATAAAATTCAACAAAGTTCCAACACATCGGCAAGAATTATTAATTTTATCTTCGTTTATTCCTTCCTGACTGGGCTTCTTTTATGTGGATCAGAGTTTCTAAACTATCATTTTTCTTCTCTCTTGTGAACTTATTTTAACATTTCTTGCAAGACAGGTCTATTCATGACAAATTTCTTCAATTTTTGTTTGTCTAAGTCAGTCTTCACTTCTTTTTTGTGAAGAATGAATTTACTGAGTACAGAGTTCTAGGTTGGCATTTTTTTTTCTTTCAACACTAAATACGTCAATCCAGTCTTCTTGCTTGAATGTTTTCTGAGGAGGTATCAGATATCAATCTTATCCTTGTTTCTCTATGGGTGGTTTTGCTTTGTTTTGTTTTTGTTTGTCCTCTTTCAAGATTTCCTTCTTGTCTTCAGTTTTCTGCTATCTAAATATGACATACCTAAGTAAGGTCCTGTCCCCCCCACTCCTTCCCCCACATTCATTGGGTGTGGTGCTCTTTGAGCTTCTTGGATTGGTGGTTGGTGATGTGGTGTTGGTTTTTAATTCTGGAAAGTTCTCAGTCATTATTACTTCAAATAGTTTCTGTCTTCCTTTCTCTCTTTCTTCTATTTCTGGCATTTTCATTATATATTTGTTATACTTTTTGTAACTGTCAAACACTTCTTGAGTATTTTGTTCTAACTTTCTTGTTAAAAAAATTTTGTTTTTGGTTGTTGTTGTTTATGTTTGTATTTCAGCTTTGGAAGTTTTTGGTATTTCCTCAAGTTCACTGATTCTTTCCTCTACTGGGTCCAGTATACTTAGGAGCCTAGCAAAGATGCACTTTGTATCTATTATGGTGTTTTTGGTCTCTAGCATTTCTTTGTGATTCTCAGAGTTTCCAACTCCTTGGTTACATTATATATCTGTTCTTGCATATTGTCCACTTTTCAGTTAGAACCGTGACATATTACTCATTGCTGATTTTGATTCCTGGTCTGATAATTTCCACAAATTTTTGAGTCTGGTTCTTATGCTTGCTCTGTCCCTTCAAACTGTGCTTTGTCTTTTATTATGACACATAGATTTTATTGAAAGTCAATGCTATAGTTTGAATCTAAAATGCTCCCCAAAGCTCCATATGTTAAGTGCCACTATGTGGCATTATTGGGAAGTGGTAGAATATTTAAGAAGTGTGGCCTAATAGAAGGAAGATAGATCATTGATGATATGCCCATGAAAGGAATATTGGGACTCTGGCCCCATCCTGTCTCTCTCTTTGCTTCCCAGAGGAAACTTCCTCAACCAGGCATACTTGCAAAGAGAGAGACTGAAAGTTCTGAAACCATATGTCAAAATAAACCTTTTCCCTTATTAAATTGTTTATCTCAGGTATTTTATCATAGCAACAGAAAACTATTAATACAGCCAGGCTATAAGTTATCTGGCTATAAGTTAGGCTACATTTACTGTGTACTGTATTGTAGATGTCATAGGCTAGAATTTCTTCTTGTGTCCTTGTTTGTACCTCTCTCTCTCTCTCTCTCTCTCTCTCTCTCTCTCTTTCTCTTTGTCTCTTTGGTGGTGCGGAGCAAAGGTTTCCTAGAGACTCTTTTAAATAAGGCCTGGGGCATCCATTTCTTCAAGTAGTATTTCCATTATAATACAGGAGCCTTATTAATGTACTGGTAAGATGTGGGTGGAAGGGAAACATTTTATAGTTCTATAGTTAGGTCTCAGTATTTTAGAGATCCTGTGCCCTTGGACTCTGACCTTCACAACTGCTTCTTAGGCTCCTCCTGGTTTAGGTGAGACAGACTGGCTAGAGGGAAGTAGCACTGAGTATTTCCCTTCCCTCAGGCCATTTAGTCTCTCATAAAGCCAAAGCCCATCATTGGGCAGTTGGGAAATACTGTCCCATTAGGGCAGACCTTGTTAAGTCAGAATTCTCTGAGAACATTTCAGAGTAGCTACTCTTCCTTTCCTGCTGTTGGGATTTAAGAGAATTTTTCTGTAACTTTCACCAAGAGAACTTAGTAGGGCTCATGGAGGTAAAATTCAAGAAAGTGAGATCTTCCCAAGACAAGGTTCCCTTTGGGTTTTTAACTTTTAAATTTGTCTCTAGTCATTCATCAATGACAGTGTGGCTTTTCCTACCCTGGTACTGGCCACAGGGGTAGTTTCTGCTTCAAGGTTTTTGCTCCAGTAATATTGCCTGTCCACCCCTTCAATTTTTTAGGGCAATGGTTTTCTCTGTGACCCCAATTCTCTCGTGGATTTAAGAAGAGGTGATTTTCAGTTTTGTTAACTGTGTTCTTTTATTTAGGACAGAAATGATGATTTCTAAGCTCCTTAAATTCCTGACTAGAAACTGAAAGTCTGGCATTTTGTTTAACAAAATAATTATTTAAAAATTTGTGCCAGAAGGGGGAAGATGGCGGCGAGGGGAGTGCATTACCCCCGTGTGCTGCTTCACTGTGTGGGAGTATGACAAGTCAGGACGGCTAAAGGATATCATGTTAGGAATTTCCAGCAATAGTGGGGTGCTCCGGAACCTGGAGGAAGGATTTCCATCGCACGAGGATCGGCTACGGGGACTCAAACGCGAGAGGTTTGTCGCACGGAGGGTAACTGCTTATTCAGCAAATCGCCCCGCGGCGAAAGTCTGCAGTGTGCGCTGGGATAGAGACGCAGGGTTACAGCGCTGCAGTTTCTGCCAGCCGCGCAAGCACCGTACTCAGGGCTGAATTCTGGGTTCCAGACGGGGGAAGGAAGCGGTCCTTCTCGGTTGTACACACCGGTCAGTCCACAGAGGAGGCCAGCAGCCACCATCTTGGTAAACTGACGTCACGTCCCCTGTTTTCGACTGACCGCAACTCATTCAGCCATAGATCAGGTAATTCCAGGCTACAATTCGCCTGTGGCTTGCAAACAGATTGCTAGGGTTCTGCGCCTGGGTGCTTCTAAGAACCTGAGCCTATCGGAGCGAACGCCGAGCGCGGGGCGCCCGAGTTCTGGCTCCCGGAACCGCCCCGCGGAGGCTGCCTCATGAACCCTGCTCCTATCAGAGCATACAACAAGCACTAAGCAGCCGAA